>NC_064614.1:1283650821-1283967204 GCF_023898315.1 Schistocerca nitens | reverse complement strand
GGGATTTGATACAACTGTATTTCTTTAAATGAGTGTTCGCGACTGGAAACACAGAAACGATCAGTTTACGCGTGACACATGCTGTAGAATTTCTGTTTTAGTTTACAACAAATATTTATTCCTTACTTCGCTTTTTGGACTCTCCCGTTTCCTCTACGTTTACGCATTGGTTTCAGTTTTACTTGTTACTGCAAATACTTCCTCACTCTGCATGATTACAAATACACCACGAATGAGAATCCTGTGGTGGATGTAGTTGCGCAGGGATGAAGGTACGTTTAAGGTTTTTGGAACAAACGTTACGTATGACTCGGCCATGGCCTCTACGCTCGGGCACTGGTGCCGTCAGGCTGTCCAGGTAGGCTGTGCTCAGCACACCTCTCATTCTGTGCTCGATTACTCAGTCATGCAAAACTACCCCGCCCCAACATCAACTGCTCTACTACACACAGTTTATTGACCGACCGACAAACTTCGTAACAGTCTACACAACACACGTCCCGACCGACTACATGATTTCAGCGCCCCCCTGCTCCTAGAGCTGGTTATGACGTTCTGTTCTACGCGATTCCGCTTAGTATTCCACAGGTAAAGAATTGGGATTTGGCTTGGCTGTTCGAACTAACAAGGCCAGACAAAGCCGTGATAAAGCTGTAGGTAAAGAAATGGCTAGTGCAATGGACCAAATTCACCTACGCTTTGTTACTTACCGAGCCGAGACCCGAAGATTTTTCGGAATTACTTAAGAATGGATGAAAAATGCTTTTTCGGAGCTCCTGAACGTCGTCAAACTATAGCCACATACGATTTCTAGCCACTGGCGGAATTTACGAGGACCTCAGATTCAGCGCAATTAATCCCCAAAATTATTATCTAAAATGATTCTTGAAATCTGCATGGTGATTCATAGTTGCTTGAGGAAATATTCGTGATAAAGCAGAAGCGAAACGAAAATTAAATTATATTCCTGTAAACTTTATGAATTTATGTTCGTATGTAATAATAATATCCCCTGTAATTTCAAGAAACTCGTTTCAGATTAGGGCGACTGCTAATGGCGGCGGCGCATATTATCTAATAAATTCAGCAACATATTCATAAGAAGTGAAGCACTTAACAGTTGTTAGAAAAGTCCTTCACTTTGCTGTTCATAGCAGAACAGGCGACGATAGGTTGGATTTTTGTAACACTTCTAATAATGAACCAAGTGGATTTCATGAATAAAAGTCCGTGTACTATCTATAATTCCGTTTTTAGTTCTTACTATCGATACGTATCTGAAACGAAATAAAAATCCAATCTGTCTCTATTTAAGGTTACCCGACTTCATTTCCGGTGAGTATTGGAAGTAAAACCGAGAAACAGACAGACGACTAACCGTTATTCACAAAAGAGTGTATATTTTATTCTCTCCGTTTGCCACATGAAACTACTACAGATTCGTTAAAAATGAAAAAAGCACTTCATTTCTTACCCCTCTATTGCTATGCTGCTCGCACGGCATGTCCCACAGACATCTGAAGACTCGAAAACTTTCCAGAAACTGTCATAAAAATTTCGTCTTCCTTGCACACTGCCATGTTAGCCACATTCGGAGTGCACTGAACCCCGCGCTTAGTGACTGGGAAGGAACTGTTGTTGGGCGGCTTGCAGGACAGACTACACAATTTAACGGCGAATGGGGCCGCGGGGAGGCGGGTGTGGCTGTCTGCTAGTCTTACCTAACCAACCCACCGCAAACAAAAATCGCTCCTTAGACCAACAAGCCTACAGACGTACAGTTAGTCGGTCAACAAGCTACACACGCACAATTTATCGGTCGGTCGGTAAACTGGCGCATGTGTAGGGTAGGGTCCTTTCCTGACAGTGAGACACTATAGTAACTGAATGAGAGAAAGAGCTCGAAAATCTAGATTTCGCAGTAGCAGTTTCCGATGTCTCATAACAGGCTTCTGACTTCAGTGTTGAAGGATTTCAATACTATATGTTGCCAGGTATGTAGTATACCGAAGCAACATTACGGCAGATCACTGGCGACACACGCTGGGGAGTTACTGGCAATGCTTGAGGAAAGTTCGGTTGGGTGGCTGACCACGATTTCTCTCGGGGGTTTGCTTGTAACCTCAGAACCGTTCCTTCAAACTACTATGAAATTATCGAGTGAGATAACGCAGTGGTTAGCACACTGGACTCGCATTCGGGAGGTTGACAGTGCAAACCTGCGGCCGGCCATTTAGGTATAGGATTTCCGTAATTTCCCTAAATTGCGTACTGGAAATGCCGGGATGGTTCGTGTGAAAGGGCACGGCCGACTTCCAAGTCCACCCTTCCATAGTCCGAGCTTGTGCTCCGTCTCTAATGGCCTCGCTGTCGACAGCACGATAAACTCTAACCTCCACCCCCCAGCTACGAAATTGGAATTAATTTTTGTCCAGATCTAGGGAACCACACTTTGTCCACGGAAATTGGTGTCACTAAGAACCTGTGCTCCGTACTTTGGGAACAATGGTCCACTTTTCATCCGGAAGTCGTTAAAATTAGCGCCAGAACGAAAAGATTTATCCAGCTGCGCTGGCTATCATCAAAGACCAGGCAAAGGAAACAGGCAGCTCAGCGTCGGGAAGCAGGAAATACGGATTCGTCATCGGTTTAGGGTCTAAATGAACAATATTTGCGTATACAAGGCTGCTACACACACACACACACACACACACACACACACACACACACACACACACACACACACACACCCCAATTTATCGGATGACAGAATGACCAAATTGGTCGCAGCCTTCACACGTCCGAACCGACTGTACTCGGCGATTATAGTGCCGCCCTGTTGTTTGTTTTATCCCGCCTGATTTTTCATAAAAATAATTATGGGGTTTGCATCGGCTGTTTTAAAGGTAAGAAGGGAAAAAAAAGCAGAAAGAAAGCTGTAGGCAATGAAGTGGCCAATGCAAGGGAAGAAATACACCCATGTTCAGGCTGGGAGCTTATAATTTTCCTGATTATTTTAGAAGGGGTGAATCATGCATTTCGGAGCTGCTGGACATCACAGAACCATTCTTAAAGGAAAAATAATGCAGTCGTGAGAGAGGTGCTGAACTCCGGGGAGAGACTGTTAGCTGTATTGCGATTTCTGGTCACTGGCGGCAGACCTAAGATTCAGGACTGTCATACCACTACAATTATTAACTAAAATTATTCGTGAAACGTGCAACGAGATGTATAGTTGACTGAGTTAATACATCATGATAAATTAAAATAAATAAAACAAAAGACGTTCATGAAAACGTTTTTTAATTTACTTACGGATGTAGTACAAAGGATGACCTGCAAATTTCAGAAACTCATTTCATATTTGAATATGAAAGACTACATGTGACGGCGGCGCGCGTCATCTAGTAAATACAACAGATACGTAAGAAATGAAACATTTAGCGACTGTTAGAATTGTTGGGTTGGGTTGTTCGGGGGGAAGAGACCGAACAGCGAGGTCATCGGATTAGGGAAGGAAGTCGGCCGTGTCCTTTCAAAGGAACCATCCCGGAATTTGATTGGAGCTATTTAGGGAAATCACGGAAAACCTAAATCAGGATGGCCGAACGCAGGATTGAACCGTCGTCCTCCCGAATGCGAGTCCAGTGTGCTAACCACTGCGCCACCTCGCTCGGCGTTAGAATTGTAATAAATAAATAAAAATTGAAGAGTCCACGCTTTGGTCTACAGGGAAATTAAAATTTAAAAACAGAAATAAAGAAGATCGACAGACTCAATCTCGTGTTGCACATAGAGAAACCATTATGGAATCGTTGAAAAATGAAATAAGTGCCTCGTTTCTTGCATCTCTATTGTTATACTCCTCGCACGATGTGTCGCGAAAACATCTGCAGTCTTTGAATTTCTCTACAAACTCTGTCCTTAAGGTTTCGTCGTCCTCGGACGTCGAAATGTATATTACAACAGTATTTCATTCCGAGAGCTGTGTCAGAACAGGAGTTTTACTCATGCGGTTGGCACGTTCGCGCTACACAGGACATAAAGTCCTGGGTCAGTTGTCGACTGGTCGGAGGCGCCCGACATCCCGACAATGAAAGTTCGTCGGTCGGTCAGTCAAAACACCGACACACAGCCAATTTGTCAGGCGGTCGGCTGGTGGGGCGCCACGAGAGGCGCTGCTGTCGAGTCACGTGATCTGCCTGACGGCTGCAACGAATGATACGAACAGCTGAGGGTTATTCGTCTTACGTGATTGTCGTTGTAAAGATCGAAGTGACTGCGTTGAACTGTTGTTGTTACTGTTTGGAGGAGAGGAGTTGTTTTTTTGAGTGGAGAGTTGTTGTTGTTTTTTTTTGAGTGGAGAGTTGTTGTTGTTTTTTTTTGAGTGGAGAGTTGTTGTTGTTTTTTTTTGAGTGGAGAGTTGTTGTTGTTGTTTTTTGAGTGGAGAGTTGTTGTTGTTGTTTTTTGAGTGGAGAGTTGTTGTTGTTGTTGTTTTTTTGAGTGGAGAGTTGTTGTTGTTGTTGTTTTTTTGAGTGGAGAGTTGTTGTTGTTGTTGTTTTTTTGAGTGGAGAGTTGTTGTTGTTGTTGTTTTTTTGAGTGGAGAGTTGTTGTTGTTGTTGTTTTTTTGAGTGGAGAGTTGTTGTTGTTGTTGTTTTTTTGAGTGGAGAGTTGTTGTTGTTGTTGTTTTTTTGAGTGGAGATTTGTTGTTGTTGTTTTTTTGAGTGGAGAGTTGTTGTTGTTGTTTTTTTGAGTGGAGAGTTGTTGTTGTTGTTTTTTTGAGTGGAGAGTTGTTGTTGTTGTTTTTTTGAGTGGAGAGTTGTTGTTGTTGTTTTTTTGAGTGGAGAGTTGTTGTTGTTGTTTTTTTGAGTGGAGAGTTGTTGTTGTTGTTTTTTTGAGTGGAGAGTTGTTGTTGTTGTTTTTTTGAGTGGAGAGTTGTTGTTGTTGTTTTTTTGAGTGGAGAGTTGTTGTTGTTGTTTTTTTGAGTGGAGAGTTGTTGTTGTTGTTTTTTTGAGTGGAGAGTTGTTGTTGTTGTTGTTTTTTTGAGTGGAGAGTTGTTGTTGTTGTTGTTTTTTTGAGTGGAGAGTTGTTGTTGTTGTTGTTTTTTTGAGTGGAGAGTTGTTGTTGTTGTTGTTTTTTTGAGTGGAGAGTTGTTGTTGTTGTTGTTTTTTTGAGTGGAGAGTTGTTGTTGTTGTTGTTTTTTTGAGTGGAGAGTTGTTGTTGTTGTTGTTTTTTTGAGTGGAGAGTTGTTGTTGTTGTTGTTTTTTTGAGTGGAGAGTTGTTGTTGTTGTTGTTTTTTTGAGTGGAGAGTTGTTGTTGTTGTTGTTTTTTTGAGTGGAGAGTTGTTGTTGTTGTTGTTTTTTTGAGTGGAGAGTTGTTGTTGTTGTTGTTTTTTTGAGTGGAGAGTTGTTGTTGTTGTTGTTTTTTTGAGTGGAGAGTTGTTGTTGTTGTTGTTTTTTTGAGTGGAGAGTTGTTGTTGTTGTTGTTTTTTTGAGTGGAGAGTTGTTGTTGTTGTTGTTTTTTTGAGTGGAGAGTTGTTGTTGTTGTTGTTTTTTTGAGTGGAGAGTTGTTGTTGTTGTTGTTTTTTTGAGTGGAGAGTTGTTGTTGTTGTTGTTTTTTTGAGTGGAGAGTTGTTGTTGTTGTTGTTTTTTTGAGTGGAGAGTTGTTGTTGTTGTTGTTTTTTTGAGTGGAGAGTTGTTGTTGTTGTTGTTTTTTTGAGTGGAGAGTTGTTGTTGTTGTTGTTTTTTTGAGTGGAGAGTTGTTGTTGTTGTTGTTTTTTTGAGTGGAGAGTTGTTGTTGTTGTTGTTTTTTTGAGTGGAGAGTTGTTGTTGTTGTTGTTTTTTTGAGTGGAGAGTTGTTGTTGTTGTTGTTTTTTTGAGTGGAGAGTTGTTGTTGTTGTTGTTTTTTTGAGTGGAGAGTTGTTGTTGTTGTTGTTTTTTTGAGTGGAGAGTTGTTGTTGTTGTTGTTTTTTTGAGTGGAGAGTTGTTGTTGTTGTTGTTTTTTTGAGTGGAGAGTTGTTGTTGTTGTTGTTTTTTTGAGTGGAGAGTTGTTGTTGTTGTTGTTTTTTTGAGTGGAGAGTTGTTGTTGTTGTTGTTTTTTTGAGTGGAGAGTTGTTGTTGTTGTTGTTTTTTTGAGTGGAGAGTTGTTGTTGTTGTTGTTTTTTTGAGTGGAGAGTTGTTGTTGTTGTTGTTTTTTTGAGTGGAGAGTTGTTGTTGTTGTTGTTTTTTTGAGTGGAGAGTTGTTGTTGTTGTTGTTTTTTTGAGTGGAGAGTTGTTGTTGTTTTTTTGAGTGGAGAGTTGTTGTTGTTTTTTTGAGTGGAGAGTTGTTGTTGTTTTTTTGAGTGGAGAGTTGTTGTTGTTTTTTTGAGTGGAGAGTTGTTGTTGTTTTTTTGAGTGGAGAGTTGTTGTTGTTTTTTTGAGTGGAGAGTTGTTGTTGTTTTTTTGAGTGGAGAGTTGTTGTTGTTTTTTTGAGTGGAGAGTTGTTGTTGTTTTTTTGAGTGGAGAGTTGTTGTTGTTTTTTTGAGTGGAGAGTTGTTGTTGTTTTTTTGAGTGGAGAGTTGTTGTTGTTTTTTTGAGTGGAGAGTTGTTGTTGTTTTTTTGAGTGGAGAGTTGTTGTTGTTTTTTTGAGTGGAGAGTTGTTGTTGTTTTTTTGAGTGGAGAGTTGTTGTTTTTTTGAGTGGAGAGTTGTTGTTTTTTTGAGTGGAGAGTTGTTGTTTTTTTGAGTGGAGAGTTGTTGTTTTTTTGAGTGGAGAGTTGTTGTTTTTTTGAGTGGAGAGTTGTTGTTTTTTTGAGTGGAGAGTTGTTGTTTTTTTGAGTGGAGAGTTGTTGTTTTTTTGAGTGGAGAGTTGTTGTTTTTTTGAGTGGAGAGTTGTTGTTTTTTTGAGTGGAGAGTTGTTGTTTTTTTGAGTGGAGAGTTGTTGTTTTTTTGAGTGGAGAGTTGTTGTTTTTTTGAGTGGAGAGTTGTTGTTTTTTTGAGTGGAGAGTTGTTGTTTTTTTGAGTGGAGAGTTGTTGTTTTTTTGAGTGGAGAGTTGTTGTTTTTTTGAGTGGAGAGTTGTTGTTTTTTTGAGTGGAGAGTTGTTGTTTTTTTGAGTGGAGAGTTGTTGTTTTTTTGAGTGGAGAGTTGTTGTTTTTTTGAGTGGAGAGTTGTTGTTTTTTTGAGTGGAGAGTTGTTGTTTTTTTGAGTGGAGAGTTGTTGTTTTTTTGAGTGGAGAGTTGTTGTTTTTTTGAGTGGAGAGTTGTTGTTTTTTTGAGTGGAGAGTTGTTGTTTTTTTGAGTGGAGAGTTGTTGTTTTTTTGAGTGGAGAGTTGTTGTTTTTTTGAGTGGAGAGTTGTTGTTTTTTTGAGTGGAGAGTTGTTGTTTTTTTGAGTGGAGAGTTGTTGTTTTTTTGAGTGGAGAGTTGTTGTTTTTTTGAGTGGAGAGTTGTTGTTTTTTTGAGTGGAGAGTTGTTGTTTTTTTGAGTGGAGAGTTGTTGTTTTTTTGAGTGGAGAGTTGTTGTTTTTTTGAGTGGAGAGTTGTTGTTTTTTTGAGTGGAGAGTTGTTGTTTTTTTGAGTGGAGAGTTGTTGTTTTTTTGAGTGGAGAGTTGTTGTTTTTTTGAGTGGAGAGTTGTTGTTTTTTTGAGTGGAGAGTTGTTGTTTTTTTGAGTGGAGAGTTGTTGTTTTTTTGAGTGGAGAGTTGTTGTTTTTTTGAGTGGAGAGTTGTTGTTTTTTTGAGTGGAGAGTTGTTGTTTTTTTGAGTGGAGAGTTGTTGTTTTTTTGAGTGGAGAGTTGTTGTTTTTTTGAGTGGAGAGTTGTTGTTTTTTTGAGTGGAGAGTTGTTGTTTTTTTGAGTGGAGAGTTGTTGTTTTTTTGAGTGGAGAGTTGTTGTTTTTTTGAGTGGAGAGTTGTTGTTTTTTTGAGTGGAGAGTTGTTGTTTTTTTGAGTGGAGAGTTGTTGTTTTTTTGAGTGGAGAGTTGTTGTTTTTTTGAGTGGAGAGTTGTTGTTTTTTTGAGTGGAGAGTTGTTGTTTTTTTGAGTGGAGAGTTGTTTTTTGGGAGTGGAGAGGAGGCGTTGTTTTTTGGGAGTGGAGAAGAGGCGTTGTTTTTTGGGAGTGGAGAGGTGGTGTTTTTTCTTTTTGGAGAGGAGGAGGAGTTGTTTTTGAGTGTGAGTGGAGAGGAGGAGGAGTTGTTTTTGAGTGTGAGTGGAGAGGAGGAGGAAGAGTTGTTGTTTTTGAGTGTGAGTGAAGAGGAGGAGGAGTTGTTGTTTTTGAGTGTGAGTGAAGAGGAGGAGGAGGAGGAGGAGGAGTTGTTTTTGAGTGTGAGTGAAGAGGAGGAGGAGGAGGAGTAGTTGTTTTTGAGTGTGAGTGGAGAGGAGGAGTAGTTGTTTTTGAGTGTGAGTGGAGAGGAGGAGTAGTTTTTGAGTGTGAGTGGAGAGGAGGAGTAGTTTTTGAGTGTGAGTGGAGAGGAGGAGTAGTTGTTTTTGAGTGTGAGTGGAGAGGAGGAGTAGTTGTTGTTTTTGAGTGTGAGTGGAGAGGAGGAGTAGTTTTTGAGTGTGAGTGGAGAGGAGGAGTAGTTGTTGTTTTTGAGTGGGAGTGGAGAGGAGGAGTAGTTGTTTTTGAGTGGGAGTGGAGAGGAGGAGTAGTTGTTGCTGGTTTCGAGTGGAGAGGAGTTTCGCATCAAGTTAACAGCCATGGTAAGTGATCTGATATTTCTTGTAAATTGTTTTTTGCAGGGATGTTAAGTTTTAAGAAAATGTCAGTGTTCCTGTTTTAGTTGTTCGTGTAAACATGTTATGCATGTAAAATAAAAATTGCCGATATTTGGATACATTTAACTCATTTAAACTTCCCTCTAACACAACTTGTATAATAGCTTGCTCATTGCGAATATTTTTTTACAGTAAAAATCAGCCATTTAAACTATTTTGGCTGTTTCGACTCTATAGATTTTTTTTTCCCAGCGGTGGCTGCGCTGTTAATTTTTGCATTAGAGGTTTTCCTTCCGTCATCTGACTTCAGATTTCGTATCCATCCAACTCGAAAAGCTCTGGGTGAAGGGTGTGAGAATAAAAGTTTGGAAACCCACCAAACGTCGCATAATACGTTTTCAGAATATTCAAGAAGAGGACAGGGAATGCAAATAAAATTCAATTGGAAGGAGGCACAGCATTGGTCGTTGCTGAGGTTGCTCAGTTTGTGATAGCTCTAAGCTTGTTGATACCAGTGCCGACCAATTTTAATTGTATATTACAGCACTGAGGATGGTCACTAAGTGACCGAAAATCGATTTTGCGGATAATAAAACAAAAAAATACGACCAGTGCTGTCTCCTTCCAATTGTATCCACTATCTGGTCGTGGTGCACAGAACAATCCATGGAGTCGCCAATCAAATAAAATTCGTTGTCTGTGATAAGGAAATTTACGAGCAGGTCATTGCTTCCTGCAGTGGGAGAAGTTGTCTGTGATAAGTTTCCAGCAACTATTTCTACCAATAACGGACGATTCTTTCCAATAATCTAGTGTGTTTTCTTGTTAGTATTTGGCCGTTGTTAGTGGTTGATAGGTGTCGTCATCGGTTTACCATTGTTGGTTGGTCATATTTTTTGTACTATGTCTGGAGAGTTTTCGTTTTACTGTGGCCTTCTTGTTAGATACGGTAAGTGAAGGTTTACGTAACGGGTTTTTACGATTTCAGTGTGTTTGTTTTTGTCACTATGGGCTTACTTTTTTCTGCCATAATGACCAAGTGAAATATGCGGTATCGGTTTTAGATGTGTGTGGGGTATCTGGTATCTAGGGTTTCGTTCTAGAAATACAGGTCAAGTGAAGTTACAATGCCACTGGTTTTGGTTTTGCGTATTTGGATTGTGCAAACTGTGCAGAATTTCGTGTGCTAGATTTTTGTGTTAATATTGGTCTGGTAAGGTGGTGTTATTCTTACAGTCTTTTGTCCCCACCGAGAATTTGTACTTCTCGTGGTTGGCCCGTTAATTAGAGTTTTTAGTAATTATTGCGCATGTTACTTCAGTTTGTTCGCGGATGCAATGAGTGGCACTATGAGGGACATATTTATGCTTGAAACCCAGATTGCCGGTATTTTCGTATCATGAGTCAAAGCAGGCAGGTGGGATCGCAACCCTTCGGTAATCCCGTAAACAGTGCTATGAATTTTGTCATCTACTGAACTCACTCAGTGTTGTAACTCAATGAATTGCATCTATTCTGATTCCGTTATAATAAACAGTAAAACTACACTGATTCATAAAAGAATGTTTACATCCTGCTGCTTTTAGCACAAGGTTTGCAGTTGTTCAGGGATTATACGCTCTCGTGTTCTATGCTGGAGTGAAAGTAACGGTTGCTGCTCTACTAGACGAAAGATACGTTCTAGACGTTGAAGAAAACGGAGGGGGGATGGAAGCGACTGCCGATTTGCTTCGATACACAGCTCTCAAGGGACTTGTTCGAAGAGTTCATAATGAGTAGAAAGATAGTGCAAATCAGAATTTGTTTCCTTCCATTGGAACTTTGAAGGAAGGATCTCTTAGGAAAAACGTGAACTTAAAAGGGAAAAATAAGCCTCACGGTACACCAAATATAATTCTTAGAACCTTAGCAATATGCTAGAATGCCTCACATGAAGTGAAAGAAGCCCAGTATTTTGTTCTAATGTTTGAAGAGTCAAAAGGGTTTTCGAAAACTGAGAAAATAGTCCTTCGGTGCTGTTTAGGTGGTAACGTATACGAAGCGTTCCTAGTCTTCGAACCTGTAAAAACTTGGTCGCTTGTTCTTCGCCGGCCTACATTAACACGTTCGCTGCGGCTGACGCTTATAAGCGTTTCCGCGATCAACACGCCAGAGCGGCTGACGCTCATAAGCGTTGCCGCGATCAGCAAGCCAGTGCGGGTAACACTTATAAGCGGTGCGCTCGCTAGCTGAGTTCTCACTAGGGGAGGTCGCCAACTGGGACACGCCGATTTCGTCCAAATTGTTTCTAGAAAGAGGTGGGACTCCACATAACGTGCCCGAAATATTTCGCCTGAGTTGGCCATAGGAAAGGAGAACATGCTCTCGAAAGTTGTTCCGATAGCACTATAGGAGGCTATACCTTATTTAGCGCTCTGTTCGTCGTTATTGGCGTAGAGTAATGGTCAAGCGCATTGCTCACGAAACAGGCGACTTGGGATCAATCCCAGGTCCGTCCTGATTTTTTTTTCTCATTTTTATTTTACTTCGTATCTTCAGAGTGTTCGGTTATTTACGGTAGATGTATATTTCTATCGTCAAGTCAAAAATCTAATTAAAAGATTACAAAGTGCCCCTGAATAACTCCAACAACAGCGAGAGGTATCATCAAGAGAAGATGCAATTAAAATACATTCGACCGTGCTGCATCAATTCAGTGCTCTTGTGGACACCCCTATGATCTAGTACGCTTGGTTTGCATCCAAACTATTAGAGGAAACACCTTAGTTTTAAAACTTGAATTAAGTGTGCTTTCCAATGAAGCATGTTGCAGAGAAATGTAACTGCTCAAACAATGCCTTCATAAAATGTGCCTAGAGTGAAACATATATGTTTCACATGTTTCTATGATATGTCACCATAAAAATGGCCAAACTTCTACTGTCGTAATGAATAAAAAGTAGCGCACGTAATCACAAGAATCTTTAAAATCTTTATTTTCATTAAAACTTTCGCCTAGTTATATAAATATACTACTTGAATGTATTTAAATTCTACGGTAAATAGTTGAAAAATCTGACGAAACCAAGGAAAATAAGAATGAAAACAATTGAAAAAAATTAGGAAGCACCTGGGATTGATTCCAGGTCGACTGTTTCGTGAGCAATGCGCTTGACCATTACGCTACGCCGTCAACATGTTCGCTGCGGCTGACGCATATAAGCGGCGCGTTCACTAGCAGAGTTCTCAGTTTGTTCGGCTGTGCACTCGTGTTAGTTCAAGTAACCAACAACATATCACGTAACGTGTTCCTGTCTGCAGTTGTGTGTTTTCGTTTTTTGTCGTCTGTGTTGTGCATTGTTTGCAATGGCGGCGACTGAACCGACACCGGGGCCTTAGAACGCGAAAAAGTGTAGGAAGAGTGACCAATATACTGACCATGAGTTACTACGTGTGTTAGAAGATAGTGATGTAGAGTTCAGAGAGGACGAACCAGATGAGGGTGACTGGCATTTGGAGACTGCAGAAACAGACCACAGTGATGACAGTGTGGAAGCAGAACTGTCCAGTATGTTTCGTGACAGTTCGGAATCGGACGATACGGGCGACGATGATGAGGAAATCGCCGACGATAAAGAACCAGCGCTCGCAGAGGTAAGCAAACCAGGTGTTACGTGGCATGAAGAACCACATGGGATGCAGTATCACCCGTTTACGAAAGCAGAATGTTTGCTGATGAAGCCTGCTGGCAATACGCCAATGGATTTCTTTAGGCTACTGGTTACAGATGACATACTGCAGCTCATAGTTGACGAAACAAATGATAACGCACGGAATATATTTGCGAGCGCAAATACACAAGAGGGCTCTAGAATTAGTAATTGGAAACCCGTAAGTATAGAAGAAATACTTGTCTTCCTGGGGATTTCATTACATATGGGTAATGTCAAATGTGCCCGACTACAAGACTACTGGAAGAGGGATCCGCTGTTCGAAAGTAAAGGAATAACGATGAGTATGAGCAGAGACAGATATTTGCTGATCTTACGCGCATTGCATTTTGCAAAAAATCCAGAGTCAGGAGAACCGAAACCAAATGATCGACTGTATAAGATACGCCCTATATTGAATTATTTCAACAACAAAATGTGTAATGTGTATTATCCAGGTAGGGATCTCTCTTTAGATGAATCAATGATTCTTTGGAGGGGACGATTGTCATTTAGACAATACATAAAAAACAAAAGAAATAAGTATGGCATCAAATTGTACATGCTAAATAACCCAGACGGCTTCATCAATAAATGCGCTGTGTACACGGGGATGCGTGGTGATATGGGGGGAAAAGGGCATGCTGAAAAGATAGTATTGCATTTGTTAGAAGAGAAGGTGAATGTTGGCCATCACATTTACATGGACAATTTTTACAACAGCTTTGCCTTAGCTAAAACCCTGTTGAATGCAAAAACACATTGCACCGGGACACTAAGGGTAAATAGGAAAAATACCCCTAAAGACGTGGTATGCGCCAAGCTGGGGAAAGGGGACACCATAGCACGATATTCGGACGGGGTAATGATCGGCAAATGGAAGGATAGACGAGAGGTCTCCTATATTTCCACAGAATACCCCAATACAATGGAACGTGTGCAGAATGCACGCCAGCAAATAGTCGCGAAACCACTGCCAATTATCTGATATAATAGTTGTATGTCTGGGACCGATAGGCAGGACCAGATGTTGTCTTATTATTTATGTGAACGAAAGACAATCCGCTGGCCAAAGAAACTAGTCTTCCATGTAGTTGACATGCTAATGTTCAATGCACATTACCTATATAATAAATACTCAGGGCATAATATGACTTTGTATGATTATAGAATACAAATAATAAAGGGACTACTTCCACCAATGGACGTTACAAAAGGTGTGCGTAACAAATGTAAAGACACACATGTTGTGCAAAAGCGGGACGCAACGGAAGGGACGAAGCAAGTTATGCGGAAGCGATGTAAAACGTGCGCGGCACGGGGCAAGCGTACGGATACACCATACGTGTGTATAACGTGTCCAAACCAACCTGGATTCTGTTTGAACTGCTGCACAATTACACATCCATAAGGTAATGGGACGTCGTATCTACAGAGGAAGATCTGTTTGTGTTTGATTTGTAAAGTGTTTGCTTTATTTGATAGCCATGTAAATATAGTTACATTGGTTGCTCAGAATATGATGTTTCTGTACAGTACCGTATGTGGACTTATTTGTGGTTTGCTATAAAAACATCACCTCTACACCTTGAAAACGTATTTGTTACTAGCTGCAGTGCCCGGCGTTGCCCGGGTGTGTATTCATTCCTGTCTTATTTTAGTCCATCTGCTTCTTCTCTCTCTGTCCATCGCCTCCTGTTCTATCGCTATCTATTTTCCATTCATCTCAGTTCCGTTTTCACACAGGTCAATCTTCATGACATAATATTTCCTGTACTATGTGTCCCACAAGAATATAATTTTCCATGTACCCCGGGAAGAATATTAGGAAACTGCAAAATGAGTTGCGAATGGAGTTGGTATTACAGACGTAATACATTACAACCACATGCATAGTGGGACGGATTTTCGTGCGTTTCATAGCTTTGACGTCATATCTCCTGTACTACGTGTCATACTATGATATAATTTCAAAGCTACATTTAGTGGTATATATGCATATCCTCTGCAAAATTCGTCGCGAATAGCTTTAGTAGTAATGACATAATAAATAGAAATCCCAAACCTGATGTTGCGGTTATTCAAGAACAGAATTGTTTATGACGTCATATCTCCTGAACTATATATCGTAAGTAGTTTTTGCTACCATAGCAAATGATTCATTACCTTAGAGAAGATTTGTACCAAATTTGATTGAAATCGGTGTACTAGTTTAGGAGCACATGTGGAATATCGTCACATGATGCGGCCGTTTTTGACGAATTACATTGTTCATGACGTCATATCTCCTGACGTATGTGTCGTATGTGGTTCTTACCCCTACAGTGATAGTTTTCCGATAATAGGAATATGTGTACCAAGTTTCGTTGAAATCGGTCCAGTAGGAGGAGATGTGGAACATACATACATACACATACAGTCATTTTTATAATATGTATATATTTGTGATTGGGTTTCCATAGCACCACATTGCAGACGAGTCCTGTTTCTTTTTCTTCGTTTTATAAATCTTTTGGTGTTTTCCGACTAATTCTTTTTCAATGGAGTGGATTTGTCACTTGTGTGAATTGCATTTTCTGTCCAGTTAGCAATACAATAAATAAATAAGGGGCTTTGTTAGAATTGTTTGCAATAAATGCATGTAACGCTTATAAGCGACAGACAGCAGGCAGCATTTATCACATGATCGGCATGCAGCTAAAGTGTACTTGTATTTCTATATCTAGCACCTCTTCCGCAGACGTTATATTCGTTGCCAATATTACGTTCGTGCACAACATGAATTTGTCGCAAAACTAGACATTAGTCTTGCGATCAAAATTTAGGCGTGTTCATAATTTGTATTCAGCCAGGTATGGATTACGAAATATAAATTCCAGCAGTATCTTATTATAACTTGAAACTGCTGACTTCCCTTGCAGAACAAAGTTTTATTCATCCATAAGAATTATGAAAAGATACAGTGGCGAGCTAAGTCGGTAACTATGTAGAGTTATTTCCTCGAAATAAAAATCATAGAAGGCCGTGCGGCTGCAAAGAGAAGTGATTGCAGCGCTCCTGGCAGCTAGCCCCGAACTGTTTTGACTGAGTGGAACGCTGCGCCTCTGGTAGCCAGCGTACGAACTCCAAACGAATCAGCTGGCGGCATCTAGTTTATTCGCCACAAACTTACAGGTTTCGCAGGGCTATGATTTCAGCTCTCAGCGCACGTGCGCTTACAAGCGTCCGCCTCGCGCGTTAGCGGCTCGCACTGGCGACCGCAGCGAACGTGTTAAGAAAAAACTACCAACCGTAATTTAAATTTCTGTTGCACAGTCACATGACGGAGCTGCACCTACGAGTGATTTTTATGCACGTATTCAAGCTGTTTTAAGCAAAGAAATTCCATAAGCCACCTACACACACTATCATCCTTATAAGGATGAGGCTGTTGCCTGTTGCGACCTTTCAAACTAACTTCATACCCATCTTATTGCAGGCCTTCCAATATCTCCCATTCCGCTTGTAGTTCACAATCGTATGAGGAATTCTCTGACCTGGAATTCTCATGAAGTTTTCCTCCCAATCTTCACGATACTAACTTTTTCATTCATGCTGGAAATATCTCTCTTCTAATTCTTCGTTTTTAATCATATCTTCTTGTCCAGCCCTTGTCTTTCTTAGGAACCCCATCTCTGCTGTTTGAATTTTATTTTGTTGTCTTTTGTGGTAAACTTTAGATTGTGTAGGATAACACCGGAACCGCCGTTACTTTATAGAATAGCACGACTGTTTCTCTTTGTGCTTTATAAGCCAGTGTTCTGCTAGCGGTGCCACAGAGCTTGAAATTTCTGTATTTTCAATATCAGGGTCCAAATCAAAACTTACAGCGCAGCCTAAATATGAGTTCAGACACTTGTTCTAAAACTGAATTGTCCAAAACAATTTTTGACCTGACTTGTGATTTTCCTCAGAATGCCATTATTTTTTTGTTACTAGAAATTCTTGTTGAGGGCTTTCATGACCTCGTATGCACATTGCTGTCTGGAATGTACATCGTGTTCTAAGACGTTTATGAATGGGTCCCATGACTTAGTGTGCTTTGCACAATTGTTGGGCAGCATTCCGCTTTGTTTCGTACGTCTGCAAACTTTCTGACGTTTTAATCGGTAGAAACTTCAGACAAGCTGTGTGTTGTTCTTTAATCGCTTCTTCAATTTCTGTGTTCCAAATTGAGTGGTTTTCCCCATCTATTTTCTTCTTTCTACCAAGTGCTTCTAGGGCTTCAACGATGCCGGTTTTGATATTTCATTCTACATCGATGTGTTTGTTGACTGGTAATAAAGCAAGCTTTCATTGGAGTCAGTACTGATGAAGTTTCCTAATACTGTATTCCGACAGATGTATTTTGAACAACTCGTGGTGTCGTTTCTTTAGGAGTTTGTCTCCTTCCATTTTGGCAGTAGCCTTATCTTACTGAGTAGATGGAAGTGGTCACTACCTATGTCTCATCCTCTATAAACATGTGTATCTCATCAGATTCTTCATTGTATCATTAATCAGAGTGTAGTCAATCACAGACAATCTTCGTGCACTTCATGTTAACTTGTTACTGTCTGTCTGTAAAATGTCTTAGTAATTTTAAAATTGTTGGAGAGAACCGTGCGTAGTTCATTTCCGTTATTATCAAGCGTCTTTTCTCCAAATAAGCCTGATATTACTGGTGTAGGTACATTTCCAACTGTTGCATTAAAATCACCAGCGATGGTGTCATGTTGATTTTTATTTACTTTCTGAGGATCATCGTAAAAGGTGTCAGGATCATTCTTTCCTCCTCTGGGCTGTAGACAGCTTTTACTGTTAGATGATCTCTTGGAATTTGGAATCTGTCATTATTTATGAGGCTGAATTCTCGAATCTGCCCTCTCCCTTTATCATTGACTGAAATTGCCACTCCAGCACTAGCTCGTTTTCTTTGCGTGACGCCACTGTAAGCTAACGTGCAGTCCGTCAGATCTTTTTTTCTCTTAGTTTCTGTTGTTGCAGTGTATACTTCCCTGTCCTTGGGTACTTGGTGTAGCTTGTTTTCTGTGTTGGTCAGTCCTCTAACATTCCACATTGCGAAAGACACACCATCTGCGCACGTTAAGTCACGTGATGGGGCTGCCGCCTCTTGCCTCATTTTCTGTCGGGGTTGTCTGGCTTGGGAAGCTGGGTGCACAGCGCCCTTAGAGCCCTCCCTGCCCTATGTATGAACCATAACTTAGTCTCGGTATGGTGAAATGTCGGCCATAGATATTTTGACACTGCAGTACTGTTTTTGCGAGTGATTCGGCAGCACATTTAACTTTTGATTCAAAAATGGGAAAGAAGATTTCTGAAATAGAATTTAAAAAGCGACACTAAATATGTGTGTCAGTATGGTTCACGAATGGCTTTGAAGTAGACAATTTAACTCTGCTGAACATTCAGGCAGAAAATTCGGAACGAGCTGCAGAAGCATCAACGTTTAGTGCAGAAGTTTTCATTTGTCTGTTCACAAGTTTCCTAGAAAAGTGTAAGTTACTACTAAATTCCCTTCAGGGGCTCGACTGTTACATTGTTGCCGTAATCTTATTAGGAGTAAATCAGATTATTTTTAACCAAATGTGTGGATCAGACTAAGGTTTCACTTACGAATGGAAAGAAAATGGTGGGTAGATGTGGCAACAAAATAGGTGCTGATATTCCCATAGTTTCATGTTCTTTTGAAGGGTTACGAAGTTGCCAAAACGTCTTGGGGAATATGTAGGTGAAATGGCGAATAAGAATGACCTTTCAAGATTTCGCTGTCAGTAGGGTGTGTGCATGGATACTAGAAGGCACGGCAGGGATCACGAGGTGTATTCCACACTAGCGAGCAGCACCGCCGGCGTCGAAGTGGACCCGGCCAGCGCTCAGCAGCCCGGGACTGCCACTGTGTTCTGTGTTGTAATTGCGTTTTCGAGCGAAAACATGGTTGCTTGCGTCAATTTTAATTTTTATTAGAGACTGGTGATTGAATACAGAGCTACGGCGTAATTATCGGCGAGTTGAGGGATTTCTAGAGTAAGTTCTTCAGTGAAAAATAATGATTCGCTACGAGCCCTAGAAGCGGTGAGACAAAAAGAAAATAGATAAGTGCTTGAAACTTGCAGATCCGCTTCCAGTTGAAAATGCTCTTGTGGGTTGCGATTACGGAAGAGATTTGAAAAGAACTGTTGACTACTCGTTCAAAATGCAGGTAGACTGATGCTGTTCCAATTCTAAAACTATCCACTGCTGATTCAGGCCGTAGTAATGAGCCGAATTAACGAATAACGAAGAAATTGCTACTAGACAAAACGTTAACCACGAACACGCACTGCTGTGTGACTGTCAATGCGGGCCTACGCAAACAATTAGAAATTGTTAAAATAGAAATAAAGGATTTTCAGACAAAAGAATACAGGATATAGCACTGAGCTACGGAAATTAAAACACATTCAAAAGGTGATCCATGGTTCTTTCTGTATCAACAACTGTTCATGGAAGGACAGCGTACTAACTGGTCATTTGAAGATATTGCATAGGACGCGAATGTACGTGGCCTATCTTATGTAACGTTAGCTTTTCTCTGATCTTTCCTGGAATGTTTCACAAGGGCACGCATTTTCTTCAGAATCAGAGCTATCAACAAGAAAAAATGCATTGATAGTAAGTGAACTGAGAGAAGACAAAACTGAAAAATAAAAGGTTATGTTATAACCTTCCACAATAGCGAAGAAGCTTAATACAGTTATGGTTTAAAATGACAATATAGGGGTGTTCTTCGTACCACAGATTTGGGGTCTAAGGCTGTGTGGGCCTTTTTTTAAATCTTTATTCATCAAAAAGATTAGTGGGTCCTGTCCGCGGCTCGTGGTCTTGCGGTAGCTTTCTCGCTTCCGCGCACAGGGTCCCGGGTTCGATTCCCAGCGGGATCAGGGATATTCTCTGCCTCGAGATGACTGGGTGTTGTATGTTTTTCATCATAATTTCATCCTCATTCACTCGCAAGTCGCCGTGGTGGCGTTAAAGAACTTGTGGAGCGGCGGCCGAACCGCCCCGCAAGGGGACTCCCGGCCACCAGTGCCGTACGCTCATAATTGGGTCCTAATTACACACAATGTACCGATTACCAAGCAGCATTTACTATTCTTTTATCTACTAAATATTAACTACAGGATGGAAAGCTAGGTACTCTATGTTCAAGCCTACTATTCAACCTACTATGCTTTTTTTTTGGTTGTGGTTTTAGGGCGCAAAACTTCTATGGTCATTAGCGCCCAGCCCGTGACGTAGGAAACAGTAAAAAACCGAAATTGAAAACCAGCAGCAATGGGAACAAAGTCATAAAATTGCAGAAACTAAAAGCAGAAGGAATGTTTAAAAATCCACTACAGAAAGGGGTGGTTGTCCCCAAAAAAGCTTCAAATGACTGACTTAATTTCACTGTCACTGGAGAACGCGGTCGGCTGAGCGTGTGTCATCTGCTAAAATCGACGATAGATCAGGCGATAGCTGTAGACGGGAGCGTAACGGATTAAAATTGGGGCATTCAATTAAAAGGTGTCTTACCGTCCACAGCTGAGAGCAGTGGGGACAGAGTGGGGGCGGATCGCCGCTTAAAAGATGTCGATGGCTAAAAAGACAGTGCCCTATCCGGAGTCTAGCTAAAATTACCTCCTCCAGACGACGCGTTCGGGAGGAAGAGGTCCAAGCGCAAGGAAGGGCTTTCACTTCCCGCAATTTATTTCGGGGAAGTGTTGACCAATGCGCATGCCATAAATAAGCAACTTTGCGACATAAACCGCTCCGTAGATCGGTGAAGGGAAGCGACTGAATAGCTGGCCGAGGAAGAGAGACTGCAGCATTGGCCGCTATATCGGCCGCCTCATTCCCACAGATACCAGCGTGTCCCGGGAACCAGAGGAACGCCACCGAGACGCCCCCCAGGTGGAGCAAGCGCAGACAGTCCTGAATCCGGTGAACCAGAGGGTGCACAGGGTGAAGAGCTTGGAGACTGAGGAGAGAGCTGAGAGAATCTGAGCAGATTACGTACTGTACCCGCTGATGGCGGCGGATGTAGTGGACAACCTGGAGGACACCGTAAAGCTCCGCACTATACACCGAACACTGGTCGGGAAGCCGAAAGTGATTTGGGGTGTCGCCAACAATATAGGCACTCCCTACACCTAACGATGTTTTCGAGCCGTCGGTGTAAATAAATGTGGCGTCCGTCATTTGTGCACATAGAGCAGCAAATGCCCGACGATAAACAAGTGTAGGGGTACCATCCTTGGGAAATCGACAAAGGTCACGGAGCAGGCAGGTCCGGGGACGGAGCCAACGCGGTGCTGTACCCCAATTTGTCAAGAAGGTTTTAGAAAAGAGGAAGGAGAGAGAGTGGAGCAGTTGACGGAAGCGGACTCCCGGGGGTAGTAGGGAGGAGGAGCGGCCTGCATACCCTACATCAAGGGAGGCGTCGAAAAAAGGTCATGGGCTGGATTAGCAGGCATGGAAGACAGATGGCTAGCATAACGACTCAGGAGGACTGCTCGCCGATTGGACAGCGGAGGTTCAGCAGTCTCAGCATAAAGGCTTTCCACAGGGCTAGTGTAAAAAGCTCCAGACACTAAACGTAATCCACGGTGGTGGATAGAGTCGAGACGCCGAAGAATAGACGGCCGAGCAGAGGAGTAGACTATGCTTCCATAATCCAATTTCGAGCGCACTAAGGCGCGATAGAGGCGGAGAAGGATCACTCGGTCCGCTCCCCAGGAGGTACCATTCAGGACACGGAGGGTGTTAAGGGATCGCAGACAGCGAGCTGAAAGATAGGAAACGTGGGAGGACCAGCACAGTTTTCTGTCAAACATAAGACCCAAGAATTTAGTGACGTCTGAAAACGGAAGGTTGACAGGACCTAGATGTAAGGAGGGCGGAAGAAACTCCTTACGTCGCCAAAAATTAACACAAACGGTCTTACTGGGTGAGAAACGGAAGCCGGTTTCGATGCTCCACGAGTGGAGGCGATCGAGACATCCTTGAAGACGTCGTTCAAGAAGGCTTGACCGTTGAGAGCTGTAGTAGATCGCAAAATCTTCCACAAAGGGGGAGCCCGAGACATCAGGAAGGAGACAATCCATAATTGGATTTATGGCGATGGCAAACAGTACAACACTCAGCATGGAGCCTGGGGTACCTCGTTTTATTGGGAGAAAGTACGGGAGAGAGTAGTGTTCACCCGCACCCTAAATGTGCGCTCTGCCATAAATTCGCGAAGAAAAAGGGGCAGCCGGCCTCGAAAGCCCCAAGAGAACAGTGTGCGGAGGATGCCTGTCCTGCAACAGGTATCGTATGCTCTCTCTATATCAAAAAATATCGCTACTGTTTGGCGTTTCCGGAGAAAATTGTTCATGATATAAGTGGAGAGAGCAGCTGCGGGATTGCAGCCACCAAGCTAAACGGTAATTCACCATACGCTCCAAAACCTTACAGACACTACTCGTGAGAGAAATGGGGCGATAGCTAGATGGGAGATGTTTGTCCTTTCCAGGTTTCCGAACGGGAACGACAATAGCTTCCCGCCACCGTCTGGGAAAGGTACTGTCGCTTCAAATTCGATTATAAAGGCGAAGGAGGTAACGCAGACTATGGGTTGATAAATGCAGCAACCTTTGGACATGGATACCATCCGGTCCTGGGGCGGAGGAGCGAGATGAAGAGAGGGCATGTTGGAGTTCCCGCATGGAGGAAACAGTATTGTAGCTTTCGTGATTTTGAGAAGAGAAAGCAAGATGTCGCACTTCCGCTGCACGTTTCTTCGGGAGAAACGCTGGCGGGTAATTTGAAGAGCTCGAAATCGCAGCAAAGTGCTGACCCAATGAGTTATAAATTGTGATGGGGTCCACGAAGGTATCATGCGCGACAGTGAGCCCAGAGACCGGGGAGAAACTAGGCGCGCCTGAGAACCGTGGAGGGAGTGAAGGTGTTGAAGGAGCTAATAAAGAATTTCCAGCTTGCCTTCTTGCTATCGCGGATGACGCGACGGCATCGCGCACCGAGCTGCTTATAGCGGATACAGTTGGCCAAAGTAGGATGGTGACGGAAAATGCGAAGAGCACGTCGCCGCTCACGTATTGCGTCACGGCAGGCCTCGTTCCACCAAGGAACTGGGGGGCGCCGGGGCAATTCGGAGGTGCGTGGTATTTAACGTTCCGCAGCTGTAAGAATAACGTCGGTAATGTGTGACCTCATCGTCGACGCCGGGAAAGCGACGGTCGGTTGGTTGGTTGGTTGGTTGGTTGTTTGAGGTTTAAGGGACCAAACAGCGAGGTCATCAGTCCCTTGTTTCAAATATACTCCATTCTGCTAACGGGACATCTCAGAAAAGTCAGAACAATAAAACGGAAAACAGGGAAAACGTAAAAGGGCAGTCACGTTGTCATTGGTAAAAACAAATGAGGGAAGTCGGCAAGAGAACGAACCCAACACTATGCTGAAGCAGCATAGGCAAGACAACCGGTGACTTAAAAGGTACAACTGCTATAATGCAGAAAATACGTATGGGAATAAAAAGACTAACCAAGCCTTAAGAAAGGGTAAAAAGAGTAAAAGGGGAAGAAAAGAGGATTCCGGTCAGGGAGGTGAATCGGGAATCTCTGAACACTGCCTACAGTGGGAGACACCCAAACACTCACCGCCCTGCCCCAACACCAGAGAGAGTAAAAACCTTAAAACTGAGAATAAAAACCACTCTCCCGGAGGAAACCGAGAACCAGAGAGACCATCCGGGAATCATCAGCCATCATCAAAGGTAAAGTGTGGGGGAGTCTGTACTTAGCACGCAGAGCCAAAAGAAGGGGGCATTCAACCAAAATGTGGGCCACTGACTGGAAGGCTCCACAACCACATAGCGGGGGTGGCTCACCACGCAAAAGAAAACCATGGGTAGGCCTGGTATGGCCAATGCGGAGACGACACAGTGTGGTCGAGTCCTTTCTGGAGAGGCGAAAGGAAGAACGCCATGGGCCTGGTGTCACCTTAATTGCACGAAGTTTATTAGACAGTGGAGTAGCCTCCCAAGAATTGGCCCATGACTGTGCGAAGTGGGATTTGATGTGAAGCCGTAAATCCGCTGCAGGAGGGGTTACAGAAAACGGGGGGTAAGTAACTGCTCCCCCAGCCAAACGATCAGCGAGCTCATTTCCCGGGATACCCACATGGCCAGGGACCCATAGGAAGTCAATGGAACAAGCAGCACGGTGAATATCAGCGAGATGGTCATGGATGGCAGAGACCAAGGGATGGCGCGAAAAACACCGGTCAATAGCAAGAAGGCCACTCATCGAGTCCATACATAACAAAACGCGGTTGTGTTGGGACTGTTTAATAAAGGTAAGGGCCTGGGAAATTGCCATCAATTCCGCAGTAAGCACCCCACATGTAGGTGGCAGCAGATTTTCCGTTCCAACAGAGGACGTGAAGGCATACCCAAAATGATCAGCAGATTTAGAGCAATCAGTGTAAAAAACAACAGCATCCCGAAACTCCCATAAAATTTGGCGGAAAAAGGAATGGAACACCACCGGGGGGATGGAATCTTTCGGACCGCGGCGGAGATCCATCCGAATTGGAGGCCGAGGAACTAACCAAGGAGGGGTGGAGGGGAGGGAGCGAGGAAGACAGGACAAAGAAGGAAGTTGAAAATCACGGTGAAGAGACGCAAGGCGCAGCCCAACCGGTAAACCCGCCCGAGGGCGGGAGTCAGGTGGGCGACGTCCATGGTCTGGGAACAGGATAGAATAGGAGGGGTGAGTGGGAGAAGAACGGATAGTGAGGGCATAAGACACCAGAAGCTGGGACCGCCGAACAGAAAGGGGTGGGATCCCAGCTTTAACCAGGAGACTATCAACAGGGCTAGTAGGGAAGGCACCGGTGGCCAAACGGATACCACGATGGTGTACTGGATCCAGCACGTGCAGTGTGGAAGCAGCAGCTGAACCATAAACTTGACAACCATAGTCCAAACGAGACAGAACTAGAGCACGATAAAGACGGAGGAGGAGGGAACGGTCCGCACCCCAAGAGGAGTGGGCAAGGAAGCGAAGGACATTGAGTTTACAGAAACATCTTACCTTCAGGAGTCTGATATGGGGCAACCAAGTGAGCTTGTTGTCGAGAAGAAGACCCAGGAAACGAAACTGTGAAACCACAGGCAATCGTTGTGCAGCGAGATAGAGCTCTGGATCAGGGTGGACCGTAGTACGGCGACAGAAGTGGACCACTCGCGATTTTATAGGAGAGAATTGAAACCCGTGTGAGAGGGTCCATGCAGAGGCACGCCGTATAGCCACCTGGAGCTGCCGTTCTGCAGATGCCATCGAGGAGGAACTAACCCAAATGCAGAAATCATCCACAAACAGGGCAGGGGCGACCAAGGGACCGACAGAGGCCACAAGTCCATTGATGGCAATGAGGAAAAGAAGGACACTCAAGACAGAACCCTGTGGGATGCCCGTCTCCTGGGTCCGTGGAGAACTAAAAGCAGTACCAACTCGAACTCTGAATGACCGATGGATCAGGAACTGGCGGATAAAAATCGGGAGTGGGCCCCGAAGACCCCACTGATGAAGGGTTAGTAAGATGTGATGGCGCCAGGCCGTGTCATAGGCCTTGCGAAGGTCAAAAAACACTGCAACCAAATGGCGGCGCTGGGAAAAAGCCTGCCGAACTGCGGATTCCAAGCGAAGTAAATGATCGATTGGAGACCGTCCCTCTCGAAAGCCACACTGGTAAGGGGACAATAGATCCCAGATTCGAGGACCCAAGTGAGCCGACGGGCTACCATCCGTTCAAGTAACTTACAAACAACATTGGTCATTCTAATTGGCCGATAGCTGTCAACAGATAGGGGGTTCTTACCAGGCTTAAGGACAGGAACCGCAATGCTATCCCTCCACTGAGAAGGGAAGTCACCCTGCAGCCAGATACGGTTAAACACCCGAAGAAGATGTTGCCATTGTGGAGCACTGAGATGTTGAAGCAGTTGGTTATGAATGGAATCTGGGCCAGGGACCGTATCATGAGAAGAAGCTAGAGCAGAAAGAAATTCCCATTCAGCAATAGGTTCGTTGTAAGATTCTGACTCACAAGTGGTGAAACATAAGGTGGAAGCTTCAGCCCGCTGTTATTGGTGAAGGAAAGCATCTGGATAGGAGGCTGACGCTGAAGCCTCTGCAAAATGGGTCGCAAGATGTTCTGCAAGAACTAATGGGTACGTACAAAGGCCATCTGGGAGGTGAAGGCCTGGGAGGGTGGACTGCCGATGGCAACCTTGGAGAGAGCGAAGTGTAGCCCATACCCATTACAGAGGAACAGTAGAACCAAGGGAAGAAACGAATCGTTCCCAACATATCCGCTTGCTCCGTTTGATTAAATAACGGGCTTTAGCGCGGAGGCGTTTAAAGTCAGTAAGGCTGGCTATGGATGGGTGCCTCTTAAAGTGTTGCAAAGCTCGACGGCGATCACGGATGGCAATGGCAATGGCCGGACTCCACCATGGGACTTGCCGGCGACGAAATGGTCCAGATGAGCGTGGGACAGCAAGGTTAGCAGCGCGAACAATCGCGTCAGACACGTCACGTAGGACGTCATCAATACAACCCGACAAAGAGGGAGAAAACTCGACCTGTGCAGTGTATAGAGGCCAATCGGCGCGGTGGAAAGACCAACGAGGTAACCTGTCCATCGGGGAGCGGGAAGGGAGAGAGAGAATCAACGGGAAATGGTCACTATCACAAAGGTCGTCGTGTGGCGACCAGTGTAATGAAGGGAGGAGAGAGGGAGAAGAAAGAGAAAGATCAATGGCAGAAAAGGTACCATGACCAGCACTGAAATGAGTAGGGGAGCCATCATTAAGAAGGCACAGGTCGTGGTCTGCAATAAATTGGTCTATAAGAAGACCTCGTCTAGATGGAAAGGCACTGCCCCACAAAGGATGATGAGCATTAAAATCCCCAAGGAGGAGGAAGGGAGGAGGAAGTTGCTGAAGAAGGGTGGTTAAGGCAGCAGGTGTAAGAGCCCTGTCAGGAGGGAGATAAAGATTGCAAACGGTGACTGCAGAGTCTAAGTGGACCCTAACAGCAACCGCTTCCAATGTAGTTTGGAGAGGAATCCACGTGCAAGCAATGTCGGTACGGACCAACGTACAAACGCCACCAGAAGCCCGCAAGGGTCCGACCCGATTTAGACAGAAAACACGGAACCCACGGAGGGTCGGTGAGTGAGCATCAGTAAAATGAGATTCCTGGAGAACCACACAAGCTGCAGAGTAGGACGAAAGAAGGGATTTCAATTCCGGAAGGTGTCTATAGTAGCCATTACAATTCCATTGGAGAACCACAGAACGATGGTTTAAATGAGGGCTGAACACGCTAAATCCAGTCATACTGCCGGGTCCCCACCCGTCACAGACAAGGAGGGGGCGACATCCATAAACGACAGGTCAGAATCCAGTTGTGAAGTCGGGGAAGGGACCTCCGGTGACACCAGAGGCTCTTTGTCCCGGGACTTCTTTTCAGGCTGAGATCGAGGAGGGCTGTGTGGCATAAAGGAGCCAGCTGCAGCAAGATCAGGAACAGAAAGAGACCGGGCGACCTGGGGGCCGACAGACCGCGGCTCTCGCGGTCGCCGCGCGGCAGCAGACCTTTGACCTGGAAGGTGCCGGGAAGGGGCATCCCAGGAGAGGCGCCCTTGACCGGCAGACGCCGAAGGAGTGGGACACTTCTCCGGCTGGGGAGGGGGAGCAGCACCCAGAGGAGAACGTGTGGGAGCTGCAGGGGAGGGGGGGGAGGAGTGGGGTCCGGGATGGGGGTAAGGAAGGGGGGGGAAGGGGGGGAAGATGTAACCAAGGCGTAACTTGATGTCATGGACACAGGGTGCAGTCGTGCATATTTCGTACGGGCCTCTGTGTAGCTTAAACGATCGAGGGACTTATACTCTTATCTTTTTTTCTTTCTTATATACTGGGCAATCTGGTGAACGTGGAGAATGACTACCATGACAATTTACACATACAGGAGGGGGAACACAGGGACTCCCCTCATGGAGTGGACGTCAACAGTCACCACAGAGAGGGTCCTGGGAACAGCGAGAAGACATGTGGCCAAAACGCCAGCACTTAAAACACCGCATAGGAGGTGGGATGTACGGCTTCACATCACAGCGATAGACCATAATCTTAACTTTCTCAGGAAGGGTATCCCCTTCAAAGGCCAGGATAAAGGCACCAGTATCAATACGGTTATCTTTAGGACCCTTCTGAACACGCCGAACAAAGTGAACACCCCGCCGTGCGAGATTGTCCCGAAGTTCCTCATCAGTTTGAAGGATGGGGTCCCTGTGGAAAATCACACCTTGTACCATATTTAGAGACTGGTGAGGGGTAATAGACACAGGAATTGTGCCAAGATGGGTACAGGCACGAAGGGCCGCAGATTGGGCAGCTGAAGTAGTTTTAATCAGCAACGAACCCGACCGCATCTTGCTCAGGGAGTCCACTTCGCCAAACTTGTCTTCAATGTGTTCCACAAAGAATAAAGGCTTGACACTGGTGAAAGTATCTCCATCAGTCCTGGTGCAAACTAGATAACGGGGGAAAGGTTTTGCCCCTAGACGACGGGCCTGACCCTCTTCCCAGGGGGTAGCCATGGAAGGGAAGGCCGAAGGGGCAAGAGAATCAGAACTTGAGGAATCAGTACCACGCAGAGAGACGGCCGCAGAACGGCCAGAGTTTTGGACCCGTATGCGTTTCATCTGCATAGCGTCCGCCCTGCTACCACCCACTCTGATCAGGGGCTCTCCTCACGGGCGCCACCCAGCCACAGCAAGGGCCGTCTGGCACGGCGGCCATTGCCGGGAGTTCCGATGCTCCAGGATGACGAGCAACCACTCCAAGGCGTGCATGAGGAGGTCACAGCTCAGGTATCAGAAGTGTGATCCCTGTGTGTTCAGGGGGCTCAACCAAAAGGGTACATAGCGACCCCACCACACGGGCTGGCTACTGTGCTGGCTATGCACCCTAGCATCAGACCACGACGTGAAAGAAAAGGTGGAATGTACTAGGAGGGCGCACGTCGGAGACACTAGGTAAGGTGCTCTTCCCCAAATGGCTCACACTACGGAAGAGAAATTTTGGAATGGAGGTCAAACCCCAGAGGGGGCCCAAGGAATGCCAAAAAGAGGAGATAAGTACGCAACAAAGCCGGAGAGTAAAACCAACAGAACCAGGAGGATAGCGGGGGCCAACATAAGCAAGGGAGAGGAGAGGGCAAGGGGAAAGGAGCAAGGAGGGGAAGGGAAAGGAAATGCAGCCCTGGAGAGAAAGAAGGCTGCAATGGCTCGGGGCCCCGTGCTCGCCACGCACGTATCCACAAAAGAGTTGTGGACCCCCTGGGGGGGGGGGAAAGCGACGGTCATCGAATGTCGCGAGAGACGAAAAAAGTGTCCAATCGGCTTGAGCAAACTTCCAGCGTCGCGAGCGCATATATGGCAGTTGAGGCTGCAGTCTAAGGACACATGGAAAGGTGTCACTCGAGTGTGTATCATCAAGGGCGAACCATTCGAAGCGCCGAGCTAGCGGAACAGAACCGACCGCAAGGTCCAAATGAGATAAATTTGTCGTGGAGGCAGACAAAAATGTGGGGACCTCAGTGTTGAGGCAAACTAGATCCGCTTGGTGGAAGACGTCTAGCAATAGGGAGCCACGTGGACAAGGATGTGGAGATCCCCAAAGTGGGTGGTGGGCATTGAAGTCCCAAACCAGCAAATAGGGGGGTGGAAGCTGACCAAGAAGATGAAGGAGATCAGCTCGTGCCATTGGTGTGGACGATGGAATGTATACAGTACAAAGAGAGAACGTGTATCCAGAAAGGGAAAGACGGACGGCGACAGCTTGGAAGGAACTGTTTAAGGGGATTGGGTGATAATGGAGAGTATCATGGAGAAGAATCACGAGTCCTCCATGGGCTGGAGTGCCTTCAACAGAGGGGAGATCATATCGGATGGACTGAAAATGAGGGAGAACAAAGTGGTCATGGGGACGCAGCTTTGTTTCCTGAAGACAGAAGATGACCGGCGAGTAGGATCGCAAGAGGATCGACAATTCATCCCGATTGGCTCGAATGCCGCGGATATTCCAGTGGATAATGGACATAGGGTGAACAGAAAATTGAGGAATGTAACCAAGGGTGCTGTCAACTCGACGACTGCTCAAAGCTTGCGACCGACAGCATGGAATGGCATTCAGCCGAAGGCAGAAGATCCTGATCCATAGGTTGGTCAGTAGCAGCTCCTGCCACCAGCAGTGGGCCTCGGCGACACAGAGGACGGCCGAGGGCGATTTCCGCCAGGTGGTGCTGTAGATGGGACACGCCTTGGCGGAGAAGGAGAGGAACTGGGTTTCTTTGTAGCCTTCTTGGAAGTATGATGTTTAGATGAAGGAGGAACCGATGGTAGTGAAGTTGCGGTACGTAAAAACTCGTCACGAGTATGCTCTTTTTTCGAAGACTTGGCGTCCGACTTTTGGGCTCGAGATTTAGCAGAACCCGACGAAGGGTGAGCCAGGGAGTGGGCAGGCGAAAGTGGTGAGGTTGAACGGGCGATCTTTGCGCTGGACGATCTGACGACCGTGGTACTAAAGGTGAGGTCGCAAGCCTGCGTGGCCGCCTCCTTTGCTGGCCGAGGAGTATCAAGGACAGTGCTGTATTTTCCTGTCTGAGGCACGGTGGGCCGTCGACTGGCGAATAATTTTCGAGCAGCAAAGGTCGCCACTTTTTCCTTCACTCTTATTTCCTGGATGAGCTTTTCGTCCTTAAAAACGGGACAATCTCTAGAGAAAGCAGCGTGGTCACCCATACAGTTGATGCAGCGAGGGGATGGAGGTGGACAAGCACCCTCATGGGCATCCTTGCCACACGTAACACATTAGGCCGGATTGGAAGAGGACTGGCTGGTGTGATTGAACCGCTGACATCTATAGCAACGCGTAGGGTTTGGGACGTAAGGGCGAACGGAAATTATCTCATAGCCGGCTTTGATTTTCGATGGGAGTTGAACTCTGTCAAATGTCAAGAAGACAGTGCGGGTTGGAATGATGTTCGTGTCAACCCTTTTCGTAACTCTATGAACAGCCGTTACGCCCTGGTCAGACAGGTAGTGCTGAATTTCTTCGTCAGACAATCCATCGAGGGAGCGTGTATGAACGACTCCACGCGAGGAATTTAAGGTACGGTGCGGTTCCACCCGGACAGAGAAGGTGTGGAGCAGAGAAGTACACATCAATTTTTGTGCCTGGAGGGCACTGTGTGTTTCTAACAACAGGGTGCCATTCCGTAATCTGGAACAAGACTTTACAGGACCTGCAATTGCGTCGACACCTTTCTGAATAATGAAAGGGTTGACCGTGGAGAAGTCATGACCTTCGTTAGACCGAGAAACAACAAGGAACTGTGGCAACGATGGAAGAACCGTCTGTGGCTGAGACTCAGTGAACTTACGTTTGTGAGCAGACATAGTGGAAGGTGAGGAAACCATTGCTGAAGAATCCCCCATGATTACCGGCGTCTCCGATGGCGCGCTCCTCCCTTGTGGGGGCCCTCACTTAGGGCACACCCGCCTTAGGTGATTGTTCACACCTCAGGTCACACCTCCCGACAAACGGACGGAGGGACCGATCGGCACTTTCGGAAAGTATCAGCTTGGGTAATCACCCCTCCCTGGGCCTGGCCGTTACCAGGGGGTACGTACGTGTCCTACCTGTCTACCCGGGGCGGGGAATTACGCGTTACCCCGTCACCGGCTACGCATGGAAGTGCGTGGGTCAGCCTTCAGACACGCACAGGGAGGAAGAAAGAGAAAGGGAAAGGAAAGAAGAGGGGGTCTCAAACGCCGCAGCGGAGAAAAAGGCAAAGAGAAGAGGGAAGGAAAAGAGAAGGACAGAGGAAGGATGAGGACTTGCAAGTGTAGAAAGCAAGGAATTTGGAACAGTTTCGAACGTCCGTCTCTGGACCTAGGCACAAACCCTACTCCCAGAGGGAAGAAAAGGAAGGAAAGAGCCAGAGGGGAGAGGGAGGGGGAAGGATGCGGAAGGGGAAGGATGCGGAAGGGGAAGGATGCGGAAGGGGAAGGATGCGGAAGGGGAAGGATGCGGAAGGGGAAGGATGCGGAAGGGGAAGGATGCGGAAGGGGAAGGATGCGGAAGGGGAAGGATGCGGAAGGGGAAGGATGCGGAAGGGGAAGGATGCGGAAGGGGAAGGATGCGGAAGGGGAAGGATGCGGAAGGGGAAGGATGCGGAAGGGGAAGGATGCGGAAGGGGAAGGATGCGGAAGGGGAAGGATGCGGAAGGGGAAGGATGCGGAAGGGGAAGGATGCGGAAGGGGAAGGATGCGGAAGGGGAAGGATGCGGAAGGGGAAGGATGCGGAAGGGGAAGGATGCGGAAGGGGAAGGATGCGGAAGGGGAAGGATGCGGAAGGGGAAGGATGCGGAAGGGGAAGGATGCGGAAGGGGAAGGATGCGGAAGGGGAAGGATGCGGAAGGGGAAGGATGCGGAAGGGGAAGGATGCGGAAGGGGAAGGATGCGGAAGGGGAAGGATGCGGAAGGGGAAGGATGCGGAAGGGGAAGGATGCGGAAGGGGAAGGATGCGGAAGGGGAAGGATGCGGAAGGGGAAGGATGCGGAAGGGGAAGGATGCGGAAGGGGAAGGATGCGGAAGGGGAAGGATGCGGAAGGGGAAGGATGCGGAAAGGGAAGGAATGCAGCCCGGAAAGGAAGGAGGGCCACATTAGCTCGGGGTCCTGTGCTCGCTACGCACGTGTCCACAATAGAGTAGTGGACCCCCTGGGGGGAACCTACTATGCTGTCTACTCTACCAAGCAACGTCCCGCAGCGTTGAAAATGTGCCAGCGAAATACAAACCTCTCTCTCTCGGCCGTGTCCACTGAGCTAATCCCAGTGGGCGTGCCCTTTGCACTGGGCTGGCCTTAACTGGAAATCGCTGCAGGTCTTTCAAAATTATCCATAAAAACTATTTTCTACCAATGAATCGTAACTACTAGGGCCACAAACAGTGTGCGGTCTAAGTTCCAACCCACCCCCTATTCCAGGACGTGGCGGATTCCAATGGTCACGGCGATCGGCCAGTCCGCGCCCCGGCGAAGTGGGATGGCTGTGGGATGTCGATTCATTGCTCGCCAGTCATTCTCTCCCTTCGGTATTCATGCAGGACCTTGGTGGATACCTCGCTGCGAATGAGCACGAAGTTGCGGACGTGTGACTGTCTTGTTACGTTGTATCAGGATAATCCCTGGGCAGCGTTTGGTATTCAAAGGACGTTTACATGGCCCATATTTCACGACAGTGTGTGCACAATTGTTGCAAGAGTTTCGTACCTAGAGTCATAATTTATCGTTGACCAGAAGTGTCAAACTTCTGCATGAATCGTCTGTAGCCAAGCCCCGATGCATGATCAGCAACCAAGTTGCAAACTGGTACAGTCATTTGTCTTAGTACTGGTATCTCCAGTCCTCGTACTAGCTGCTTTTACGATATATTCAAGTGTTAATTTGAAACTGCTTTTCTATTCCTGAAGTAGAATATTCGTGTTCCACAGTCTTTAATGTAAAAGGTGTCCTCAGTGACAGTTTTCTGAAAACTGCAGTCTTCATTTAAAGGAATGTTTATCAGCCATTAGTGGGTGCGTTTGACATAACTGGATAGAGATTGATAGGTGGGACTCAGGTGGTCGCTCTTGGGTTTCCAGACACTGTGGTCAGGCTACTCTCTCATTGTGTGCCATCCTTATACCTGCATTACACCATTTTGCCGTAGATCTTTGGTAAAGGTCATGTTGTACGAAGCTGACTGAAATGAAATCCTTTAAAGTCCAATAAAATTCGTAATCGTTGAATTTGGCGGGAGCTATCCATCGCTCAGGAATGACCAGCAGAGTAGTGGAAGTATTAGGCCTGTGAAAGTGCATTGCCAAATGATAGCACATTGCCTTATCAGTGCATGTCGGTGAAGCAAGTGTGTGAATAGAGCAGGAAGTATAGGAGGCGTAACAATGTTTTTTTTTTAATTTCTTGGCTTTTGGAACATGCACATACAGCCAACCAAACACAGAAAATGTTATTACAGTTGGTTTCGACCGTTCATGCAAGACATTTCAATTCGTGTCCTGGTACGATGTAACACACGATTGACAAGTATCGGATTGGACATATAACAAGTTTTACGATCAGTACACGAAACGAGTGAACAGGACGAAAATCGAACACAAGATACACAGTGCCAGTATGCTATAAAAATTCTTCTGCTAACAGAAGAAATAACTCGCCATTGGTACAAATTTGGGATATTGCCGGTCAGTCCACAATAATGACTAACAATGAAATGTTTTTGTATGTTCTGACAATTGTTTCAAAACTTCGGAAAGACAATTGAATGTCTGTACAACTCTATAGGTTCCGTCTACACAGAACAGAAGAGCGGAACAGTTCACAAGAACTAAAGTGCTTTATTACAGCCACACGCATGGATACACCAGTACACAGGCAAGTACACAGAACGTACAGAGCCACATAAATTTAGAGACTGAGCATTCCATATTCTGCAGAGTAGCAGATACAGTCAATTGAGCTTTGGTCTTCCTCTGGCTTTGTAAGTACATTGAGCATTAATTAACAACTGGGAGCTGTATCCTGATGCTGGCACTGTTGTCGAATTCGTACGGCAGGTTATATGTTGCTACAGCGTTCGACGTTAACGTACTTCGGAGGCTGACTGGGAACACACGACAAAGAGCCCGAAGATTACTTGTTAGTACGTTGATGTGATACGTGCCCAGAGGACGTCGTACAAGTGAGTGGTGTGATTACACTTCTCTACAGGTAGTCGATACAAGTGTTTGTTGAACTTCCAATTGTTATTTTTCTGCCGCACTGTAGTTGTGATACCCTGGAACACACTGAACTGTTGGATGAACTAACGTGTAGTGATCGCCTTTGATTTTCGATGTCTGCGACCATTCATCTTACCAGTCCACAGACAACCGATTCGTGAGCATAGGTATCATATCCTTGAGAGGGAGCCAATCATATATATATACTAGCTCCATTAGCTGCATGCCTCGGTACTTGCTTTGCACGGCCGTCTACTGATTTAATTCCAGGTATCAAAGAGTGGCCTTTCGTCGACACCCTCACGATGTTGCGACAGTTCTGCTCCCGAAACAACGTTTGCAACTTTTGCAACTGCTGCGACTGTGGGGTTACTACAACTATTATGATCGTTTCAAATCAGGGATGCAGGCTGTCAGCTGTCTACGTCTGTGTGGAAAGAAGGGCTTCCAAAGTGTTAGTATGGAAGCTCCGGTGGGCTTTTTCTTAATTTTTCGCCTAGGGTAGAAAATCAAGGCACTACCGACAGCTACCCAGTAACTATGTCTACATATGGTGAATGATGGTAAGTAAGCTTTCTGCAGTTTCTTTCATACGTTTTTCGACTAGCGTAGAAAATCAAGGTGGTATGTACAGCAACGTGTGAATTACTGGGGCTGTAGTAAAAGACTGACGACCTTTTGCTAAGCTCTTCCATCCTATATGTACCTTGGTGCAGGGATTGGATGTGCTAACCTTGGATGAGTTGCCACATGTTATTCAAGTGCTTTGGTTGATTGTACAGTCTGCATTTTACTCGAATCCGGCAGTAATATCTTATTGTGGCACTAGATAATGAATATTCTTCCTCCTCTGATATTACCTTTTCTGTAGACATAAGCGATACCATGTATAATCTCTGATCTCTCATAGGTTAAAAACTAACAGCTGTTTCATTACAAGAATTCATTTTATTTTGTATATGATGTACGTCAGGCTAAAATGTATAAAAAAGAAATTGTGTCACTATTGGTAGTAACAGTTAAAATGGCTATTTTTGGAAATTATTTGAAGCTTACAAAATTTGTGGCATACTTAAAATTCTCATTTCTTGTACAATCTATTCCTAATTATTGATGTCCGGATTAATTTATGAAATAATGATATTTTAGTGATCATTCTTTTGTTTTGCCAACTCTTCTACTTTGTGAAGCCTTTGGCGTATTGTGGGTACCGCACAGAACGTAAGGAGTGGTGGGCATGTCTGATGGAAACAAATGTATTTTGTTGACCTTGTAAGCGACAATGTAATTATTGGTTTTTTTGAATATGGAAGTATGTGCGATTCAGAAGAATAGTATAAAATAAAAGTATGTTCATAGCAAAAGGAAACTGTTGAACAGTTATTTGCTTTTCACGAACCTAAGAAATCGAAATTTTCAGCTGCAAGAAAGTAGTGGTAGACAAGACAGCGATCTACAACAACGAGATAATTAAGGTAAGTAAAAAATTGCTCTTCTGTAATCTCACTGTTTTCCAAATTTGTACAAAGAATGGTGATTTGTGGGAGGGCGAGATTACAACTACCAGTCGTACCGTAATTTTTCACATACGTGTTCTCCCTTGGAGCCCACGTTACAAGGACATCGTACCGTCAACGGACAGGTGTTATCCCTGATGGGTTATTGTAAAGTGATGTGTCTACACAATATTTTTCATTGCTAGTTGAAGTATTAGTAACTAGATATCTTTCAGGCAGTTATTGGCCGAGTTTGGATCCAGCGAGCGGGCTTAGTTGTAGATAAAGCCGATAAAGCATTTTTTTTTAGGTTTTGTACTGACAAGTTCAGATCATGTTCATGTCAAGTTGTCACTGGAATGAACAATGTAGCTGTGGAGAGGTCCGAGTTCGGAATGAGCCAATTAACCACAGGGGAGTCTAAGGGCCTGTTTGAAGTTCTCACTCAGTTCCCCGACTTTTTGGTCAATGAATCGTGCGTCACCAATAGAATCCTTTACCGACTTACGCCATTGTATCACCAGGTTTATGAAGAAAGCTTTTTTTCCCGTCTTCAGTCTGAACCAGGCACTTTATCAGATTCTTCTCACTGAAAAATCCAAGCCAGTGATGGCCACTTGCATTGACGAACTTTTTTAGGTTTAACAGTTCTACTTGGACTGCACACAGGTGGAACCGTCGTCTCCCGATTATTGGGTAACATCTCGCGGGATCTGAAGTTAAGTCTATTTACGATTATCTGGACGATGGTGTCTACAGCGCCATCTTGAAACACCAAAATCTGGAGTGCATTTACTGTCAGCTTAAAGGTTCAGATTCGATCAAGGACAGTCTAGATATTTGTGTTTTCTCCATCTCAGAACAAGAACGTAATTGCTCGGTTTACAGGCATGCTCTATTTTTCTTAAGGAAGTTCGTGCCTCATTTTGCTTAATTAGCATTCCCTTGAATTACCTACGTAAGACAGATGCGGAGTTCAGGTGGGGAAAATCGCAACTGTCTGCCTATGATGCTGTGAGGACCGCTTTGGCTAACTCCATTTCTTACAGTGTTATTTCCAGAAATCTTTCATTGTGCAGACCAACGCATCTCATTGAGGTGAGACTGCTGTGCTTGTATGAGAAGAGTATGGATTGAGCGTGAATCTAAGAAAGACTAAGGTTATCAGAAGTAATAGAAATGAGAACAGCGAGAAACTTGATATCAGGATCGATGGTCACGAAGTAGATGAAGCTAAGGAATTATGCTACCTAAGCAGCACAATAACGACTGACTGAGCAAAGAGGACATCAAAATGGCACTGGAAAAAAAAGGGCATTCCTGGCCAAGATAAATCTAATATCAAATATCAGCCTTAATTTGAAGAATAAATTTCTGAGAATGTACGTCTGGAGTATAGTATTGTATGATAGTGAAACATGGACTGTGGGGAAACCGGAACATAAGAGAAGCATTTGAGATGAACTACAGACGAATGTTTAAAATTAGGTTGACTAAGAAGGTAAGGAATGAGATTCTGTGCAGAATCGGAGAGGAAAGGAATATGTGGAAAACATTGATGAGGAGAAGGGACAGGATGATAGGACATCTGATAAGAGGGAATGACTTCCATGGTACTAGAGGGAGCTGTAGAGGGCGAAAACTGTAGAGGAAGACATATTGGAATACATCCAGCAAATAATAGAGGACGTGGGTTGCAAGTGCTACTTTAGATAAAGAGGTTAGCACAGGACATGATATCGTGGCGGGCTGCATCAAACCAGTCAGTAGACTGATCAAACACCACAGCCAAAAGAACGCTACGTCTGCTGGCCGTTTTCGCGGAGTAGCGAGGTGTGTCTCCGAGCTGTGGGCAGATAGGAACGGACAGCGGTTAGCGGCAGATGTGTCTTCCCTACTACGGAGTCTGGACTGTCTTCGGCCCAAGTCGGCAGCGTGTAACAACGAGTGCCGGAGTTGTGTTCCTGCAGGGCCGTGTATGGCCGCAGCCGAGCTCTGGACGAGTAGTGCGGCCTGGCCGCGCCTTCCCTGGGCAGCGGCCACTGCCTTCTGCCGGACGGCGTTTTGTCACCTCGACAGTTGCTGAAGGCCTGTTATTTGGCGAAGTGATCGTTAGCGTGTGCGACGTGTTTCTGATACATTATCTCACGTTTTAATCTGAGTTTCGCTTCTCTAGTGTGACCCCGTCCCACACCTGGCTGGGTCTCATAAAAATCATCCTACTCACTCAATTTCTTTTCGCGTTTATTTTAGTTTGAGAAAATTATCCTGTTCTCACCCAGGAAGTTCCAAAAGCATACAAACTGACTACTGTAAAACATGAGATCTTTTTCTCCTGAGAGTAACTGACATTCTATATTTAAAATAATTGTGCCTAGTCAGACACCTACAGTCATGCAAAATAATGTTAACTCTTTTATACCACACAACAATTAGGCCTAACTGCCCCGAGGATGAATAGAAATTGGAAGAAATTTGGCTTACGTATTTTCGAAATGTGTCCATAAGCTATAGGACAAAAGTGACCTTACGAATGACTGGGTTTAAAAATCTTTAACCCTAAATGCGCAGGGTAATCGCTTTCCAGCTACGTCACTGTACTTTCAAAGACCCCGTAACAGACCACGAATATCAAAGTTACACGTCACAATGCCTAACAACTTTGTGCAGTAACCACATCCCTCCGAGCTGGATACAGCAGCCAGAATGGCACGCCAGCACAGAAGCTCAGAATTAAGTTAATCAGAAGCTGCGGGATGTGCAGGCGGAACTGAAGTTAACGACCAACCCTGCACTGGACTTCAAACTGATTACCAGTAATTTTGATGGAATGCTCACTACATTGCAACAGCCTCGTCAGCTGCTAAGAATGATACACCTTTATTATTTACAGAAAATGGTAACAGTTTCTTGCACTAAGGAAGTGTAAGTTTGATCAATATTAGAAACCTTGCACACAAGCTCATTTATTTACATCGGGTAGCCTTCCGCATATTTTAGGGATGATACACATCAGGGAAGGAGAATTTGAAGGTTTGTACAGAAAGATTTCGAAGCTAAATATGGACAATCACTGAAAGTAAGGAAATACTGGAAATCGCAAAACATCTGAGATGGGGTGCTGAGATGACGAACCCACAGCAGGAAGTGTAAGAGCATTATTTGACGTGTGTTGATTACACAAGATGGCACTGTGGTCCCGGTGTCAGATACACCCCATTGTAGGAGGTGGCCTGACCTCTCGCTACAAGAGGTTGCTGCTTAGCTACGTCAACATTTGTGCTCAACATCACAGTTGGAGTTTTTCACTAGCTGAGAGTGCTAAATTAGAGGATTATTTTAATCCAACTACTGACAGACTTTCCATTCAATATAATTACTACAGACCTGGTCGATTGTGCATGAAGAATCTAGCTGCTTCCAGAAGCAACAAATTTGAGTTGCATTACGTCACGTAATTGACTTAATATATACAATGCTATCATGATCTGCACATTACGAGGCGTTATCTCATGTTTGAAGTTTAACAACGAAACTAAGCAAGTATTACAGTTACAAACTGTGTGACCTTAGGCAGCATAACACAGCACGGAAGTATCTTGACAATTCATCCAGCATGAGGATGAGAACACCCAGTAATTTTCTTGCTTATGTACATGAAGTTCGTTAGGAAAGTTTATGAACGATTTGAAATTAAATTTGACATGCAATTATTATAACAGTAGCTAATCAGACGACTGAAGCTGTTTTGTACGCGAGAGTTCGAGTCTTTAAGGCTCAGAGGTTTACTGGTACATTTAGAACGCCTGCATGTTCAGGCACAGCATTTTCTCAAATGAATTTGAGATATATGGAAACATCACGTCGATATTTGGAATAGCCATGTTATTGCACTGGTAACAACGCATGCATAATATTAATTTACAATAAACTTCTTTGTTGTTGTTGTTAACAGACAATTTCATGGAAATCACTCAACATCAGTGGGTGTCAACTTTCAGTACATACAGGAAAAAATCCTTAATCATTCACAAGCTTCATTTTCTACTATCCGCCCAATGTGTTTCGGAGCTATAGCTCCATCTCAAGGACTATGGATACAACAGGCGTTTCATCTGCTTCGGTTTTTTAGCTGAACACATTTCTAGATAAAAAACACCCTCAAACAGGATACTTACAGTACACCACTTCTCTCCGCTTTCGACCATTCTAATTTATTACCTACGTCTGACGACAACTTTCGTCTTCTACAAAGGTGAGATACATTTGCCGTTTGAATTTAATCTATTTGACGTCTTAATGACAGTTCTATATTACTCACATTTTGCACATTTAACCGTATTACAGTCATGTGATGTAATGCATTAACTTTGATTTTCATTTACATAATTGACATACTTTAGGAAATAATGGATTACTAGGAGATCCGACAGCTGATTTCAGTTTACATATATATTCAACATGAAATTTTACTTGCTATTTTATGTAACTCATTTAGGTACAGAAGCAGTAAACAACAGTATGAAGTACGTAAGATAGGGGAGGGGAGGGGGGGGGGGAATGTCCCCAACTTCTGAGCCACTGGCCATTAAAATATCACTGTTCTTTAGAGCCAACTCTGGAATGTCTCGATGAAAGGCTCGTAAATCGTTGGGAACGGATTTCCACTTTTGAGGTGCTGGCCAACAACTTGCATCGTTCACTGTACATCTTGTAAGCTGGGTGCTTTCAGGTCGGGGAGTAGTGATAGTGAAATGGCTGTAAGGACTGCATTCAGCGGAGGCCACGATCTTCTTCGCCAAGTGAACGACTGCAGGTGAAGTTCTGGCTGGACCTCTTCTCTTATTCTTGCTGACTGATCTGCGGAACGATCTTCTTCAATGACAAATGATCACAACTCTTCCAGTTATAGCCACCAACATACAAATGATAATCAGTGCAGACGTCTGAGATACAGAACTTTGAATATGGTGCCATCTGGCGGGCTGTGCACTGCAGACATACTGTTTTGGGAGGAAGTACACCAGTGTCTGATACAGCAATGCTCTACAACAGCGTTCTATCCCCGTCTTCACATTGTCTTCTCTTCGCAACTGGCCACCACAAAATTACTTTGCTTGTGAGCAGTGGGTGCTTGTGAGCGGTCTACAGCATGGTACATAATATCACTGGAGTTTTGGAACATCAGTCTTCTCTGTCTCACTTTCATTTGTTCACTAGCCATCAAGGTCAATTCAACGCTGTGGACTTTTCCAGGATTGTCCCTGTAGTAATTGCAGGAACTTTAGATTGTGTGATTCCAATATGCTCCAATATATCACACCTCCAAGATCAGCAACAGTTAGCATTTGACATGGTTTACATCCTGAGAAGCAACCTTCGTGATGTTTAAGGCTTCTTTTTCGATCCCATTTACTTCACTACTGATGTAGAGTGACGCCTCCATCTGCGATTCACATTTTATTCACGAACTAGGGATATTGTGAGTGATCCTGCTGACACTGCTGTTTACACATCTAGTATGGCTTGTTCTATCTCTTGCTTAGTCTTCACATCCAAAGATTATTTTTAGGCGTGGGACTATGAAGACTTACATGGATCGTTTACCGACTTTATCGCTTAACACCCAGCTTGGAGGGCCAGGCTTTCTCTGATAGGATTCCTCCCAGGAACGTTGGCTCCCCCTCACCGTGTCTGAGGCGGCCGCCGCCACCGCCACCGCCGCCCCCCCCCCCTTTCCCCCAATCGAAGGCAAAAATGAGAATGAAAGACACCCTCTGGCCTCGCAACCTAATACCATTGGGGTCGAAAAGAACAAGAGTTGACCAAGAGAGGCCGACAGGAAAGGAAGCAAGATTATGAAGTAAGTGCAAAGTCAGACTTCGTTAACAGTTACTAGCAAGACCATATAGCATGGAAGGAACATTGCTGTACTAAGGTTGTCAATTTTTTTAAAGTAATAATTCTAGTCTGACTGCGCTTCTGTAATACTGCTTACAAAGGAATGGTGATTAATAGAAGGTAACTTAAAAGATGTATCTGCACACTGTATGTTGTAGAAGTTACTTATTTAATAATTCTGCTGATCTATTTGACATTTAAAGTTTGTGGTAGTTACACAACGAAAGCTAAATTGAGGTTACACCTTACCTAAAAATAATTTCTTGAGTTACAATTTTCTTAATCTCAGTTATAGTGGAAATGACTATGCAAGTTGTTAGATCTGGTGATACAAAGTAAAGTATTCGTAACAGTTCAACTGTAAACCAGTTTCTGTATACCATTTACCAATTTTATTGAGTGGACAACTTTTTAACAGGCTTTATTACACTGCTTGTGAGAAAACACCAATTTAAAAATCTCAGCAACTTTTCACGTAATATTACAGTTTACTTTCAGAGACAGGAATTTCAATTGACTACTTGTAATAACAATTTCAGTTACGATGAACTCATTGACTGCAAATATTTCAGCGAGTTCTCTGTGCTGAGGAATAATTTTTCCCCAGATGAAGTGCAATACTTCAAGCACACCACAAACTGTTTTTAAGAACTGCTTTGCAAAATCTAGTTGAACACTTTTGCAAGCTTCTAAAATGTGAACATGAAAAATTATCGAGTGTTACACTGTTTAATACATATCGTGACCCACAATAATATGAACACACAAAAATTCATATAAAGACAATGGTAACATAGGTACCATTAATTACAATGAAGGAAACCATGGATTCTGTAACTAGCAGTACGTTCCTGAAGCAGAAGATGTAGGCTGCGACAGGTTAAAAAGGAAGAGAAAGTGAGACTACAATGAGTAGGACCCACATGTGGCATTTGTGAAGTTACATAAAGATCGAAGGTTAGAAAAAATTACTTTTATAGCTATCTATAAGCAGTAACTTGTTTTATCTTCAAACACCGACTTTTGGATATACTTGCGATCAGTACGAAATCAATTACTGGCTTCGAAAAGTCGATTACAATCCTGTCTTAATCATTTATTACGACTAGTTTCGTTCACGGACCACACTCTGAATACTACACAAACACCATAAGAGAAGGAAACCAAATATACAATAGAAAGAATTAAAGATCCAATGGGATTACAATGTCATCTTAACATACTTATCAAAAAATATTTATCATCAGATATCCTACATTTCTACATATATGAAGAAAAACTGTCACAATAAAAATGTATATAAAAGTGAACATAAGTTTCCAGTTATACATTAACTGTCAGGACAAACAGTATCATGCGCATAGCAATATGAAACAATTTCTGCTAAGTATTATGTCGCAAGTTCCTATTACTGTATGAAAGTAAATTGAGTACGTTCAATAATAGGATTATGAAATCGAATTTCACTTCACTCCCAAAGTGAACAGTATGTACAAAGTGCACATTCTTTATGAACATAACCATGCACAAACCCAGAGGTAAGTAAAGGGCACAAAAATCAAATAATATAATGGGCTTTATTATTAAATACAACATACTAAAAGACAATGCAATGAAGCCATGTTAAGGAATGTAGTAATATTTTATGTATCAAATATTTCTGAAGTATCTAATACTGCTAAGAGACTTCAATATGAGTATCAATAAACTTGAGAATCTTAAGTATATTAATGCCAACTCAATGCAAGCCAACATGAGAGCTTCCAGATGTAATCTTAGACCTATGAGAGTATTCCACTTCAGACAAAAGGGGGGGGGGGGGAGGTCAACAGCAGTAGGCAACCAGCACTCAAGGTAATGCTGAAACTGCTTGTGATTATTCCTTATGCACAATGACTAAATGAACCTATCCGCAAGTGAACCGAAACAGAAAGAAACACACTGAAGGCCAAAGAAACTGGTACACTTTCCTACTATCGAATACGGTCCCTACGAGCACGACGAAGTGCCGCAACGGGACGTGGCGTGGACTCCACTAATGCCTCAAGTCGTGCTGGAGGGAAGTGGCACCATGAATCCTGCAGGGCTGTCCATAAATCCGTGGTAGTACGAAAGGGCGGGGATCTCTTCTGAAAAGCTCGTTGCAAGGCATCCCAGATATGTTCATGTCTGGGACGTCTTGTGGCCAGCGGCAGTATGAACTCTGAAGACTGTCCCTGGAGCCACTGTTGCCATTCTCGACGTGTGGGTTGTTGTATTTTCCTGGTGGAATTGATGAAGTCCGTCGGAATGCAGAAGGGACGTCAATGGATGCAGGCGATTATCAGGATGGCTACAAGTGTGCCACTTTTCAACCGTATCTAGACATATCACAGGTCCCATATCACTACAGCTGCACATTCCACATACCGTCACAGAACTTCCACTAGCTGTAACAGTCCTCTGGTGTCGTGCAGGGTCCATGGATTCGTGAGGTTGTCTCCATACGTCCATCCGCTCGTTGCAATTGGAAACAAGACTCGTCCGACCAGACAACGTGTTTCTGGTCAAACGTCCAGTATCCAGTGTCGGTTGTTGCGTTGAATTGTTCACACGCTGACACTATGGCCCAGCATTGATATCTGCAGCAGTTTGCTGAAGGGTTGCATTTCTGTCACGTTGAACCATTTTCTTGCCATTGGTCCCGTTCTTTTAAGATCTTTTTCCGGCAGCATGATGTCAAAGATTTGATGTTTTACCGGATTGCTGATATTCAAGGTACACTCTTGAAATGGTCATACGTGAAAATCCGGACTTCATCGCTACCTCAGAGATGCTGTGTCCCATCACTCGTGCGGCGACTATAGCACCACGTTCAAACTCAAATGTTGATAACGTGCCGTTGTAGCTATACTGACGATCTAACAGCCGCGCCAGGAACTTTTTGTTATGTAGGCGTTGCCGACCGGAGCGCCGTATTCTGCCTGTGTACATCTCTGTATTTGAATACGTACCACTTTCTTTGGTGCTTCAGCGTATACAAAGCCAATAAATTTCTGATTAAAATTCTGGAACAGAGCGAGAAATGGGGTAGTTCAAATGCACATGACTAGTAACATGCTTGTTTATCTACATATGCAGTTCAGATTACACCTAGAACAATTACCATTATTAATAGCAAACTACTTATTCTCTAATGCACTTAACTAAAAACAATTACCTACTTTTACAGTCCTGAGAGAGGATTGCTAAAAAAACAAGATTTATACAGCACATAATAAAATCAACAGATAATGAAAAGGCATAAAAACGATGAACCATGGTTAGAGAAAATTTCTTGAGTTGGCCCTTATAAATTTCGTATCCGTAAGATATAATTGAAAGGTCACCTATATGGTAGCAAGAAGTGCTGCTAATATCTAATTTCATATAGTCTGCACATTGCTGAATTGCTCACTGAAAAAGTCAATGACTGAATGCAATCAGGCGTTCGTTATCAGACATCTGTTTAATTAAATCAATTACTCATGAAATAAAAATGAGTTACAGAACCAATATCGGCATACAATAAAAGCATTGCAAAGCTGAAGAGGACATGTGCCAGGGAACTGCATGCAACTAGTAGACGTAGTTACAAGCACAACTGGACGTAATATTTACATTTTTTAATGTTAACAGACATAAAACAGCTCATCATTAGGTGAGAATACAAATTTTTAATACCAGATTGCGTTACAAGAGCGGGTGTTGCCCCTGCAGCACCATAGTATGAAATTACGTACGACTTACAAAAAGCATTAAACCAAGGGAAATACAACGCAATGTGCAAGAATAGTAATAAATGTTTATACAAATAGTTAAAAATTAGTAAAACATAGCATTATTACTAGTATTGCTAACTGTACAAGTGTTTGAGGCCAGATGACGTTGCATATCCAAGTATGACGCTACGTAGTGACAGTTTTAATTGGTGGTTTGTACTAATATAACACGTAGGAAGCAGACAGTGCTTACAATCAAAATAAGTTTGGTTCTGAACTTAAAGCGCAAAACTTATTTCGAGCAGTAGATTTCCTTGCCTGTTCGAAATTACACACTGTGCCGACGTAAGTACAATGAAACAGTCTACCAGTTCTAAACTACGAACTGCATATGTAAGCGCTGTAATAGCTACAGGCATTGTATAGTCTAAGTGGTTACAAGGAATTAAATATTTAGTTCTGACTGATTAGCATGAAAGGAAACTATAGTACACTGCCTGTTTAAAACAAAGTGGTAAATAACTTACTATTTGCGCCAAGCAGTGCATGAAGCTATTGCAGCACTGAACGAATTAATATGAACTGCCGACGTATTGGTACAACTAACAGCACAGTTCTCTGCCTGTTAGAAGTGAAACAGGGTACCCAAGTGCTAAAGCAGCTAGATACACTGAATGGCGTAAGTACTTACGAAGATGTACATATTTAGTAGCGCCGTCACATTAGCACAACGAAACTAAATCAAAACCTGTTTATGACAATCAGTACAACCGTAATGAGCAAGTTTCGTTGCTCTATCCGGGATAACAACGTTAACAATTACCTTGTAGCGTTTTTTTTTCACTTAAATTAATGTAGTTCTCATGGGAGAAGAAGTCTTACATTAAGCATATGTTGAAAATAATATTATATGAGACCAAATCTATAACATGAGAAACCTCTGTCATCATAAGCATTGTTAGCAATTAGAAATCGAATAGTAAACCTCTGAGCCTTTATGCCATCAAACTCCCATGTTTTCAACTCACTTGTAAAGCAATCTGAAGTTTAAACTGTTCCTGTGTGTTAAATATCTGACATTAGGAGTGGAAGCAAGAAAAAAATTGTGAAGCGTTTTTGTAATCATGCTTAGCAACGGCCAACTAACATTGAATATCCTCACTACGGAACACTGAGTAAGTATGGCTAATTTCCGCGTCGTGAGCTATGCATCCTGGAGAAACATGCATAGGTCGCAGGTTTCATACAGTAAAACAAGTATTTTAGACCAAATACTAAGATTCTCCCTCAATGAGCAGATTATGACTCATTCGGTTACAAAAATTATGTTTTTAAAATTATTTAAAATTTTGTTGCTTCTAAAAGCCACTATACAGGCAAAATGCACCTGGCGCTGGGTGTGATGAACCGAGTTAATAGTGCAGTAATATCTATGTACTTTCTGTGCTGTATCCTTTAACGTCTGTGATTTATGCCTATCTACCAGCAGTAGTGAATGGGGCAGAGTGCAAATTTGCTTGTCTGACATGTTCCATTGTCACCCGTCAACAGTCAGTAACAACATTTTATAGAAAGTTAATAATTGGTTTGCTGGTACCTCCCTCCCTGCGCGCCTAAGAATCTAATTTAACGCAATTTAGATCACGTCACAGAGCCAAAGAAATTCTCAGTGACAATAACGAGCACGATATTCCTGGGCTTTCAGAGTGAAAACTACACTGGGAACTTCCCAGTCTGCAAACAGATTTGGCTCAGCACCTTTCGGATCCAGGATGCCCTCTCGTATTAGATACGAAACAGTCACAAAGGCTGCTTTTTGGCTTCTGGGTACTCACTGTCACACTGAATTATCTTCCGAGGGATTTTCTCTCCTGCTCAAAATATTTTTATTGCTTAGTAGAATGATCGGAGTCATATGTAGATGTAGTCCAAGTATGTCCTGTTCCAAATTGAGCAAGCTGAGAATATTTACCAGCGGTTCTGTTAACCTTTTTCTCTCATCTGTCGTCACGGTCACCATACTCTTTGGACGCGACTACTTCCGTGTGAGAAAAATATGACTTCTTTAACGTAATCTGTCCCTGCTGTAGAGAGACGTTAAGTATTCTGCTGTAGAATTTTACTAACTTCTTCCCATTAGCGTGTAAAATGCATGAATATTAAATCTGTTCAAATCAAATGCCCGCCAGTTACTCTTAAATGACTCATTCCATTCTTTTGAGCAACATTGGAGTAGACAGCTTACCGAAGGTAACCGTCAATTGTTAAACTGTTGAGCTATATCCTTAAGTATTTCAGGGATCGATGTACCTTCACATCCGTAGGTGACAACCTATACTTGCCCTACAGATGCTTGGGTGCTGCTAAGAAAGCAACGGAACTCACTGCTAGAGAATCTTTTCAGATACATGAGAAGTAACCAACTTTGATTCCAGAAGGAATCGCTGTGCACAGCGACTGTAGATTAAGGGTAAGGACTCAGCACATCAGAAGCTCTTTTCCAGGGTCAACCATCTGCAAAAGTGGGATCATATTAAAATATGTCAACTGAACATTTAGAGCATTACCAGAACTAAATGCCAAAGCTTACAGGAGGTGCTGTTTAAGCCCATCTTCTACATTCTTGTTCTAAATACTGGGATATTATATTGTCAGAGCAACGTTTCACAATGTCTACGGAGCAGTCACGTGTCCTGAGTAAAACCGTTAATGCTCACTTGCTATCCGATTCCATGAACTATATTCGTCAAATCTGAATCGGAACTGGAGAACTGACCATACGTAATATCTACACACCGGCATGTTCTCCGTTGCCAATCCATGTTCTTTAAACATACTGACATCCTGCACAAGATGCAATCGACACACACACACACACACTGACGTAAAAGAAACCCAACACCAAAAACTACAGTAATGAAATTTCAGGAATACATTTGTCTAGGTGACGAAATTAAGTGACTAACATTGCGAATCACAGGATAACGTTAGCGTGAAATAAGCCATTGCAAATTTGAAATACTGTTACATTTAAACCCGTGTAACTGCCAGGATGTTGAATCTAAGCATGCAAACGTGCATGCAGTGTGTTTCACACGTGACTAAATCCAGTGTGTACGACAGAGTTCTACGCCTGTTGTACTTAGTTAATACAGATAATGTTAACGCTGGTTGTGGATGACACTCTGCCTTCGGATTTTTGTTTTGGTTTTAGGGCGCAAAACTGCTATGGTCATTAGCGCTCGGTCCGTGACTTAGGAAACAATAGAAACCGAAAATGAAAAACAGCAGAAATGGGAACGAAACTAAAAAATTGGAGAAACTAAAAGCAGAAAGAAGGCTTAAAAATCCACTACAGAAAGGGGTTGGTGGTCCCCAAAAAAACTTCAAATGACTGACGTCATTTCACTGTCACTAATAAACTCGAGAACGCGATCGGCCGAGCGCGTGTCATCTGCTAAAATTGACGATATATCAGGCGATAGCTGTAGACGGGAGCGTAACGGATTAAAATAGGGGCATTCAATTAAAAGGCGTCTTACCGTCCACAGCTGAGAGCAGTGGGGACAGAGTGGGGGAGGATCGCCGCTTAAAAGATGTCGATGGCTAAAAAGACAGTGGCCTATCCGGAGCCTAGTTAAAATTACCTCCTCCCGACGACGCGTTCGGAAGGAAGAGGTCCAAGCACAAGGAAGAGCTTTCACGTCCCGCAATTTATTATGGGGAAGTGTTGACCAATGCGCGTGCCATAAATGAACAACACGACGACATAAATCGCTCCGTAGATCGGCGAAGGGAATCGACTGAATAGCTGGCTGAAGAGAGACTGCAGCCTTTGCCGCTATATCGGCCGCCTCATTCCCACAGATACCAGCGTGTCCCGGGAGCCAGAGGAACTCCACCGAAACGCCCCCAGGTGGAGCAAGCGCAGACAGTCCTGAATCCGGTGGACCACAGGGTGGACAGGGTAAAGAGCTTTGAGACTGAGGAGAGAGCTGAGAGAGTCTGAGCAAATAACACACTGTTTCCGCTGATGGCGGCGGATGTAGTGGACAGCCTGGAGAACAGCGTAAAGCTCCGCAGTGTAAACCGAACGCTGGCCGGGAAGCCGAAATTGATTTGGGGTGTCGCCAACAATATAGGCACTCCCTACACCTTACGATGTATTCGAGCCATCAGTATAAATAAATGTGAGTTCCTTCATTTGTGCACCTAGAGCAGCAAATGCCCGACGATAAACAAGTGAAGGGGTACCATCCTTGGGCAATTGACAAAGGTCACGGAGCAGGCAGATCCGGGGACGGAGCCAAGGCGGTGCTGTACCCCAAGTTGTCAAGAAGGTTTTAGGAAAGCGGAAGGAAACAATAGAGCAGTTGACGGAAGCGGACTCCCGGTGGTAGTAGGGAGGAGGAGCGGCCTGTATACTCTACATCAAAGGAGGCGTCGAAAAAAAAGGTCATGGGCTGGATTAGCAGGCATGGAAGCCAGATGGCTAGCATAACGACTCAGGACTGCTCGCCGATTGGACAGCGGAGGTTCAGCAGTCTCAGCATAAAGGCTTTCCACGGGGCTAGTGTAAAAAGCTCCAGACACTAAACGTAATCCACGGTGGTGGATAGAGTCGAGACGCCGAAGAATAGACAGCCGAGCAGAGGAGTAGACTATGCTTCCATAATCCAATTTCGAGCGCACTAAGGCGCGATAGAGGCGGAGAAGGACCACTCGGTCCGCTCCACAGGAGGTACCATTCAGGACACGCAGGGTGTTAAGGGATCGCAGACAGCGAGCCGAAAGGTAAGAAACGTGCGAGGACCAGCACAGTTTCCTGTCAAACGTAAGACCCAAGAATTTAGCGACGTTTGAAAACGGAAGGTTGACAGGACCTAGATGTAAGGAGGGCGGAAGAAACTCCTTACGTCGCCAAAAATTAACACAAACGGTCTTACTGGGAGAGAAACGGAAGCCGGTTTCGATGCTCCAAGAGTGGAGGCGATCGAGACATCCTTGAAGACGTCGTTCAACAAGGCTGGTCCGTTGAGAGCTGTAGTAGATCGCAAAATCGTCCACAAAGAGGGAGCCCGAGACATCAGGAAGGAGACAATCCATAATTGGATTTATGGCGATGGCAAACAGTACAACACTCAGCACGGAGCCCTGGGGTACCCCGTTTTCTTGGGAGAAAGTACGGGAGAGAGTAGTGTTCACCCGCACCCTAAATGTGCGCTCTGCCATAAATTCGCGAAGGAAAAGGGGCAGCCGGCCTCGAAAGCTCCAAGAGAACAGTGTGCGGAGGATGCCTGTCCTCCAACAGGTATCGTATGCTCTCTCCAGATCAAAAAATATAGCTACTGTTTGGTGTTTCCGGAGAAAATTGATCATGATATAAGTGGAGAGAGCAACAAGATGGTCAAGTGCAGAACGATGCTTCCGCAATCCGCATTGGGCTGGTGTTAAAAGACTGCGGGATTCCAGCCACCAAGCTAAACGGTAATTCACCATACGCTCCAAAACCTTACAGACACTACTCGTGAGAGAAATGGGGCGATAGCTAGAGGGGATATGTTTGTCCTTTCCAGGTTTCCGAACGGGAACGACAATAGCTGCCCGCCATCGTCTGGGAAAGGTACGGTCTGTCCAAATTCGATTATAAAGGCGAAGGAGGTAACGCAGACTATGGGTTGATAAATGCAGCAACATTTGGACATGGATACCATCCGGTCCTGGGGCAGAGGAGCGAGAAGAAGAGAGGGCGTGTTGGAGTTCCCGCATGGAGAAAACCGTATTGTAGCTTTCGTGATTTTGAGAGGAGAAAGCAAGATGTCGCACTTCCGCTGCACGTTTCTTCGAGAGAAACGCTGGCGGGTAATTTGAAGAGCTCGAAATCGCAGCAAAGTGCTGACCCAATGAGTTAGAAATTGCGACGGGGTCCACTAAGGTATCATGCGCGACAGTGAGCCCAGAGACCGGGGAGAAACTAGGCGCGCCTGAGAACCGTCGAAGCCGACTCCAAACTTCCGAGGAGGGAGTGAAGGTGTTAAATGAACTAATAAAGAATTTCCAGCTTGCCTTCTTGCTATCGCGGATGACGTGACGGCATCGCGCACGGAGCTGCTTATAGCGGATACAGTTTGCCAAAGTAGGATGGTGACGGAAAATGCGAAGAGCACGTCGCCGCTCACGTATTGCGTCACGGCAGGCCTCGTTCCACCAAGGAACTGGGGGGCGCCGGGGCAATTCGGAGGTGCGTGGTACTGAACGTTCCGCAGCTGTAAGAATAACGTCGGTAATATGTGTGACCTCATCGTCGACGCTGGGAAAGCGACGGTCATCGAATGTCGCGAGAGACGAAAAAAGTGTCCAATCGGCTTGAGCAAACTTCCAGCGTCGCGAGCGCATATATGGCAGTTGAGGCTGCAGTCTAAGGACACATGGAAAGTGGTCACTCGAGTGTGTATCATCAAGGGCGAACCATTCGAAGCGCCGAGCTAGCGGAACAGAACCGACCGCAAGGTCCAAATGAGATAAATTTGTCGTGGAGGCAGACAAAAATGTGGGGACCCCAGTGTTGAGGCAAACTAGATCCGCTTGGTGGAAGACGTCTAGCAATAGTGAGCCACGGGGACAAGGATGTGATCCCCAAAGCGGGTGGTGGGCATTGAAGTCCCCAACCAGCAATTAGTGGGGTGGAAGCTGACCAAGATGAAGGAGATCAGCTCGTGCCATTGGTGTGGACGATGGAATGTATACCGTACAACGAGAGAACGTGTATCCAGAAAGGGAAAGACGGACGGCGACAGCTTGGAAGGAACTGTTTAAGGGGATTGGGTGATAATGGAGAGTATCATGGAGAAGAATCATGAGTCCTCCATGGGCTGGAGTGCCTTCAACAGAGGGGAGGTCATATCGGACGGACTGAAAATGAGGGAGAACAAAGCGGTCATGCGGACGCAGCTTTGTTTCCTGAAGACAGAAGATGACCGGCGAGTAGGATCGTAAGAGGATCGACAATTCATCCCGATTGGCTCGAATGCCGCAGATATTCCAGTGGATAATGGACATAGGGTGAACAGAAAATGGAGGAATGTGACCAAGGGTGCTGTCAACTCAACGACTGCTCAGAGCTTGTGACTGACAGCATGGAATGGCATTCAGCCGAAGGCAGAAGATCCTGATCCATAGGTTGGTCAGTAGCAGCTCCTGCCACCAGCGATCGGCCGGTTGACCGGCCACCAGCAGTGCGCCTCGGCGACACAGAAGACGGCCGAGGGCGATTTCCGCCAGGTGGTGCTGTAGATGGGACACGCCTTGGCGGAGAAGGAGAGGAACTGGGTTTCTTTGTAGCGTTCTTGGAAGTATGATGTTTAGATGAAGGAGGAACTGATGGTTGCGAAGTTGCGGTACGTAAAAACGCTTCACGAGTATGCTCTGTTTTCGAAGACTTGGCGTCGGACTTTTGGGCTCGAGATTTAGCAGAACCCGACGAAGCGTGAGCCATAGAGCGGGCAGGCGAAAGTGGTGAGGTTGAACGGGCGATCTTTGCGCTGGCCGATCTGACGACCGTGGTACTAAAGGTGAGGTCGCAAGTCTGCGTGGCCGCCTCCTTTGTTGGCCGAGGAGAAGCAAGGACAGTGCTGTATTTTCCTGTCTGAGGCACAGTGGGCTGTCGACTGGCGAATAATTTTCGAGCAGCAAAGGTCGACACGTTTTCCTTCACTCTTATTTCCTGGATGAGCTTTTCGTCCTTAAAAACGGGGCAATCTCGAGAGGAAGCAGCGTGGTCACCCATACAGTTGATGCAGCGAGGGGATGGAGGTGGACAAGCACCCTCATGGGCATCCTTGCCACACGTAACACATTAGGCCGGATTGGAACAGGACTGGCTGGTGTGATTGAACCGCTGACATCGATAGCAACGCGTAGGGTTTGGGACGTAAGGGCTAACGGAAATTATCTCATAGCCGGCTTTGATTTTCGATGGGAGTTGAACTTTGTCAAATGTCAAGAAGACAGTGCGGGTTGGAATGATGTTCGTGTCAACCCTTTTCATAACCCTATGAACAGCCGTTACGCCCTGGTCAGACAGGTAGTGCTGAATTTCTTCGTCAGACAATCCATCGAGGGAGCGTGTGTAAACGACTCCACGCGAGGAATTTGAAGTACGGTGCGGTTCCACCCGGACAGGGAAGGTGTGGAGCAGTGAAGTACGCAGCAATTTTTGTGCCTGGAGGGCACTGTGTTTCTAACAACAGGGTGCCATTCCGTAATCTGGAACAAGACTTTACAGGACCTGCAATTGCGTCTACACCTTTCTGAATAATGAAAGGGTTGACCGTGGAGAAGTCGTGACCTTCGTCAGACCGAGAAACAACAAGGAACTGTGGCAACGTTGGAAGAACCGTCTGTGGCTGAGACTCAGTGAACTTACGTTTGTGAGCAGACATAGTGGAAGGTGAGGAAACCATTGCGGAAGAATGATTACCGGCGTCTCCGATGGCGCGCTCCTCCCTTGTGGGGGCCTCACTGAGGGCACACCCGCCTTAGGTGATTGTTCACACCTCAGGTCACACCTCCCGACAATCGGACGGAGGGACCAATCGGCACTTTCGGAAGGTATCAGCTCGGGTAATCACCCCTCCCTGGGCCTGGCCGTTACCAGGGGGTACGTACGTGTCCTACCTGTCTACCCGGGGCGGGGAAGTACGCGTTACCCTGTCACCGGCTACGCATGGAAATGCGTGGGTCGGTCTTCAGACACGCACAGGGAGGAAAAAAGAGAAAGGGAAAGGAAAGAGGAGGGGTCTCAAACGCCACAGCGGAGAAAAGAGCAAAGAGAAGAAGTAAGGAAAAGAGGACAGAGGAAGGACGAAGACTTGCAAGCGTAGAAAGCAAGGAATTGGTAACAGTTTCGAGCGTCCGTCTCCGGACGTAGGCACAAACCGTACTCCCAGAGGGGGAGAAAGGGAAGGAAAGAGCCAGAGGTGGGGGGGGGGTGGCGAAGATGGGGGATGGGGGAAGGATGCGGAAAGGGAAGGTATTCAGCCCGGAAAGGAAGGAGGGCCACATCTCGGGGTCCCGTGCTCGCTACGCACGTATCCACAAAAGAGTTGTGGATCCCCTGGGGGGACTCTGTAGAGCGTGTTGGGTTACAACAGCGGCATGTGGCCGAGCATTGTACTGTCTGAAATCACCCTCTGTAATGCTGTTCGTGAATGGTATTCAACAGGTAGTCGTTCTGCTGTCATACCAAGTTTCAGCCTGGACGAAAACTGCAAGTTTGGGTCCAGTGTGTCTAGCACACAGACAGGCTGGTCGCCGGCCTTGAACTGACCTGTCAACCACGATGGCCATCGCTGGCACAAGGGTAGAATCATTTCTTTTAGGGAACGTAACTGACCCCCAGCCGGCCCTCCCATGGTCTCTCCCTCGACACCACTGAAGTTGCAGACGGCGATGGTTTGGTACGAGTGGAACACGCTACAGGGGGTCTGGCTCAGCTCTTTAAGTAATCAATTTGGAGCAGCTCCTTGTGTCAGTGTGGTGCCAACAGCTGCTCAAACTGCTGCTGCACATGCACTACCACGCAGCAAAGCTGTACGTCTAACACGATGGTCTTTCTTCTCGGTAGTGCTACATGGTCGTCCGAAGCGTGGTCTTGTGACAATAGATCCCATGACCACCTCTACCCACAATCGTGGACAGTGGCCGCATTCCTTTTAAGTTTTTCTGCAATATAGCAAAAAGAATATCCGTTTTCTTGTAACCCTACTTTATGTGTTCCCTCAAACTTAGTGCGTCTTTATCGCCTGAAAGGCATTCTCTACTAACGTCAGCGTATCACATCCAATCTCGTTACAGCGTCTATTTGAAGCCAACCTGACTTGTATCCTTACAGTGGAGCCACTAGTGGCTGTTACGCGAATGGAGCGATATCTCAACAGATATCTTTCAGATGTTTTAATGCAATGGGCGAGTTGTGGCGCCCTGAAAATATCCAAAGTTCGGAGTTGGCATGGCCGCATGGGCCACTCGGCAAGCAGGGGCTCGTCAGCAGGTGCGTGGTGCCCAACATCAGCGAGAGCAACAGGGGTGGCCACACTGCGTGGTCCAGGCCGACCGCGTGGCTGGAAATTCCATGTTGAAGTGGTGTCAAGGAATGGGCTTTGTGGCTAAAGAGATTTGTATGCTGGGAGTGCCAAACATGGTGGACTTTGTGAAACCATAATGGCAGACATTTCACAGTTCATGTAGAAACTAATAATAGCCGGAGGTACCTTAAAAAGAAACACGTACATTACCATTATTTTCACGACGATTCTGATGGCGTAATCAGATTTTCAATATCTTTATTACTTTAAAGTTCAGTATCTGACTGCAAATTATACAAGTAACAGCCAGCAACGAATTTCCAAAATCCAAACCGTTCATCCAATTTTTTCGATCGACATGTGTGCAGAAAGCTATTGGTGTAAACCTAAATTGGTATCAATTACAAGCATGTAACATGAATAGTACAAGAAATTAGGGTCAAAGTGGCCCATTACTATTTATCGCGTTACTCGATGATTGGTTTGTGCGGCGTGCAACTGCGCGGTTATCAGCGCCCATACAAATTCCCAACCTTTGCTCAGTCCGATCTCGCCACTTTGAGTGATGATGAAATGATGAGGACAAAACACAAACACCCAATCTCGAGGCAGGTGAAAATCCCTGACCCTGCCGGGAATAGAAACCAGGACCCTGTGCTCGAGAAGTGAGAACGTGACCGCGATGCCATGAGCTGCGGACACGGTTACACGAAAAAAACGGTAGAAACATCCTTTTAAATATATTTATCCATCTAGGTTTGTTTATATCCGGTATTTACTATTCATGAAGAAATTGATCAAATATTTACTGTGTTTTAGAAAGCACAGACATTAGGCTACTGGCCTAATTTTGTTTCTATTCGTTTCATGTGCGTGTGTGTGATTTGTTTATGTATTTAATAATGTGTGTTGGAGTGTTTATGGTCGAGCCACAGGAATATTTATTTTTAAGTTATTTAAATGTAAATCCAGTATTTTTGAAGTGTTTCAATATGTTTAAGTGCGCGTTGGCTTTGAGACATTGCGGAAGCGCTCTAGCCAATCACAGCGCTCGTTACTACGGTAGGCGACTACCGAGGTCAGTGGAGAGACTGTGTGGAGCATCGGGTAGCACAGGACACGGAGTGCTGGACAGGGGAGTGCTGGAAATAGTTTGAGAGTGTTGAGCATTTTGAGAGTGCTCGCGGAAGATAGTATTTCGTAGTGCCAACTTGTGCACTGATGAGATTTCCGTGGCTTCTTCAGTGAAGACGTAGTATGCGTTTAATAGTGAATATATTGCAAGCTATGTTCATAACTGATTACGTAAAGGAAGAATCTATTGTTTCCCTGTTATTCAACTAATATTTTATTTAACTGCTGGACCATAGACACTAAAAGTCTTTTTGCAGTAATAAATTGCATTCTTCAAGGTAGTTCCGCTATCGTACTAATCATTTAAAGTCGTTAAAATAGTACCTGCAGATTTTATTTAATTGCCACCCTTCACTATGTTACACTCAAAATTCGCAATTGCCGAGTAATAGGAACCTTCGGCCATTCGATTCATGTGTATTCATATTGTATACGGCAGACTCAGCAGTATTTGGCCTGTAATGCGGCGCCTAGGTATTACAGCTCCTACACAACGAAACAAGCCAAAACTTAACTACGTACCGTCAGACTCAGAGTTGCAATATTAAGGTCGAATTTTGTTTACTTTGAAAGACCACAATGTCGACTACGAGTTTGTATCGTCCTTGTTGCTGCTGCTATTTTTCCTTTAGTGTGGTATAACTCATCAATATGAGGAAATAGATGGAAATAACATCCATTTTACTTTCAATTCTGAATATCCGATTCCTTCATTTCAGCAGCTTGGAAAAATGGTTTCTAGTCAGACTTACGTTTTATCACTGCTGATGGAAAGCATAGCTTTGTCGCTGCAACTGAAAAAATTGTCAGATGTCCGTCTTAATACTATCTTGCTTTAGAACAAATCAGCAAAAGTATTTCATTTATTAGGTTGCTGTTTAAGTCTGTAGCATTTTTGTGCAAGTTTAATAAACACAATTCGTAATATTTGCTATTTAAATCTGTTTGCCAACGCTGGGAGTAAATTTTCGATTCCGCAGCTGTACGAGTAACCTGTTGTTAAGGAGAGTAAGTCTCATGAAAGGAAATTTCTTGGAGACAGTTTGATAGAGCGGAAAATCTCAACGATCTAAGAATGGAAGATAAAGTGAGTGTTCAATGACTTTGTAGCGCAATTCCTGTATAGAGTTTTTTGTCAGTCTAACCATGTGGGCGGGCGTTATGGAGTATAATCACTTCAGGCAGTCTGTTGTCGTCGTTGGCTTGCGTCTGCAACACGTCTCAGTTTTTGCGAAATATCAGTGATGGCGAGACCTCGGGGAAGTAATTCGTAGCACACCACATCGTCCCTGTTCTACCAGAACAGGCGCGCATGCCCTTGTAAGCGGAGTGCTTCTTTGTTTGCGCTCAACCATTCATCTTTTTCTCATGTTAGCATGGAGAGACCATTTCCCGTGACCACTGACGATACAGGGTAGCAATCTTCGGTGTCTCACGAGCAAAATTTATCATGAGCATACAGATACACATATGAGAACCGCCTGATTTTGGCTTAGAGCATGCAGTACCTATACAACCCACATTTAATCATCCTCATTGCATGCTAATGTCTCACGATGGCGGAATGATAACAGTTCACTACGTTTACGATCCCTCCAGTACACTGACGTGAATCATGTTTGGATTAATGCGTGAAAGATTTTTAATCCCCTAAAGGTCTTCCTGTACCTGGAGACAGTCACTTATGACGGAACGGTTCTCCTTTTAACTAGGAAACCGTTTGTCGTGTTTTGTCCAGTGGCATCATCTCCACACACAGCGCTGAAGTTTCTGGCTGCCTCCGCTGCTGTCACTCCACTACTCAACTGAACCACGAGGACATGACGAAACTGCAAATTGTCCATATGGCACTGCATTTTCTAGCTCCACTTCCTCCAATGACAAAATACCATTATGGAAACCCATGTGAACTACAAATAAAAGTAATCCATCAATCCTTAGCAACCGAAAAACCAACATGATAAACAGAAACGCCATTAGCTTGTGCACCAACCTAATAAACAGTAATTCCTCAGTCCAGACAGAACCAAAAATGCTGATTCGAACGTCTTCCTCGGTAAGTACCTCTACTGGATTCTACCGTCTGCTGGTATCTGCAAGACTTTACTACGAGCAGTTACCACATCGACGAATGAGATCATGTCATGAGAATATCGGAAAAGACATTCTAGGCTGGCACAAGAAATGTGAGGATCACCACAATGGTTTTCGAAGTGGCGGTTACAATTATCTGATTAACTGAAGCACAGCGTGGATACTGCAAGAAGGTATAACTTTATAATCTGAGTAGTCTCCATCGATTTCTAAGTATCCAGCAGTTCTAAGCATCCTGCTTCAAAAATTAGGAGCTGGAGCCAGCCATATGACTTGGCAACATCTAACACTTCACAAAATTGCTTTGCACGTTGCCAAACACCTGAAGAAGCGTATCACCGAGAGACAGTAACACTTATTAAACAGGAGCTCCAAGACGAAAGCAGCAGCCATATAAGACACTGAATATTTTTGTGACATCACCCATGAAGAGAGTGCATCGTCAATACTGGAGAAACCTAGTCAAGCTTCTGTATTCAGACATGGTTAGCGAATTCCTTTTTTTTTTTTTTGTGGTTTTAGGGCGCACAACTTCAACGGTCATTAGCGCCCAGACTACGTGAGGAATGCACCGCGAGTCACAAGTTTAAAACAGCAACGAAACGGAAAACACGATAAAAGACAGACTGACAGGCATAGGATTAAAAAAGGAAAACAGCAGAATCAAATGTCCTTGGAGAGGCTTGTCAAATTGATAAAATGAAGAACGCGAGTAGCTGCTCGTGGGTCATCCGCTCAAATGGCTTCTACAGTACATGGCAGGCCAATATCAAGACGAAGGGTGTTAAAATCCGGACCGACCGTTAAAATGTGGCGGACCGTCAGCAATTGCCCACATGGGCAGAACGGCGCCGGCGCAGCCGTCAGCAGATGGCGATGGCTGAACCGGCAGTGGCCAATTCGTAACCGGGCCAAAACGACCTCCTCCCGCCGAGAAGGGCGTGAGGAGGACGTCCAAGCCACGGGAAGAGGTTTCAGGGCCCTAAGTTTGTTGTCCGTAAGTGCAGCCCAATCGGCATGCCACTGCGATAAAATGCGCCGACAAATTACCCTGCTACAATCTGACGAAGGGACCCAACAAGAAGCTGTCCGAGGCTGGAGGACCGCAGCCTTGGCCGCGGCATCTGCAGCTTCGTTCCCAGGGATACCGACATGGCCAGGAACCCACATAAAGGTAACCGGAGTACCGACGTCCACCAGCTGCTGAATAGAGCGTTGGATCCGGTGCACGAAAGGGTGAACCGGGTACAGATCACTGAGGCTCTGGATGGCGCTCAGGGAATCAGAGCAGATGACGTGGCTAAGAGTTACTGTCTTTAATGTATTTGTTTCCATTGTCTTCTGCATCCCTGTGTGTTGATCATTACTGGTTTTTTCGCCTTTATGGGCAGTTTCCCATCCCAAGGACAAGAGTGCCCTAACGTCTTGTCTGCTCCTCTGCTCTCTGACAAGGTATTGGCTGTGTGTCACTTCCTCTGCCGGAAGCCCCTTCCTGGAGGGCTACGACGATCGGACGGTGCAAGCGGAGCAGCAACTTCAAGTCCTCTCGGTTGGAGCGAATGCTGCGAATATTCCAGTGAATAAGTGCCATCGTAAAAAGAAAAAAAGGAAGATGAAAGAAGGGGTCACCTCGAAGGCCGCTGAGGGCCTGGCTTCGAGCGAGCACTGCCGCCGCTATCAGTAGGCGGACAGTCATCGTCCATTGGGTCTATAGGTTCATCGGCCATCTTAGGATGATGGCCGGGAGGGGGAGCTTCCTCCGCCGGTGAACGGCCAGATGTTCGGCTACCAGCGGTGCGGCCAGGCGAAACGGAGGACGGCCTGGGGCGCCAACCGCTGGGTGGCGCAGGAGAAGAAATGCGCCGTGGCGGAGAAGGAGAAATGCGCCGTGGCGGAGAAGGAGAACTGTGCTTCCTATGTGCCTTCTTGGAAGGTCGTTTGGTGGAAGTACCGGTCGAAGGCTGGGAGGTCGAGGTACGGAGGAAGTCTGCACGGGACGGTTCCTTCTTGAAGGCCCGTGCATCTGACTTCTGGGTCTTCGTCTTAGCAGAAGCTGATTAAGGGGCTGGTGTCTGTGGGGTGATGGGAGGAAGAGGAGACGTCGACCGCGCGATCTTAGCACTGGCCGAACGGACAACCGTGGTGCTGAAGGTCAGATCGCATGTCTGGGTTGCCACCTCCCTGGTAGTCCGAGGAGAGGCGAGGACAGTACTGTATTTCCCCGCTGGGAGCAGCGTGGGCTTCCTACTAGCCAATAGCTTGCGAGCAGCCGAGGTGGACACTTTCTCTTTGACCCGAATTTCTTGGATTCAGCGTTCTTCCTTATAGACAGGACAGTCGCGGGAGGATGTGGCATGGTCACCCTGACAGTTCACACAACGAGGAGACGGAGGTGGACAGTCACCCTCATGGGCATCCCTGCCACAAGTGACACATTTAGCCGCATTGGAACAAGACTGTCGAGTGTGATTGAAACGCTGACACTGGTAGCAGCGCGTAGGTGTCGGGACATAGGGGCGAACTGAAATGACCTCGTAGCCCGCCTTGATGCGCGATGGCAGCTTAACACTATCGAAGGTCACGAAAAGTGTCTGGGTCGGTACAAGGTCATTGTTGACCTTTTTCATGACCCTATGGACAGCCGTCACGCCCTGCTCAGCGAGGAAAGATTGAATCTCCTCGTCAGTCAAGCCATCGAGGGATCTAGTATAGACCACACCACGAGATGAATTCAAAGTTCGGTGAGCCTCCACCCTGACAGGGAATGTGTACAGCAGTGTGGCCCGAAGCAGTTTGTGACTGAAAGGCGCTCTCAGTTTCGAGTAATAAGGTACCGTTACGCAACCTGGTACAAGATTTGACAGATCCGGCTATGGCATCGACTCCTTTCTGGATAACGAAAGGGTTGACAGAGGAAAAATCCTTTCCCTCCTCAGATCGAGAAACGACGAGGAACTGTGGGGCAGGCGGTAGTACTTTTGTCACTGGTAGCTGGTCAAGTTTCCGTTTTTGGGCCGAAGTCGAGTGAGATGGAGTGAAATCCATTGCGGAGGAATCCCCCATGATTGCCAGCGTCTCCGATGGCGCGCTCCTTCCTTGTGGGGACCCTCTCAGAGGGCACTCCCGCCTTCGGTGAATGTTTACACCTCAGGTCACACCTCCCGAGAAACAGATGGAGGGACCAATCGGCATGGTCAGAAGGTATCAGCTCAGGCAATCACCCTTCCCCGGGCCTGGCCTGTACCAGGGGTATGTGCGTGCCTTACATGTCTACCCAGGGCGGGGAATTACGCGTTACCCCGTCGAGGGAGAGGGAGAGGGAGAGGGAGAGGGAGAGGGAGAGGGAGAGGGAGAGGGAGAGGGAGAGGGAGAGGGAGAGGGAGAGGGAGAGGGAGAGGGAGAGGGAGAGGGAGAGGGAGAGGGAGAGGGAGAGGGAGAGGGAGAGGGAGAGGGAGAGGGAGAGGGAGAGGGAGAGGGAGAGGGAGAGGGAGAGGGAGAGGGAGAGGGAGAGGGAGAGGGAGAGGGAGAGGGAGAGGGAGAGGGAGAGGGAGAGGGAGAGGGAGAGGGAGAGGGAGAGGGAGAGGGAGAGGGAGACGGCAGTGTCTCAAACGCCGAGGCGGAGACCAGAGGAGGCAAGGAGAAGGAGGCAAGGAGAAGGAGGCAAGGAGAAGGAGGCAAGGAGAAGGAGGCAAGGAGAAGGAGGCAAGGAGAAGGAGGCAAGGAGAAGGAGGCAAGGAGAAGGAGGCAAGGAGAAGGAGGCAAGGAGAAGGAGGCAAGGAGAAGGAGGCAAGGAGAAGGAGGCAAGGAGAAGGAGGCAAGGAGAAGGAGGCAAGGAGAAGGAGGCAAGGAGAAGGAGGCAAGGAGAAGGAGGCAAGGAGAAGGAGGCAAGGAGAAGGAGGCAAGGAGAAGGAGGCAAGGAGAAGGAGGCAAGGAGAAGGAGGCAAGGAGAAGGAGGCAAGGAGAAGGAGGCAAGGAGAAGGAGGCAAGGAGAAGGAGGCAAGGAGAAGGAGGCAAGGAGAAGGAGGCAAGGAGAAGGAGGCAAGGAGAAGAAGGCAAGGAGAAGAAGGCAAGGAGAAGAAGGCAAGGAGAAGAAGGCAAGGAGAAGAAGGCAAGGAGAAGAAGGCAAGGAGAAGAAGGCAAGGAGAAGAAGGCAAGGAGAAGAAGGCAAGGAGAAGAAGGCAAGGAGAAGAAGGCAAGGAGAAGAAGGCAAGGAGAAGAAGGCAAGGAGAAGAAGGCAAGGAGAAGAAGGCAAGGAGAAGAAGGCAAGGAGAAGAAGGCAAGGAGAAGAAGGCAAGGAGAAGAAGGCAAGGAGAAGAAGGCAAGGAGAAGAAGGCAAGGAGAAGAAGGCAAGGAGAAGAAGGCAAGGAGAAGAAGGCAAGGAGAAGAAGGCAAGGAGAAGAAGGCAAGGAGAAGAAGGCAAGGAGAAGAAGGCAAGGAGAAGAAGGCAAGGAGAAGAAGGCAAGGAGAAGAAGGCAAGGAGAAGAAGGCAAGGAGAAGAAGGCAAGGAGAAGAAGGCAAGGAGAAGAAGGCAAGGAGAAGAAGGCAAGGAGAAGAAGGCAAGGAGAAGAAGGCAAGGAGAAGAAGGCAAGGAGAAGAAGGCAAGGAGAAGAAGGCAAGGAGAAGAAGGCAAGGAGAAGAAGGCAAGGAGAAGAAGGCAAGGAGAAGAAGGCAAGGAGAAGAAGGCAAGGAGAAGAAGGCAAGGAGAAGAAGGCAAGGAGAAGAAGGCAAGGAGAAGAAGGCAAGGAGAAGAAGGCAAGGAGAAGAAGGCAAGGAGAAGAAGGCAAGGAGAAGAAGGCAAGGAGAAGAAGGCAATGAGAAGGCAAGGAGAAGAAGGCAATGAGAAGGCAAGGAGAAGAAGGCAATGAGAAGGCAAGGAGATTATGCAGGGGAAAGAGTAAGGAAGACAGTGAGGTGGAGAAGAGCAAAGAAAGGAACCAACCAAAGGAAGGAAGAAACGAGAAGTGAAAAAGCAAAATGACCGCAAATAGATGTCGTGGAACCGTCCATCTCCGGACGCAGGCGCTAACTTCCCCCTTGAGGGGGAGGGACTCCTTTTAGTAGCCTCTTACGACAGGCAGGAATACCTCGGGCCTATTCGTACCCCAGACCCGCAGGGGGGGAGCGAATTTCGTGACCTCGTTACTGGAGACTAGAAACGTGCCCCGAAGAACTTAAACGAGCGAAGGTAGCTGCTCTCCCAAATCCAACTGAAGCTTCAGATCTTGCACAAACCTTTCGTCACATTTCGCTGCTTATTGTGATGCAGCGACTTCTGGAACGGATACTGTTTAGCAGGACTGGTCGAACAAGCCAGCATTCGCCCCGAACGAAGCTGTGTTGTTTAAACCCTGGCCCTCGCAGTATGGATTGGAGTGGGCTTTCAGAATATGGAAACGTCTTTGGCTTGCACTGATTTACTTCCAGCCCACGATGTCTGGTGACAGGGCCTTCTCTATAGACTGATGAATGTAATCTGAGCCCAAAAGTTACATAGCTTCAAAACGTGACAATATAGGGTACCATGTCATTACGGGACAATATCAGCAGCCAGAAATTTCTCCAGAATTGCTTCCGTCTAAGATCGATATTAGTCCCACTGCCCATTATCCTTACACTGGATGCCCCAACAACAGTTTGTAAGAAATTTGGTTTACCTTGGGCCATACGATAAACTCGCTTTTAGAAACTATGTAGGTCCTGATACGTGATTTGTCTTATGTTTTAGGGCGCAAAAACTTAGGTCATATGCTTCCTTGTCATGATCGTGGAACACTAACACGAATAACAGCAAAAGTGGCTATACGTTCAGGTGTGTTTCTGAGTACGTTTCGTTGTATAAATCATTTTTGATCACATGTTCAAGGAAAGTACGTATTTATCTTGAAACAATGGACATGTACCTCGAACTCCAGGAATGGTTGGACAGCAGGTAAGAACCTAACAGTGGTACGACGGGTCCATGTAGAACGACTGCGTGTTGGTGAGAACCTGTGTTAACTAATAGTGCATTCGTCTAGCTCTGAGCTTTAACGCAGAGTGCGAGCCATTTCCGATCTTGGTGGCAGATTAAAACTGTTTGACGTAATGGAACTCAAAACTAGAAGCGCTCCTTTTTTAAGAACAGATCGTACTTACTCTGTTCTCTATTCACGACTCACAGCCTTCCCTCACAGCTTTACTTTCGCCAATACTTCGATCTAGTGATGACTGGGTGCTGTGTATTGTCCTTAGGTTAGTTAGGTCTAACTAGTTCTAAGTTCTAGGGGACTAATGACCATAGGTGTTGAGTCCCATAGTGCTCAGAGCCGTTTGAACCATTTTTGAACTTCGATCTACCTTTCCGACTTCACACGCCCCAAGCGTTCCCGTGCGTACTTTTGTGGATTAACACCCATGACAAAAAGGGTATCATGGGGAAACCATTCCCAAAATTAATCTCCAGTCCAGGGTGCACGTTTAATTTGTCAAGTCTTCATCTGGTTTAAAGCTCACGTTAGTGATAAAATACGAGCATGTGAACGTTAACACTAATCCTGACCTAACCTTATCCCTCCTAAGACGAACAATCGTTATGTTAGATATTAACAATTACCATCAATCGCATGTGGAGAAATTTCAGATTACTGCAGGACGATTGGTTTAATTTTGAGCCACACTACACTGGTGAAGTGGGTTTCATTTTTCAATGATGTATACTTTTCTTTTGCTTTAGAATTACTTTAAAAATAAACTCATTGAAACAATTGTGGACGATCGCTTCTTGTACATCCAGTGTTAAGATTTGACATGTTCTTTTCTCAGCGTATTGTGAATTTTAACTGTAACGTTATGCGGACTATTTCTGCGACTATAGCTGACGCGAAAGCTAAATCCTCAGTCGGCCTGCAGGTTTAGGGGACCGGAAACTAGAACCTTTAACATCGCACCGCGTCAGCAATCGTTAATATATTAAAAAACAATATTTTTGAAGATGTTTAAGTTTCTTAAATTCGTACCAGCCGAGGTGTCGGATGCAGCAAGTAGATACTTTGATGTTATTCTGAAAAGAGCTAAGGAAAGCATGGCTACTGATTTTATTAAACAGTGTAGAGTGCTCAACCTCTCAAAGTTTTGTTGATGGTTTCATAGGTAAATCATGCCTTAAAATGCCAGTCTTTAGAAAGAAGCTGCGTTACCAAATATTTAATGCTATAATCTCCGATTTATATGCCAAGAAAGATTTTTATTGAAAGAGCATATATGTTGTATTTAGAAAGATCGAAGTTTTATTCTGTTTGCTTTAACATTCAAATAAATGCTTTTTGGTTTAGGGCAAATGAGTGGTTCGCTCTACAAATAAAGGAGTTTGCCAACAGACATGACAAAAAATTGCTAACTTAGTTACGAACGTGCTACCAAAATGACATTTTACAGCTGAACCTAGAAAATTCTTGGACAGGGTCATTAAGACAGAAATTCAATTTTGTGTCTAAGAGGAGTCTCTCCTCTCCAAAACATTGAAATTTAATTTCGAGCCTAGCACAGAAAATCCGAAAGTTCGAGAAGACAATAGTTGACTTGAAAATCTGTCTAGATTATGCCAAAATGCTTAACGAGAAACAAACACTATTGGCTTATGAGGCCTACAAAGTTATGAGTAAGGCCGCACACAGTGCACATGAAGAGGATAACACAAATAAGGTTTTAAGGAGTATTAACCGCAAACTAACACAAAAGGATACTGTTGTCACTAAAGCCGATAAGGGAAACTTCGTACTTACATCCACAAAGCAGGAATACGTAGACAAGACCGAAGCTTTTTTGAATTACAACGGGATAGTTATGCTTAAAGATCCACTGTTACTCTCCAAAAAGAAATTAGAACTGGGATCCAAAATACTAAAAATTTGACAGAGTTCCGAAAGAAGTGGCTGATAAACATGAATCCCAAGCCCCTAAATTGAGAAGCCAGTTTAAAGTTCATAAGTTAAATCAACCACTTCGCCATATTGTTCACAGTACGGGAAGTGCCTATCATAAGCTGGCGAAATACTTGCATACTAAGATTAAAGAAAATTTCTTAGTAAAAACTATTCCGTTAAAAATTCCATTCATTTAGCTACCAGTTTACGCGGGGTATCTTGTTCTGAAGATTCTAAACTAGTACCGTTTGACGTAATAAGTTTATATACTAATGTACCGATCGACCAAACACTACAAATACTAGAGTGCAAGTTACGTCACCATAAACCTTTGGATAAAGAGGTCAGTGAGTTGTTGCTGCTACGGATCGTTTTAAAACAACTACTTTACATTTAATGGGAGACTTCACTTACAACCAGCAGGTTTGTCTATGTCTATGTCTAGCTGGGATTTTATCAGAAATTTTTATGAACTACTTAGAGTTATTTTTTGCCAGTGATAGATTCTTGGGAGAATAAAATTTTACAAAAGATACCTTGACATTCTGTTAGTCACTGACGGTTCTCAAAATGATGTAGACCATATTTTTTCGATTTTCAATGAGCTTCACCATAATATCAGTTTTACAATTGAGTGAGAATCCGATACTAGGCCCTTAAATTTTTTGGACCTCACTAACTGTAGTTGACAACCGCATTGAATTTAATATTTTTCGGAAAAAACGCGTTTTCAGACAATATTATACGTGCAGACTCGGCCCATCCGTACGCCCATAAGATGGCCTTTTTCATTCTAATATCCATCGAGTTACAGTTATCCCTCTTACACCAGATGCGGTAGAAACAGAACTGGCCACACTTGAGAATACTGCTATAAATAATGGCTATAGGCCTCAGTTCATAAGACAGATGTATAACAAGAAAACAACAACAACAACAACAACAACAACAACAACAACAACAACAAGTCTTCCAACCTAGGGGATGCGATAGATGACAAACAGGTGGCAACGATATATATCCCTTACATAAGCAATATAAGTTACAAATTGAGGCGTTTACTCAGAGCCCATAATTTCAGAGTCGCCTATTCTAGTAATAATAGTTTACATAGGACTTTAATTCACTCCTTGCAGAGTAAGAGCGATGAACTTTCCCAATCAGGAGTATATAAAATTACGTGCGGGGATTGTCCAAAATTTTACATCGGGCAAAGGGGGGCGAGCTCTGGGTCTCAGGTATAAAGAGCATACTCCTACTAGAAGCGGTGACGGTACTAAGGGCTCTACTTATGCCGAACACCTTGTGCAAACGATTCATGCCCCGAGCCGCCCTGTTAATATCGAGTTACTTCATACCGAAGTTAAGGGCTTAAAACTGGATGTTTTGGAAGACATGCAGATCTTTAAGCATCTGCAACATGTTAAGGACAATATCCTCAATTACCAGCTCCTGCTAAGAAATAGAAAATTTTTGAAGGTTTCGCGCCCTTACTTTGTTCCTCATAGATGTAAACCTGATGATCTGGGGATTATAAGATGCGCGCGCCGATTGGCGAGCGCGGTTGGTCATGCCGTTCATCTTTCCTTTTATCCTCATTTTTCTTTTACGATGATGGTGATTTTAGCCCGTTGAACACCTCACGCCCCCCCTCCCCCCCACGCTAACTACTGGCTTTAGGTAGAGTTTTTAAGAGTTCCTCCTGTTGTCATAGGTAGCTTCATATCTAAGTTTCTTTACTAGCACAAGAAACCTTGTGCTGTTATTTTTAGGTTTCATCTCCTATTTAGCTCGTCTCTTGATCTATCCATTTCATTTTTTGATATACGTTGATACGCGGTTGGGAATATATGGGCTATTTTTTTTTTTTTTTTGTGGTTTTCGGGCGCACAACTTCAATGGTCATTAGCGCCCTGACTACTCTAAGAATGCACCGCGAGGCACAAGTTGACAACAACTAAAAGGGAAAACACAATAAAAGACAGACTGACAGGCATAGGATTAAAAAACATCATCAAATGTCCTTAGCGAGGTTTGTCAAATTGATAAAACAAAGAACACGAGCAGCTGCTCGTGGGTCATCCGCTAAAATGGCATCTAAAGTAGTAGGCAGGTTAAGATCGAGGCGCAGTGTTTTAAGATTGGGACAGGACATTAAAATGTGACGAACTGTCAGCAAGTGCCCACATGGGCAGAACGGCGCCGGCGCAGCCGTCAGCAGATGGCGATGGCTGAACCGGCAGTGTCCAATTCTTAACCTTGCTAAAACGACCTCCTCCCGCCGAGAAGGGCGTGAGGAGGACGTCCAAGCCACGGGAAGAGGTTTTAAGGCCCGAAGCTTGTTGTCGGTAAGTGCAGCCCAATCGGCATGCCACAGCGACACAACGCGCCGACAAATGACCCTGCTAAAATCGGACGAAGGGACACAACAAGAAGCTGTCCGAGGCTGGAGGACCGCAGCCTTGGCCGCGGCATCTGCAGCTTCGTTCCCAGGGATACCGACATGGCCAGGAACCCACATAAAGCTAACCGGCGTACCGACGTCCACCAGCTGCTGAAGAGAGCGTTGGATCCGGTGTACGAAAGGGTGAACCGGGTACGGATCACTGAGGCTCTGGATGGCGCTCAGGGAATCTGAGCAGATGACATAAGCAGAATGTCGGTGGCGGCAGATGTACAGAACAGCCTGGTAGAGGGCAAAGAGCTCAGCTGTGAAGACCGAACAATGGCCATGGAGCCGGTATTGGAAACTTTGTGCCCCGACAATAAAGGAACACCCGACCCCGTCATTGGTCTTAGAGCCATCTGTATAAATGAAAGTCATGTTGTTGAACTTCGAACGAAGTTCCAAAAAACGGGAGTGGTAGACCGAACCGGGGGTGACCTCTTTTGGGAGCGAGCTGAGGTCGAGGTGAACGCGGACCTGAGCCTGGAGCCAAGGTGGCGTGCGGCTCTCGCCCACTCGAAAGGTTGCAGGGAGTGAAAAATGAAGGTGTTGAAGGATGCGACGAAAGCGAACTCCAGGGGGTAGCAAGGCAGAGACATACAACCCGTATTGAAGGTCAAGAGAGTCGTCAAAAAAGGAACGATAAGAGGGATGGTCGGGCATTGCCAGTAGCCGACAGGCATACCGACAAAGCAGTATATCGCGCCGGTAGGTAAATGGCAACTCAGCAGCGTCAGCATGAAGACTCTCGACGGGACTAGTATAAAACGCCCCGATCGCAAGTCGTAAACCCCGATGTTGTATGGAGTTGAGGCGGCGTAAGATGGATGGCCGTGCAGAGGAGTATACGAAGCTCCCATAATCCAGCTTGGAGCGGACGATCGACCGATATAGACGAAGTAGGACGGTTCGATCCGCTCCCCACGACATACCACTGAGAACACGGAGGACATTTAAAGAACGGGTACAACGGGCGGCCAAATATGACATGTGGAGACCAGCTAAGTTTCCTGTCAAAGGTAAGGCCTAAAAATTTGATTGTCTCCACGAGTGGGAGAGCAACGGGACCGAGTCGTAAGGACGGTGGGAGAAACTTTGTAGCGCCAGAAGTTAATACAGACCGTCTTCTCGGCAGAAAAACGGAAGCCATTGGCGACACTCCAGGAGTAAAGACGGTCAAGAGAACGCTGAAGACAGCGCTCCAAGACACGTGGACACTGCGCGCTGCAATAGATGGTAAAATCGTCCACGAAAAGGGAGCCTGATACATCAGCTGGGAGGCAATCCATTATTGGATTGATCGCGATGGCGAAGAGAGCGACGCTCAAAACTGAGCCCTGTGGCACCCCATTCTCCTGGCGAAAGGTGTCGGACAGGACAGAACCCACACGTACCCGAAACTGTCGATCCATTAAAAAGGAACGAATAAAAAGAGGGAGGCGACCGCGAAAGCCCCACGTATGCATGGTGCGGAGAATGCCCGCCCTCCAACAGGTGTCGTAAGCCTTCTCCAAATCAAAGAACACAGCCGCGGTCGGGCGCTTCCGCAGGAAGTTATTCATGATGAAGGTCGACAAGGTAACCAGATGGTCGACAGCAGAGCGGCGCCTTCGAAATCCACATTGTACATTGGTAAGTAGGCGTCGAGACTCGAGCAGCCAAACCAATCGAGAGTTAACCATTCGCTCCATCACTTTACAGACACAGCTGGTAAGCGAGATAGGTCGATAACTGGAAGGCAAGTGCTTGTCCTTCCCCGGCTTAGGAATCGGGACAACAATAGACTCGCGCCAGCATGCGGGAACATGTCCCTCAATCCAGATGCGATTGTATGTACGAAGAAGAAAACCTTTACCCGCAGGAGAAAGGTTCTTCAGCATCTGAATATGAATAGAATCAGGCCCTGGAGCGGAGGACCGTGATCGGTCAAGTGCGGTTTCGAGTTCCCGCATGGTGAATGGGGCATTATAACTTTCACAATTCGAGGAGCGGAAGTCACGTGGCCTAGCCTCCTCGGCCTGTTTGCGGGGGAGGAAGGCAGGGTGGTAATGAGCGGAGCTCGAAACCTCGGCGAAAAAGCGGCCGAAGGCATTGGAGACAGCCTCAGGGGCCACAAGGACTTCATTCGCGACCTTCAAGCCAGAAATTGGGGAGTGGACCTTAGTGCCAGATAGCCGGCGCAGGCTACCCCAGACAACAGAAGAAGGAGTAGAACTGTTGAAGGTGCTGGTGAAAGCAGCCCAGCTGGCTTTCTTGCTTTCTTTAATAATACGACGACACTGAGCACGTAATCGTTTATAATTAATACAATTCGCCACTGTAGGGTGGCGTTGAAAGGTGCGTAAAGCACGTCGACGAGCACGTATAGCGTCCCTACATGCTGCGGTCCACCAGGGGACCGGTACGCGACGTGGAGAAGAGGTAGGGTGAGGGATGGAATATTCAGCAGCAGCGAGAATGACTTCCGTGAGGTGTGCGACCTGACGATCGCAGCTTGTGAAGGTTTGATCCTGAAAGGTCGCCCTGGAAGAGAAGAGCCCCCAGTCTGCCTTGGAGATGGTCCAACGAGAGGAGCACGGAGAGGGAGTATGCTGCAGGAGATGGATAATACACGGGAAGTGGTCGCTCGAATACGTATCAGCAAGGGCATACCACTCAAACCGGCGTGCAAGTTGGGGAGTACATATAGAGAGGTCTAAATGGGAATAGGTATGAGATGTGTCCGAAAGAAAAGTAGGGGCGCCAGTATTGAGGCAGACAAGATTGAGCTGGTTGAAAAGGTCTGCTAACAAGGAGCCCCTCGGGCAGGATGCTGGAGAGCCCCAAAGAGGATGGTGGGCATTGAAGTCTCCAGTTAACAAAAATGGTGCAGGTAGCTGAGCAACAAGTTGCGTCATGTCTGCCCTGGTAACGGCAGATGACGATGGAGCGTAAACGGTACAAAAGGAAAACGTAAAAGTGGGGAGAGTAATGCGGATGGCAACTGCCTGCAGGCCGGTGTGCAACGTGATGGGATCGTAGTAAATATCATCCCGGACCAGCAACATAACCCCTCCATGAGCTGGGATACCTACCACAGGGGGTAGGTCAAAACGCACAGAGGTGTAGTGTGCCAAGGCAATTTGATCGCATGGGCGTAGCTTCGTTTCCTGGAGGGCTACGACGAGCGGACGATGCGAGCGGAGCAGCAACTTCAAGTCCTCTCGGTTGGAGCGAACGCTGCGAATATTCCAGTTAATAAGTGCCATCGGAAGAAAAGGAAGATGAGAGAAGGGGTCACCTCGAAGGCCGCTGAGGGCCTGGCTTCGAGCGAGCACTGCCGCCGCTATCAGTAGGCGGACAGTCATCGTCCATTGGTTCTATAGGTTCATCGGCCATCTTGGGAAGATGGCCGGGAGGGGGAGCTTCCTCCGCCGGTGAACGGCCAGATGTTCGGCTACCAGTGGTGCGGCCAGGCGAAAGGGATGACGGCCTGGGGCGGCAACCGCTGGGTGGCGCAGGAGAAGAAATGCGCCGTGGCGGAGAAGGAGAACTGTGCTTCCTATTAGCCTTCTTGGATGGTCGTTTGGTGGAAGTACCGGACGAAGGCTGGGAGGTCGAGGTACGTAGGAAGTCTGCACGGGACGGTTCCTTCTTGAAGGCCCGTGCATCTGACTTCTGGGTCTTCGTCTTAGCAGAAGCTGATGAAGGGGCTGGTGTCTGTGGGGTGATGGGACGAAGAGGAGACGTCGACCTCGCGATCTTAGCACTGGCCGAACGGACGACCGTGGTGCTGAAGGTCAGATCACATGTCTGGGTTGCTACCTCCCGGGTAGTCCGAGGAGAGGCGAGGACAGTGCTGTATTTCCCCGCTGGGAGCAGCGTGGGCTTCCTACTAGCCAATAGCTTGCGAGCAGCCGAGGTGGACACTTTCTCTTTGACTCGAATTTCCTGGATACAGCGTTCTTCCTTATAGACAGGACAGTCGCGGGAGGATGCGGCATGGTCACCCTGACAGTTCACACAACGAGGAGACGGAGGTGGACAGTCACCCTCATGGGCATCCCTGCCACAAGTGACACATTTAGCCGCATTGGAACAAGACTGTCGAGTGTGATTGAAACGCTGACACTGGTAGCAGCGCGTAGGTGTCGGGACATAGGGGCGAACAGAAATAACCTCGTAGCCCGCCTTGATGCGCGATGGCAGCTTAACACTATCGAAGGTTAAGAAAAGTGTCCGGGTCGGTACAAGGTCATTGTTGACCTTTTTCATGACCCGATGGACAGCCGTCACGCCCTGCTCAGCGAGGATAGATTGAATCTCCTCGTCAGTCAAACCGTCGAGGGATCTAGTGTAGACCACACCACGAGACGAATTCAAAGTTCGGTGAGCCTCCACCCGGACAGGGAATGTGTACAGGAGTGTGGCCCGAAGCAGTTTTTGTGCCTGAAAGGCGCTCTCAGTTTCTAGTAATAAGGTACCGTTACGCAACCTGGTACAAGATTTGACAGATCCGGCTATGGCATCTACGCCCTTCTGGATAACGAAAGGGTTGACAGAGGAAAAATCCTTTCCGTCCTCAGATCGAGAAACTACGAGGAACTGTGGGGCAGGCGGTAGTATTTTTGTCACTGTTGGCTGGTCACGTTTCCGTTTGTGGGTCGAAGTCGAAAGCGATGGAGTAGAATCCATTGCGGAGGAATCCCCCATGATTGCCAGCGTCTCCGATGGCGCGCTCCTTCCTTGTGGGGACCCTCTCAGAGGGCACTCCCGCCTTAGGTGAATGTTTACACCTCAGGTCACACCTCCCGAGAAACAGACGGAGGGACCAATCGGCATGGTCAGAAGGTATCAGCTCAGGCAATCACCCCTCCCCGGGCCTGGCCTTTACCAGGGGGTACGCGCGTGCCTTACATGTCTACCCAGGGCGGGGACTTACGCGTTACCCCGTCACCGGCTACGCGTGCGAACGCGTGGGTCGGCCTTCAGACACGCACAGGGAGGAAGGAAGAAGAGGAAAAAGAAGAGAGAGGGAGAAAGAGGACAGACTGTCTCAAACGCCGAGGCGGAGACCAGAGAAGGCAAGGAGAAGAAGGCAATGAGAAAGCAAGGAGAAGGCAAGGAGAAGAAGGCAATGAGAAGGCAAGGAGAAGAAGGCAATGAGAAGGCAAGGAGAAGTCAAGGGAAAAAGTAAGGAAGACAGTGAAGTGGAGAAGAGCAAAGAAAGGAACCAACAAAAGGAAGGAAGAAACGAGAAGGAAAAACCAAAAAGACCACGATTATAGGTCGTGAAACCGTCCGTCTCCGGACGCAGGCGCTAACTACCCCCGTGAGGGGGATGGACTCCTTTTAGTCGCCTCTTACGACAGGCAGGAATACCTCGGGCCTATTCTAATCCCCGGACCCGCAGGGGGCATATATGGGCTATTTAGCCCCGACCCATGTATAAACTTTCTCGTATGCGCATTCGCAGTTAAGTAACTTCCCATGTCTTACGCATGTGCATACATAGCGGGTCAGGCTTGTGAGCAACCGTTTGTAGCTGCAGTTTATGGCGGGTCATGGCCCATCAAACAAAGGCCGATGTGAGGTGGAGCGCACACCATTAAGTAGTTGGTTGGTTTTGGGGTTTGATGGAGGCTAAACATCGAGGTCATCAGTCCCCTGTTCCAAACAGACAAAGGTCTATATAGTAAAAGCGTAACCTCTGCACCCAGAGGGGGAGAACACCAAGGGGTACAGAGCTAAAATGAACACCGCAATAACACAAAATAGAGGACACTGAAAAGCAGCAGAGCAAATAGTTGACTAGAGTAAAACAGACTAAGTGGTTGATGCATCAGATAAAAGGTCAACCACTCAACTACAAACTAAGAACCTCCAGCTGGAAAGCGTTGATAGAGGTACTAACACAACTTGTTAACATAAAAGGCACTATTTTGGTATCCATGTAACAATAAGAAGTCGCTGGAGTGGGTGTAGCCTGAGAAACCATGCTAGAGCGCCCACACTAGAGCGAGTGATAAAACCCAGCTGCACAGATAAAACGTAAAACTGAGTCAGCTATAGTGGCATCGTCACCTAGAATTAAAGTGCAACTGGTAACTTAAAGGACTGCCGCAAGGGGGCTAAATGGGGCAATCCATCAGAAGATTGACCACTGTCAGCCCTGCATCACAGCGACACTTGGGCGGGTTCTCACGGCGAAGGAGATAGCTGTAGGTCAACCGCATGTCCAATTCAGAGACGGCAGAGAACTGAGTCCCTACGGGTGCCCCTCAAGGATGAGTTCCATACGGCCGTGGACGACTTGACCGTGGGGAGCTTATTTGGCGTGTTCAAGACAGACCATCCAGAGCTCCAGACATCGCGGACCTTGCGATGTAGGGCTGACCGGAGGTCTCTTTCCACCAGACCAAGCTCCAGGGGTGGCGAAGTGGTGGCCTGCTTGGCCAACCGATCGACACGTTCGTTTCCTGGAATGCCGATGTGGCCCGGGGTCCACACAAACGTCGCTGAACGACCACACTCGGCGAAAGCAGAAACAGCATCTTTAATACCGCGCACGAAAGGGTCCCGAGAGAAACACTGGTTGAGTGCTTGCAAAGCACTCGGAGTCACTGCATATGACAAATAACTCCCACGGCAGGAGGAAAGGTGAGCGAGTGCACGATAAAGAGCAACCAGCTCCACAGTGAAAACACTGCTCCCACTGCTCAACCTACACGCTGTGGATGAAAGCAAACTCAGTGCGTCCATAGACCACAGAACCATCGGTGTAGACTACATCTACATCGCGAAACGAGGCAAGAAGAGCCAGGAATTGTTGAAGACTGGCAGGTGGAACGGAGGACTGAGTGGCACGACAAATCCAAGCAAAGCTGCAAGCGAGGGAGGGACCAAGGAGGGGTAAAATAAGATGGCCGGAAGGATGGAAGAAGGGGAAAGGACTCTAGTGACGAGAGAAGGGAACGAACGCGGACCGCGATCGGGAGATCCGACCTAGGCCGCCGTCATGGGGAGGGGAGTGCAAAAGAAGGAAAAAGGAGCCTGCAGTTTGGGTGGTCGGGCGAGGCATGGATCCGGGCGACGTATGACGCAAGCAACTGTTGTCGGCGGAATCGTAGGGGAGGAATTCCAGCTTCTAGAAGAAGGCTAGTGGCCAGACTAATGCGGAAGGCACCTGTCGCCAGTCTGACGCCACAATGGAGAATTGGGTCGAGGATCTGCATAGTTGAAGGTGCTGCTGAGTCACACTACAGTTCCGCAGTCGAGACGGGACTGTACTGCAGTAAGGCCATATAGAGCTGTAGGAGGGTTGTTCGTGCAGCCCCCAAACTGCTTGGCTGAGTCAGCGAATGATGTTGAGGTGCCGCCGGCACCGTTGTTTAAGCTCGCGAAGATAAGGTGTCCAAGTGAGCTGAGCATCAAACAGCATGCCAAAGAAGTGATGCCTCAATACGAAGGAGTTCATTGGCAAGCTCGAGCTCTAAATTGAGGTGGACCATTCGACGACAGAAATGTATCACTCGGGTCTTAGAGGCTGAGAACTGAAAACCATGGTTGGATGCCCAAAAATGTTCCTTACAGATAGCTCCCTGCAGCCGCCGTTCAGCGACACTGATGCTTGGGGAACTGTAATAAAGACAGAAGTCGTTGGCATATAGAGAGGAACAGACCGATGAGCCCACTGCAGCCGTAACACCATTAATTGCCCCAAAAAAAGAGGAACACTGAGAACCGAGCCCTGCGGGACACCGTTCACCTGAATATGTGCAGAGCTAAAATAAGTACCAACTAACCCGAAAGGAGCGATTGGAGAGAAAATTCCGTAGAAAAGTCTGTAGTGGACTAAGCCAAATTTGTGCAGCGTGCCAAGGATATGATGGCGCCAGGTGGTATCGTACGCCTTCCGAAGATCAAATAACAGCAACTAGATGTTCTCGCCGAGTAAAAGGTGTACGAATAGCCGACTCTAGCGAGACTAAATTGTCGATCGCTGAGCAGCCCTGACGGAAGCCCCCCCTCCCCCCCACCTGTTGCTGGGTTAGGAGGCCCTGATCATCGAGTATCCAGATGACATGCCGACTCACCATCCGTTCCAGGAGTTCGCACATAACGTTGGTAAGGCTGCTAGGGCGATAGCTATCAACCACCAGCGGGTCTGCAGCAGGATTCAGCACTGGGATGGTAACGCTATCCTGCCTAAGAGTTGGGAAAACGTCCTCCATCCAGAAGCGGTTAAACAGGGAGAGTAATTCACCCTGACAGTGCGGCGAGAGATGGCGAAGAAACTTTCAAATAACTTCCGGGAATTCAGCCAGGTAACACTTTCAGCGACCGCCGATATTTCGGCGGGAGAACACCCCGCCATTTTCAAGGCAAACTGCAACGGACAGGCGGCGTGCATGCAAATTTAATACCTCGGTTCTGCGACAGAAGCAGAAAGATAACACACACACTGAACACTAGTGCCACCAAAGATGACCAAAGTCAGAGCTATCGATAGTGAGACTATGAATTCACAGGTGAGGCAGCATTGACTCTGTTCCTCTGTTTTTTGACAAGGGAGAGAGCCGGATTCCAAACAGTTTAAACAGAAACCTCCATCCCTGTTAACGAGGTTGCTCGCTAGTTTAATCTCAACTGCCTCCTTAATGACACTGTCCCAATAGCTGGACGTGCATGCCAATATCTCGGTGTTATTATATAACATGGGGTGACCAGTATCCAAGCAATGTTCGGCAATAGCAGATCTATTTGGCTGCTGTAATCGTGTGTGCCGTTTATGCTCAGTACATCTGTCCTCCACGGTCCTGATAGTTTGACCAATATATGCCATACCGCAGCTACAGGGAATACGATACACACCTGCCTTACGCAATCCAAGATCATCCTTAACGGAACTCAAAAGTGCTCTAATTTTAGACGGAGGTCGGAAAACACATTTCACATCGTATTTCCGTAAAATACGACCGATCTTATTGGACGTGTTTCCTACGTAAGGCAAAAAGGCAGTAGACTTAGGTGTTGACTCAGAATTATCATCAATCACCCGATGTACAGTTGGTCGATAGCGCAACGCACGTTCAATCTGTCTATCACTATAACCATTTTGACGAAATGTAACTTCAAGATGGGACAGCTCAGCTGGCAAAGTCTCAGCGTCAGACACGACATGTGCCCTGTGTACCAAGGTACGAAGTACCCCTTCACGCTGAGCCAAATGGTGACAACTATTAGCTTGTAAGTACAAATCGGTGTGAGTACGTTTCCTGTAGACTGCATGTCCCAATGATCCATCATCCTTCCTCCTAACCAACACGTCGAGAAAGGGAAGGCAACCATCCTCTTCCACCTCCATCGTAAAACGAATGTTCGGGTGGATCGAGTTCAGATGTTCTAGAAAGACATTCAAATTTTCCCTACCGTGAGGCCAAACAACGAAGGTATCGTCAACGTATCTAAAGAAACAGGCGGGTTTTAAAGGCGCCGACTCCAAAGCACGTTCCTCGAAGTCTTCCATAAATAAATTTGCGATCACAGGAGACAACGGACTACCCATCGCAACTCCATCTGTCTGCTCGTAATACTGGTCATTAAATAAAAAGTAAGTGGATGTCAACACATGCCTAAAGAGATTAGTTAAATCCGCACCAAACCTGGCTTCAATTAACCGCAACGAATCAGACAGAGGAACACGAGTGAAGAGAGAGACCACATCGAAACTCACTAAAATATCAGTCATTCAGCCTCAGTCCCTCCAAACGACGTAAAAAATCAGCTGAGTTCCTGATATGATGTTCACACTGTCCTACTTGTGGACTCAACAGAGAAGCAAGATGCTTGGATACGCGATATGTCGGAGCGCCGATGTTACTCACTATAGGACGGAAAGGAACCCCTTCCTTATGAACCTTTGGAAGGCCATATAACCTAGGGGGAACGGCACTATAGGTGTTAAGCCTCTTGATTGTGTCCTGCGAAAAACCACTTTCCTTCAGGAGGCTGTTGGTCTTTCTCTCAACGCTTTTCGTGGGGTCAGCATCGATTCTGCGATACGCTGAATCAGATAATAAACGTTGCATCTTTTGTACATAATCAGGTTTATTTAAAACAACGGTGGCATTGCCCTTGTCAGCAGGTAAAATAACAATACTGGGATCAACTTTGAGAGAGCGTAAAGCAGCCCTCTCTGCTGCTGTTACATTACTCTTGGGTGGACGTGCCCTAGTCGAAACACGGCATGCCTCCCTCCTAACTTCCTCTGCAGCGTCAGGAGGTAGTTTGCAAACTGCCTGTTCAATTGAACTAATAACATCAACTACCGGCAAATTCTTCGGAGTGGGTGCAAAATTTAAACCCTTCCCTAGCACGGATAAGGTTGCGTCGTCAAAAGATTTCTCTGTGAGATTTATCACAGAACGTCGAGATATAACATCCGACTCCGCGCGATGAAAACGTTCAAACTTTGCCAAATGCCGGGCAGTAACGGAGTTGTACTCCCAGTCAGCTTGGGTCCATGAGGCACCGTCCAACCAATCCCAAGTGAAATCAGACACTTCAGATGCAACCATTAAATGAAAACGATACAATTCTTTGGAAACAGAATCCAAACGTCGACGAGTAAAACGAATCCTTTCGCGAACAAGAGCCAAATAGATCTGCTATTGCCGAACATTGCTTGGATACTGGTCACCCCATGTTATATAATAACACAGAGATATTGGCATGCACGTCCAGCTATTGGGACAGTGTCATTAAGGAAAGTGTTACCTGGCTGAATTCCCGGAAGTTATTTGAAAGTTGTATACGCCAGGAGAAACTCAGGTCTCGCGAAGAAACTGGTTGTTAATTCGGTCTGGACCTCGAGAGTTATTGGGGAAGCTGTAAGGACACTTTGGAACTCCCATTCATTAAACTGAGCGTTGTATCGTTTCCAACGGTGCGTGCGAAGTGACAACTGCGTACGCTCAGCCTGCTCTTTAATGGCTCAGAATTCTGTGCTGTAGCCTGCTGTCGTGGAACTTCGAGCGAAGTACTCTGCCAGATGTTTGGCGATGGCGATTGGGTCAGTACAAAGTGCACCCCGATGAGAAAGGCAAGGGACAGACGCATGAGGGCGAAAGCCAACAATCTGCTATACCCGCGACCACACCTGAGATGGGTAGGTGTGAGAACCTATGGTGGCAACATATCGTTCCCAGTAGGCCTGCTTGTTCCGCCAGATTAACCGCCGAGCCCGGGACAGCAGCCGTTTAAAGGCAACCAGATTCTGTAGGGAAGGATGACGCCGGTGTTGTTGCAGGGCTCGCCGGCGGTCCCGGATAGCTCCTTCAATCTCTGGTGTCCACTAAGGGACTGACTTACGCCGTATGGTACTTTAAGAGCAGGGGACAGTTGCCTCAGCAGCATAAAAAATGGCCATAGTGACCTTGTCCACTGCCAACTCAATGTCACCAGCCATCAGAGTAATGGCAATAGTAGCTGAGTTGCAGGCTGCCCAATCACCTCCATGAAGGGACCATCGTGGCAGCTCATCAGTGGGTTGGGATTGAAGAAGAGAAACGAGGATAGGAAAGTATTCGCTACTACAGAGGTCATCGTGGACCCTCCAACTGCGGTATGGAAGAAGACCTGGGCTACTAAGAGAGGTCAATGGCTGATCATGTGCCATGAGTCAAGCTAAAATATGTGGGAGCACCAGTGTTAAGAAGGCATATGTCCTGCTGTGCCAAGATAGCCTCAACGTTCCTACCCTGGCCCGAGATATGGGTCCCATCCCATAAAGGGTGGTGGGCATTAAAGTCCCTTAAGAGGAGGAGTGGCAGGGGGAGCGTGGCGAACAAGGCAGCTAGGGAGCCTTTAATCCTCCCTGGTGACGTCCAATGAACATAATTTCCCCAGTTGTGCTGACCAGGTAGAATACCGTACAAACGTTATCCTTACTGCCACATAACATTCAATTCCATTCCTCACACGTCACCTTTACTGTGCCATGTCGTGGTCCCTTCATGGACTGAGACAGTACAATGCAATTCGTATCCAGAAATGTGTTCTCCACATTTTTAACTGTCGTCCTACTATGGCGAACTCTATTTGCTGTAAATAGTTGTGTCTGCAGTGCCATCACATTTTTTAGAGATAGCAAAGAAGCTAGCTGGATTTTATTTATTGTGTCCAACAGTTCCACTCCCTCTTCCATCGTGTGGGCAAACCTCAGATAGCTCTCTGGGACCTAGGTCCCCTCCTATTTCCAGCCAGACCATAGTAGATATGATCATTGTGGGCTCTCGCTGTCTCCAGTACCTGGGGCCGCTATTTTGCGGAGATCCCAAGCTACTCCCACTGTCACCCTCCCTTCTTCTGTCAGAAACAAGTGGAGTAGGCCCTGGTGAATCCCTTCTCTCAGAATCGTGACTGCTATAATGCTGCTTTTATGTAGGGAAAGGTAGATTATGCTCTCATCTCATCCTCATTTTTCACATTGGGCCGGATTAAGTTCACATTCAGATGTTGCAGAACCTTTCTTTTGTGGTCAAGACTTTCTCCATCATATGTACAGTCGCATCTGGACAGATGGAACATTTACCAGACACTGGCGTGAAGCCACTGTCATACCCATATATAAGCCTGATAAGGACGAACACCTTCCTTCAAGCTATCTCCGTTTCTCTCTCACTGTGTTCACAAGGTGATGGAAAGTTTGTGCAGTGGTTAGTAGATTGTGCGAGTGATTTATGCCTTTCTGCTGTGGTGGCTTCAAAGTGGATTTAGAGCATGCTGTTCTGCAGTTGACCGTCTTGTGACTTCATTCCATTATGCAAACGATTTTTGTGGAAATCTAAGACTGGCGGTGTGTTTTGATTTGGAGAAAACCTATGACACTTTCTGGGGGGCTGGTATCCTGTGTACTCACTACACGTGGAGCCTCCGAGGCCGATTGTCCCGTTTCCTTCAAGAATTTCTTAAATATAGAGTTTTGAAGGTATGTGTGGGTTCTTCCCTGTCAGACAGCTTAATCCAGGAAAACGGTGTGCCTCAGAGTTCCGTCCTGAACGTCAGCTTCTTTGTTATCGCCGTTAACCGTACTATGGCTTGTCTCCTGCTTTGCATCTCGAGCTCTTTTGTACATGATTCTGCAACCTATTGCAGTTCTCCACAGACTTGTCTCCTTGATCAGCATCTTCAGCATTGTCTCAACTGTCTTCACTCATGGAGCATTGACATTGGCTTTTACTTTTCCACTGATAAAACAATTTCTGGCAACTCATTGGGTCTCTTCCACAAACAGTCTTCACCTCTTTGGCCTGCTGCTCTTCAGTTTGCTGAAACTACAAAATTACTGGGGCTCATGTTTGACAGAAAACTTTCTTAATCTTCCCACGTGTCTTACCTGGCCGCATGCAGTACCTGGTCACTTAATGTCCTGTTTGTGCTCTGCGATACTTTGTAAGGAGTGGATCACACCCACAGTGTAGTTTCAAACGGAGAAGGGATTGATACAAACAGATGAGAGTGGTGTTTCATTTATTCCTCTACATGTCTCTCCATTTTATGTCTCCTAAATGCACTACACCATCGTAGTACCTGTTTCAACACTTGTGCATTTTACACTAGTCCAGTCTGTGTGCAGAAGCGGTCAAACTACCCCTGTCATACTGATGTGATGTTCTCAGCAGATGGACATGCCATTTGTCTGCAATGCCTGGACACCCATCCTCTGCCACCTCCTTTGATGACTCCCTCGATTGCCAGTATGGGATGTGTCATTCATCTGTTACTTCCTGAGTTCACTTTACAGTTTCAGTGTCACTACCTGCCACATTCCTAATGGGTGTGAATAAAATTCTATGTACCGACTTGACAGAAAATCCTAGGAAGTTCTGGTCTTACGTTAAATCAGTGAGTGGCCTGAAACAGCATATCCAGACACTCCGGGATGATGATGGCATTGAAACAGAAGATGACACGCGTAAAGCTGAAATACTAAACACCTTTTTCCAAAGCTGTTTCACAGAGGAAGACCGCACTGCAGTTCCTTCTCTAAATCCTCGCACAAACGAAAAAATGGCCGACATCGAAATAAGTGTCCAAGGAATAGAAAAGCAACTGGAATCAACAGAGGAAAGTCCACTGGACCTGACGGGATACCAATTCGATTCTACACAGAGTACGCGAAAGAACTTGCCCCCCTTCTAACAGCCGTGTACCGCAAGTCTCTAGAGGAACAGAGGGTTCCGAATGATTGGAAAAGAGCACAGGTAGTCCCAGTCTTCAAGAAGGGTCGTCGAGCAGATGCTCAAAACTATAGACCTATATCTCTGGCGTCCATCTGTGGTAGAATTTTAGAACATGTTTTTTGCTCGAGTATCATGTCGTTTTTGGAAACCCAGAATCTACTATGTAGGAATCAACATGGATTCCGGAAACAGCGATCGTGAGACCCAACTCGCGTTATTTGTTCATGGGACCCAGGAAATATTAGATACAGGTTCCCAGGTAGATGCTATTTTTCTTGACTTCCGGAAGGCGTGCGATACAGTTCCGCACTGTCGCCTGATAAAGTAAGAGCCTACGGAATATCAGACCAGCTGTGTGGCTGGATTGAAGAGTTTTTAGCAAACAGAACACAGCATGTTATCAATGGAGACACGTCTACAGACGTTCAAGTAACCTCTGGCGTGCCACAGGGGAGTGTTATGGGACCATTGCTTTTCGCAATATATATAAATGACCTAGTAGATAGTGTCGGAAGTTCCATGCGGCTTTTCGCGGATGTTGCTGTAGTATACAGAGAAGTTGCAGCATTAGAAAATTGTAGCGAAATGCAGGAAGATCTGCAGCGGATAGGCACTTGGTGCAGGGAGTGGCAACTGTCCCTTAACATAGACAAATGTAATGTATTGCGAATACATAGAAGGATCCTTTATTGTATGATTATATGATAAACAAGCAGCTAAAATTGGTCTTCACATCTCCTCTGAAAAAACTAAGATATTGACAAACATCAAGCACTCATGTAAATACCTCAAAGTTCAAGAACAGAAGATTGAAATAGTAAAAGAATTCAAATATCTCGGAGAATGGATTACTTGGAATGCTGGGGAAAGCAAAGCAATGGAATCCAGAAAAAATAAACTAATTGGCCTTCCAACTAACAAAAAATACATACAACAAAAAATCCCTTTCATGGGGGTCCAAAATTACACATTACAAGACAGTGATTAAGCCAGAAGCACTGTATGCAGCAGAAACACTTAACATGAATTTCAAAGGCCAAATGGAGAAACTTGAGGTAAAGGAAAGAAAAATTTTAAGAAAAATCATTGGGCCAAAATTTCAAGACAATAAGATTATATACATCAAAAATGAAACACTCTACAAGAAAATTGAAAAACTTTCAGATTCTATGCGAAAAAGGAGAATAAATTTTTATGGTCATCTTCTCAGAATGAATTCCAACAGATTAACTAAACCAATCTTTGACTTCTTCCGTAACCGAAAAACGAAGCCCAACTGGTTTAAAGAAACTGAGAAAGACCTAGTGGAATTAAATATTTCAGAAAATTCACTTATTGATCGAACTGCTAAATTAATTACTAAAGATGAAAACATAAGGTTCCAAGACAAATCCACACAAAAGTCCAAATCCATCGTCTCAGAAGAAGAGAGGAGATCAGAAAGAATGAAGAAATACTGGGCCCTAAGAACAACGCACAAAGAAATGATTGATCCAGCGTACCCCAATGAGGGTGAAACGAAAGAAGATTATATGATAGCGGAACAAACACTGGTAGCAGTTACTTCTGTAAAATATCTGGGAGTATGCGTGCGGAACGATTTGAAGTGGAATGATCATATAAAATTAGTTGTTGGTAAGGCGGGTACCAGGTTGAGATTCATTGGGAGAGTGCTTAGAAAATGTAGTCCATCAACAAAGGAGGTGGCTTACAAAACACTCGTTCGACCTATACTTTAGTATTGCTCATCAGTGTGGGATCCGTACCAGATCGGGTTGACGGACGAGATAGAGAAGATCCAAAGAAGAGCGGCGCGTTTCGACACAGGGTTATTTGGTAACGTGATAGCGTTACGGAGATGTTTAATAAACTCAAGTGGCAGACTCTGCAAGAGAGGCGCTCTGCATCGCGGTGTAGCTTGCTCGCCAGGTTTCGAGAGGGTGCGTTTCTGGATGAGGTATCGATTATATTGCTTCCCCCTACTTATACCTCCCGAGGAGATCACGAATGTAAAATAAGAGAGATTAGAGCGCGCACGGTGGCTTTCAGACAGTCGTTCTTCCCGCGAACCATACGCGACTGGAACAGGAAAGGGAAGTAATGACAGTGGCACGTGAAGTGCCCTCCGCCACACACCGTTGGGTGGCTTGCGGAGTATGAATGTAGATGTAGAACCCTTCACGACCTTGGCTTCGTGCGGCAGCCCATGTTCACCTTTGACGTAATTCACTTCCTAAGGATACTACTTCAGATTCTATCTGCCGCTGTAAATTTCTCGATCTTCACACCAAACTTAGCGACAGTAACTTTCTGTACCCCGGTGTCTGACTGGTGCCAATGACAAAAGCATACCCAACACCATCAATGATTTTTGGTATTGTACACTGCTTAGTACTTACAGAACTGCTGTGACCTGTATCAGGCCGTGCAGTACATCTTGTGACACAGGCTTTTTAATTGAGTCATCGAATCAGTGCCTTTCGAAGCCTCCCTGTGCTATACACCATCCATCCTTTAGTGAAATGTGTCAAAGAAAGCACCTCTTCCTCACTCTCGATTGAGCCACTATGACGCTTTTGTGTCCATCTCATTGGTCTGATCTGAAACAATACTGTTGCCATTGTTGCAATCCTACCACAACCCACTATGTCTCCCATTGCTTCCAATCTGTGTTGCCATCTGTCAGCAGGTTGCATCCATTTGGCAACACCACTGATCTTCCTTTCATGGGAATTAAACCTCTTAGCTGTTTGGCCAACCTCCTCTCGACCCTTTCACCCTAGGTCGCATATTGGCCACTTTAATTTTAGCCGTATCATTTGTTAAGTGGTAATCCCCTACCATTTTGTGTTCATTGTCTTCACCATTTCTTGACCAAACGCCCTTTTTTAACCACTTAGTCCAATTTATGTTCGCTAAAATGGACAGTAACTCACATAGCAAACGACGTGCAGATCGTCAACTGCGTTTCTCTTATCCATCGTAGCAATATGGTGACGGACATTTAATCTTCAGTTCAGGACCTCCGTCCTCTCTGTGGAGTATTTTATGGACGTTTCTAAGTGGGGAAGTCATTTTTAACCGTCTTTGTTTGTCAATTTGGCTTAATGTGTGGTAATTTTTAACTCCTTAGTCTTTCTGTTCTCAGGTTCTTACATGGGCATATATGAAGTTATTAGATTTTGTGCCACAGAACAAAACAATTAGTATTAGGAATATCTTTGGGGATTTGCCAAAAACAGTTCAAATTGAATTTGAAGAACCTTCGAGATGTACAGCTCTTCACAAATTTTACTGGACTGCCTTTATGGGTACTGACAAGATATGGACTATTGGCTTCTGTAGAGATCAAGCAGGGATTCGCCATGTATAAGGAACTATTGAGCTGTGACGTAACATGAAAAATATTAAAATTATGTGTGTAATCCAATATAGCAGAATCCTTTAATCAGCTAAATTAATTTTTTTCCATTTAAAATCAAATTAAGTAATTTAATCACCAACTTTTGGTATGTATTTTGTCTGTTTGTGGACGTAATTTGTTGCTAAAAATCCTCTATTTATTGTAACCCATTTTTAGGGGCAAATAACGGAAAAATACATGTGACAAAATGTGCTATATGACATACTTTATTTTAGAAAGCAATTGATAATTCCTATAAAATATTGGTTGCATTGCATCGTGGAGTTAAAATTTGGTGAACTAAAATACATTTTGCAATAAATATTCATCACACATTCCCCTTTTAACAACAGAGGATATTGCTGAACTGACTATTTTCACAGCAATTCCTCTTGACACATGCACTAACAAAAAGTTCATTACCCCCATGCGGGTCTGGGGTTTGTTGTTTTTGTTGTTGTTGTTGTTGTTGTTGTTGTTGTCGTCTTCAGTCGTGAGACTGGTTTGATGCAGCTCTCCATGCTACTCTATCCTGTGCAAGCTTCATATCCCAGTACCTACTGCAACCTACATCCTTTTGAATCTGCCTAGTGTATTCATCTCTTGGTCCCCCTCTACGATTTTTACCCTCCGCGCTGCCCTCCAATGCAAAATTTGTGATCCCTTGATGCCTCAAAACATGTCCTACCAACTGGTCCCTTCTTTTTGTCAAGTTGTGCCACAAACTTCTCTTCTCCCCAATTCTATTCAATACCTCATTAGTTATGTGATCTACCCATCTAATCTTCAGCATTCTCCTGTAGCACCACATTTCGAAAGCTTCTATTCTCTTCTTGTCCAAACTATTTATCGTCCATGTTTCACTTCCATATATGGCTACACTCCAAATACTTTCAGAAACGACTTCCTGACACTTAAATCTATACTCGATGTTAAATTTCTCTTCTTCAGAAACGCTTTCCTTCCCATTGCCAGTCTACATTGTATATCCTCTACTTCGACCATCATCAGTTATTTTACTCCCTAAATAGCGAAACTCCTTTACTACCTTAAGTGTCTCATTTCCTTATCTAATTCCCTCAGCATCACACGATTTAATTTGACTACATTCCATTATCCTCGTTTTGCTTTTGTTGATGTTCATCTTATATCCTCCCTTCAAGACACTGTCCATTCTGTTCAAATGCTCTTCCAAGTCTTTTGCTGTCTCTGACAGAATTACAATGTCATCGGCGAACCTCAAAGTTTTTAATACCTACTCCGAAATTTTCTTTTGTTTCCTTTACTGCTTGCTCAATATACAGATTGAGTAACATCGGGGAGAGGCTACAACCCTGTCTCACTGCTTCCCTTTCATGCCCCTCGGCTCGTAACTGCCATCTGGTTTCTGTACAAATTGCAAATAGCCATTCACTCCCTGTATTTTACACCTGCCACCTTCAGAACTTGAAAGAGAGTATTCCAGTTAACATTGTCAAAAGCTTTCTCTAAGTCTACAAATGCTAGAAACGTAGGTTTGCCTTTTCTTAATCTTTCATCTAGGAACACGTGAGGCAATACTGACCTTACGACTTATCTAACATTTCTACGGAATCCAAACTGATCTTCCCCGAGGTCCGCTTCTACTAGTTTTCCATTCGTGTGTAAAGAATTCGCGTTAGTATTTTGCAGCTGTGACTTATTAAACTGATAGTTCGGTGATTTTCAAATCTGTCAACACCCGCTTTCTTTGGGATTGGAATTATATTCTTCTTGAAGTCTGAGTGTATTTCGCATGTCTCGTACATCTTGCTCACCAGATGGTAGAGTTTTGTCATGAATGGCTCTCCCAAGGCTGTCAGTAGTTGTAATGGAATGTTGTCTACTCCCAGGGCCTTGTTTCGACTCAGGTCTTTCAGTGCTCTGTCAAACTCGTCACGCAGTATCGTATCTCCCATTTCGTCTTCATCTACATCCTCTTCGATTTTCATAATATTGTCCTTAAGTAGATCGCCCTTGTATAAACCCTCTATATACTCCTTCCACCTTACTGCCTTCCCTTCTTTGCTTAGAATTGGGTTTCCATCTGAGCTCTTGATATTCATACAACTGGTTCTCTTTTCTCTAAAGGTCTCTCTAATTTTCCTGTAGGCAGTATCTATCTTACCCCTCGTGAGATAAGCCTCTACATCCTTACATTTGTCCTCTAGCCATACCTGCTTAGCCATTTTGCACTTCCTGTCGATCTCATTTTTGAGACGTTTGTATTCCTTTCTGCCAGCTTCATTCACTGCATTTTTATATTTTCTCCTTTCATAAATTCAATATTTCTTCTGTTACCCAAGGATTTTTATTAGCCCTCGTCTTTTTACCTACTTGATCGTCTGCTGCCTTCACTGGGGGTTAGGTCTGAGGTATTCGTGCCTGTCGTAAAAGGCGACTAAAAGGAGTTCCACACTTTTTGGCCATTATGTCATGGTCCCCTGTAGGGTTTGACCTCTATTCTTCAAAATTTTCTCGAAGAGCAAGCCAAATGGGGAAGGGCACCTTACAAGGTGCATCGTGGCCATCATGCATTGATATCTTTAGCCCACTTCCTCGTCGTTGCACTGCAGTCCTGCTATTGGGCAAGGACACCTTCCTAGGTGCATTTTCCACCAGGAACTATGCAGTGTATTTTTGCGCTGACTATGGACTTCTTTGCACCTGATACAGAGCGTGGTAGCCAACCCGTTGTGGTGGGGCCATGTACCCTGATGGTAGTAGCCTCCTGACCACACAGGAATTGCTCTGCTGATACCTGCACCGCTTACTCCCCATGTATGCCAAGGGTTAAATGTCCAGCGGGATGGAGCATCGGTACTCCCAGCAATGGCCATCCTGCCAGGTGGCCTTTGCTGCAGCTGGGCGGCGCCTGAAGGGAGGGCCCCTGGTCAGGGTGGGCGGCAACAGGGCCGATGACATGTGATGAAACGTGGTCATGACGATGAAGCGTTTTTGAGCATTTAGAGGACAAGTTCAGAGAAGTGGAGGGCTTGTCCAAAATGAGATCTGGGTCAGTCTTAATCAAAACAGCATCCTCTGCCCAGTCATGGGTGTTACTCGTTTCTGAAAACCTGGGGGAAGTTTCTGTAACCACCACGCCCCGTAAGAGCTTAAATATGGTCCAGGGTATCATTTCACAGAGCTCTTTTCCAGTCCGACGTGAGCTACACGCCAATTTAGAGCGGCGAGGTATACATTTCATCCAGAGTGTCTACTGGGGACTGAGGGATTATCTGGTTGCCACTGGTGCCTTCATCTCGGCTTTTGAGCCCGATACATTGCCCTAGAATGTCTATGTGATTGTCGGTGTAATGAAAAGCCCTATATCCCTCCCACAATGTGGTGCTTTAAGTGGGTGAAAGCCGTATGTTTTCCCGCTGCACTTCCAGCGTCACATACCAAGATTGTGGACGGCCATCACATCCCAATACTCCACGTGCCCCGCCTCCCATCTGTGTCAACTTCAGAGCACCATTCGCCTTGCTTGCTTGACTGTAGGATTCTCCAGAAAGAAAGGAAAATTATGGCGCGAAAAACTCTGGGCAGACTGACCTACACTGAGACTAAGAAAATTTGAACGACTGCACCCTGTTAGTATGACATCGCCTTACGCCGCCTCTACAGTTCTGGCACCATCAGCTCCGCCAACCCATGTCACCTTTCCGAGCCAGAAGACGACACCTGCCCCTATGATGGTGGGGGCTTCTAAGCCGGAAAAGCGTAGGTCTTCCTCAGCTTCTCTCGCTAGGAAGGGGTCCCTTGGTCACTCCCTTCCCAGGTTTCTTCTAGTGGGAAAGATGAAACTCGCCAGTGGCTGAAGAGCCCAAAAGCAGCTGGTCGTAGGGCTTCACTCATCCTTGGAGACTGAGCCAAGGAAGCTTCCCAGCCAGGGAAATCCAATGGGCAGCGAGATAAAGCCAGAAAGAAAACCTTAAGACCAAGGAAATTGCGGTGGCACCCAGAACACCGCTACCTTGAAGCTCTGTGGCTGAGGATGGGGTGGAGATTCTGAAGACTGCTGAGGACCTGATCTCGCCAGATCCTCAGACACAATGGATATAGACTGCTCAGGCAATGAATCAGTGGCAGCAGGTGACTGAGGCGTGAACTGCCTCATAGAATGTTCCATGTCTTCCCAATCTCATGTCATCCTCCAGTGGAAGTGCAGTGGTTTCTTCCACAACCTGGTAGAGGTAAGACAAATGCTTTACACCTGCTATTTTCTTTGCCCTCCAGGAAACCTGGTTCCCAGAAACGCCGACCCCTGCCCTCCACAGCTGCAAGTGATATTACAGGAACCATATATACACTATAATCTAGTGTCAGGTGGAGTTTGCGTTGATGTCCTAAACTAGTGTGTAATGGACATGTGCTCCTTCAAACCCCACTTTAAGCTGTGACTGTCAGTAAGTACAACACAAGAAATAACTGTCCGCAATGTGAATCTTCCTCCAGATGGTGCAGTATCCCTGAATGTATTTGCTGCTACGATTGATCAACTCCCTAAACCTTTCCTACTTCCGGGAGATTTTAATGCCCATAACCCCTTGTGGGGTGGTACCAAACTTACTGGCTAAGGAATAGATGTCGAAACTTCACTGTCGAAATTCAACCTCTGAAATGTGTGGTGGTCCCAGTACTCAAGAGGCAGTGTGGCTCATGGTAGTTACTCTGCCATTGATTTATCAATTTGCAGCCCAGGACTTCCATCTATCCACTGGAGAACACATGACCTGTGTGGTAGTGACCACTTCCCCATCTTCCTGTCACTGCCCCAGCGTCAGGCACACGGACGCCTGCCCAGATTGCTTTTGAAGAAGGCAGACTGGGCAACGTTCACCTCTGCTGCCACCGCTGAATTTCCCCCACACGGTAACATCGATGTGGTGGTTGAGCAGGTGACTAGCACAATTGTTTCTGTGGCAGAAAATGCGATCCCTCGCTCTTTAGGGTGACCGAGGCGTAAGGTAGTCCCTTGGTGGTCGCCTGAAGCCGCTGAAGCAATTAAGGAGCGTCGACGAGCTCTACAGCGACGGAAGTGGCACCCTTCCTTGTAGCACCTCATAGCGTTTGAACAGCTCCGTGCCCGCGTTTGCCGACTTACCGAACGATGGAAGCAGGAGTTACGGGAGAGATGTTGAGACCATTTGGTGCCATATGTCGCCTTCGCAAGTCTGGGCAAAGATCAAACGTCTTTTCGGGTACTAGGCCCCAACAGCTATCCACAGTGTTACTATAAATGGCAAGCTACGTACCGACGCGACCACTTTGCCCTAGCCTCTGCGTCGGTGAATCCCCCCCCCCCCCTCCTCCCAGGCTTTTGCACACTCAGTGGCTGGAAGGGAACGTCCTCTTATTCACTACACGCTGCAGTGAATCCTACAACGCCCCATTTACGGAGTGGGAGCTCCTCAGTGCTCTAGCATGTTGCCCTGACAGCTCCTGTCTGATCGCATCCACAGCCAGATGATTGAACATCTTTCATCTGACTACAAGCGACATCTTCCCGTCATCTTCAACCAGATCTGGTGCGATGGCGCCTTTCCATTGCAATGGTGGTAGCGCACCATCATTCTGGTGCTCAAACCCGGTAAAAACCCGCTTGATGTGGATAGCTATCTGCCCATCAGCCTCACCAACATTCTTTGTAAGCTGCTGGAACGTATGGTATGTCGGCGATTGGGTTGGGTTCAGAGTCTCGTGGCTTGCTGGCTCCATGTCAGGGCGGCTTCCGCCAGGGTCGCTCTACGATGGATAATCGTGTGTCCATCGAGTCTGCCATCCGAAAAGCTTTCTCCAGATGGCAACACTTGATTGCCATCTTTTTTGACTTGTGTATAGCATGCGACACGACTTGGCAACATCATATCCTTGCCACATTGTATGAGTGTGGTCTCCGGGGACCACTACCGATTTTTATCCGAAACTTCCTGTCGCTCCGTACTTTGTGTCCAAGTTGATGTCTCCCATAGTTCCACCCATATCCAGGACAATGTTTTCCTGCAGGGCTCTGTATTGAGACTATTTTTAACTGTCATAAACGGTCTAGCAGCAAGTATCAGGCCCTCTGTCTCACCTCTGCATGCAGACGACTTCTGCATTTAGAACTGCTGCTCCAGTACTGTTGTTGCTGAGCGGCGCCTTCAGGGAGCTACAGCTTCCAGTTTTCAACCGCAAAGTCGTGTGTCATGCACTTCTGTCTGCGTCATACCATTCATTCGGAATCCACACTTTACCTTAATAAGTCTCCACAACAGTGAGTGGATCATCATTAACTCCTAGAACTGATTTTCGACGCTCGATTGACTTTGCTTCCTGCTCTTAGTCAGCTTCAGCAGAAGTGCTAGCTGCTCCTGAAAGCCTTCCACTGCCTGAGCAACACCAATTGGGGTGCAGATAGCTCTACGCTGCTGCAGCTATACAGAGCCCTTGTCCAATTCCGAACTATGGGAGTGTGGTTTATGGTTCAGCAGCACCTTCAGCATTGCATTTACTCGTCTCTTTGCTCCACTGTGGGGTTTCATTAGTGACAGGGCCTTTTCGGACGAGTCTGGTTACCAGCGTACTGGTGGAGGCTGGTGTCCCTCCACTGCAGATCAGACGTGCACAACTGCTCGCCAGTTACACAGCACACATTCATTCATAGATCCCCTGAGCATCCGAATTACCGTCTCCTTTTCCAGTCTGCGGCAGTCCGCCTCCCAGATCGGTGGCACAGATCGGGGCTAACGATTGCGGTTCGCGTGTGGTCCCTTCTCTCCAAACTGTAGTCCTTCCCACCTCTACTTGTGGTTCGTTCACATACCCCTCCATGGTGTACGCCCCGGCCGCAGCTTTGTCTGGACCTTTTGCATGGCCCAAATAACTCCGTTAACTCCGCGGCTCTCCACTGTCACTTCCTCTCGATTCTTGAGGTGTTCCAGGGCTCTCAAGTGGTTTACGCCGACGGCTCAATGGCTGATGGTCATGTGGAGAAATGGTTCAAATGGCTCTGAGCACTATGGGACAACTGCTGAGGTCATAAGTCCCCTAGAACTTAGAACTACTTAAACCTAACTAACCTAAGGACAACACACACATCCATGCCCGAGGCAGGATTCGAACCTGCGACCGTAGCGGTCGCGCGGCTCTGGACTGGAGCGCCAGATGGCATAACAGTATGCACAACGACCTGCAAGGAGACAGAATGTGTGAAGTCTTCTATGTAGGCCTCTCGCAGGGAATTAGTTGTCCTCTGCTGACTCCACATTGGCCATACATGGCTAACACATGGTTACCTACTCCGTTGTGAGGAGCCACCTCAGTGTCGCTGTGGGTCCCAAATGACAGTCTTCCACCTCTTGCTCGACTTCCCACTTTTAGTCGCTCTACGGCAGGCTTTCAACTTTCCTAGCACCCTGCCTTCGGTGTTGGGCGACAATGCCTCAACAGCAGCTTTACTTTTACGTTTTATCTGCGAGAGTGGGTTTTATACCTAGGTTTTAGCGCATGTCCTTTGTCCCTCTGTCCTCCACCCTAGTAATTTTAGGGTGGAGGTTTTAATGAATTGCAGAGTGGTTGGCTTCCCCTTTTTATTGTTGTGGTTGGCCAGCCACTTTAATCTGCTTTCGTGGTTTACTCTCTTCTGTTTCTAGCGTCTGTTTTCTTCTACTCTTGTTACTTTTAGTGTTCGTTGCCTTCCCTTCGTTCTTGTGGCTTTTCCTTTCTTTGCGTTTTGTGTTATATGTTTCATCCGTTTTATTCTGACACTTGAGGCATTGTTTTATTAGGACCAAGGGACCAATGACCTCTTAGTTTGATCCCTTCTCCTGCCTCCAAAACAGCCAACCAACGAGAGGTCATTATTATATCAACATAGTACTGTGATTGTTGAATGGCATTAGATTGTTTGCCGTCTGCCTCCTAGCCACACCACCTACAAATTTATAGTGAAACCAGGCAGATTCATGCTTACAGTCCCTCACCACTTTTATCAATGCAATCCATTTTAATGTGGAATATTGTATTTTTAATGAACCATGTAAGATTTGATTTACTGCCACGAACCATTAATCCTTGCTGCACAAGTGCTTTCAGTATGTGTAGTTTGTTAAGCTTGGATATATTCATTCAGTGGTGTAATTTTTAGAAAACTAGGACTCAAAAAATTGAAATTATTTTCCAAAAAATATTGAGTGGGGAGAGGGGAGTGGGGAGTGGGGACAGGTAATTCCATGGCTATGTCATAAGGAGATTTGCATTGGATATACTGGTGTTAAGATCTACATCAATCCAATGTTCTGACTGAAGAAGACATTTGTAATTTGAGTTGCTGTGCACTGAAAGATATCAAGTGCCATCATATAAAATCAGTATAATTGTCAGGGTTTAGGTATTGTTTCATGTCAGATTGCACATTCTGTAGTTTCTTCCTTTACTACATTTGGCCACCTGTGTTTCCTGGCTTCTTGTTCAGATAGCTTTGTAGTGCCTGTCTGAATTCATCACTGGCATTGACTATTTTTAAAGATGGCGCCAGTATTTTATTTAAATATAGTGATTCAGCCTAGTTGGAGAGTGCAGTGTTGTGCTGTTCCCTTACTGACCTCTGAAGTGGGAGGGAGTGCTTTTTTGAAGAGGTTGTTCTCACTGTGGTTAGTGTGGTTAGTGTGGTTAGTGTGGTTAGTGTGGTTAGTGTGGTTAGTGTGGTTAGTGTGGTTAGTGTGGTTAGTGTGGTTAGTGTGGTTAGTGTGGTTAGTGTGGTTAGTGTGGTTAGTGTGGTTAGTGTGGTTAGTGTGGTTAGTGTGGTTAGTGTGGTTAGTGTGGTTAGTGTGGTTAGTGTGGTTAGTGTGGTTAGTGTGGTTAGTGTGGTTAGTGTGGTTAGTGTGGTTAGTGTGGTTAGTGTGGTTAGTGTGGTTAGTGTGGTTAGTGTGGTTAGTGTGGTTAGTGTGGTTAGTGTGGTTAGTGTGGTTAGTGTGGTTAGTGTGGTTAGTGTGGTTAGTGTGGTTAGTGTGGTTAGTGTGGTTAGTGTGGTTAGTGTGGTTAGTGTGGTTAGTGTGGTTAGTGTGGTTAGTGTGGTTAGTGTGGTTAGTGTGGTTAGTGTGGTTAGTGTGGTTAGTGTGGTTAGTGTGGTTAGTGTGGTTAGTGTGGTTAGTGTGGTTAGTGTGGTTAGTGTGGTTAGTGTGGTTAGTGTGGTTAGTGTGGTTAGTGTGGTTAGTGTGGTTAGTGTGGTTAGTGTGGTTAGTGTGGTTAGTGTGGTTAGTGTGGTTAGTGTGGTTAGTGTGGTTAGTGTGGTTAGTGTGGTTAGTGTGGTTAGTGTGGTTAGTGTGGTTAGTGTGGTTAGTGTGGTTAGTGTGGTTAGTGTGGTTAGTGTGGTTAGTGTGGTTAGTGTGGTTAGTGTGGTTAGTGTGTGACGAACACTATGAACTGAAACACATCTTCCAGCAGCAGGTAAAACTTGCTGTTTCTTACAAGTCATATTAGTGGTTAAGCTAACAGACTATGTGCTAAATTGCCATCTGAAATGCGTATAGTTGAATTTTGTTATGCTTAAGAATGAAGTCACCTGGTGCTCCAGTGTAACCTTTGAGGAGGGCTCTTTCAATCGCTCCATTGAAGCTCTGCATTTAGGAAGACTTAACACGGTAGGATGTAAGAGCTCCTGTGAAAGAACTGGGTAAGTAGTTCACTATGGCTTTCGATATTTGAATACCGTGTTGCAGATACACCTAAAAGTATGTAGCATATCCATAAGTTGTGCTCACGAAGTGTGCATACTGGTTACGTTCTACTGTATTTTAATTACTTCCTTGAAACGCCACACTTACATTTTAATGCTGAATATTGGAAGAAGATAGGACAACAGACATTTGTTTTGGGAAGTACCACTACATATATAATGAATCATGAGCATGTGTTATTCATACAGATGTTTAGCTTTTTGCCAAATAGTACCACATCTATAACTCTTTAATCTTCTGGTACTAATTACTTGCTATGTGCTATGTTTCTTCAGTGACTTCTCTAGTTCTAGTCATGCCTGTCAAACACAAATTAGACAAATTCTGAGCTTTACAGCTAAATGATCTTGACAGGTGCAGACTAGGGTTTAAAATCTCATTCAGGTTTAGACTTTAGAGTGGAGGTACTTCCTATGTTAGTATACATTAACTTATTGCCTTCCTGTTGCCAATGAACATTCATTGTAGTCCATTTCGTGAATGACATTGATGCCATTCGTCAGAGTTGCTATTTGTTCCACTTGTGTGTCCTCTCACAGCACCAAATAGAATCTAACTCTCAAACACACAGTTAACTGTGTTAGTATAAACATTTGTATCAGTTGCTCCCTTTTTTTCCTAAGTTAATTCTTTTTGTGATCCCCTATAATTTCTGAGCGACTGTGCACTTGCACATGTTCCAATTAATTCATATTCAAAAATGAAATATTTGTTTTATAGCTTAATATAATAGAAACTTAATAAAATCAAAGTTTGGTTCAGAATACTAAAGCGTGTGTTAAAGATTGAGGAGCCACAGTGGGTGTTTAAAGTAACTGTAGTCAGCCACAAATAGTGTGGGAGAGGTCATTGTATCATATTATGTAGTGCTTCTAACTGGTGGTAATAGTTGCTTCTTCTAGAATATACAGTGTTGTAACCCAGTCTAAGTGAATATTAATGAGCACTTATTACAGGTAAGTATTTGCTCGTATTTGCAGTTACAACAGTCATAACGCTTGGGTGCATTGTGCTTCGTGTGTGGGAAAACAGCTGCATCAAATGCATCACCACTGTCATCACGAACAGAAACAAGAAAAATAAAACTTTATAAGCGTCTCCCACTTCTTATAGAGGACATATTAGACATAGAAAGAAATCACGATGGAGTAGTCTGCAATGACTGCTGCTGCATACTGAACATCACTGACAACCATGAAAGCGAAATGAAGTACACGACAAAAATACTGCGGCAACTGCTCCATCGTGATGCAGTATTTCGTCCCCATGTGGATGAAGGCACACACTCTGCAGGTGAGTAACATTATCTGATTTTTAGTGTAGAGGATCATTTTGTTTGTTGTTACTTGCTAACATGAAGTCTTTAAACTAATTTTCTGAGAGCTCATGACAACACGGGGAATGGGGGGAGGATATGGTGTGATCATTCTAGTGGAGAGCTGTTTATGGCTATTGTAATGAACTTGGCATGTTATAGTTGGAGAGGGAAACTTCTAATGCTCTCTTTCGTGTACCTTATTTTATTTTGTTACGGCAGGGTTTCCAAAACTGCTTCTCTATTAGAGCACTCTGATAATTGCGCTACTTTGATGGAACACTGCTTATTGTAAAGGTTAATAAATGTAAAGGAATGAGAACCTTATTTTATTCTGTGATTACTTTAGTTTTAAATTGGAACTAGTAACACAAATAAGAACAATGCAAGAAACCCTTTTGTGATTTTCCAAAGGTTTTATTATTCTGAGACCCTGTTTGGAGACTGTAAGAAAATTATGTAGCCTGTCCAATAAAATGTTTAGAACGAAATTTCTGGATGTTAGGAAGATGGCAGTAAATATTGTAAATACCGGAGGTAAGGAATACTGTTTTAAAGAGAACCCTATTCACGAGAGACAGCATGCAGCATGACATCCAAAATGCTCATTTTTCTATAATGTGCAACTAGACCTATTAATCATTGGTGCAATTCTTTGAAATCTTCACCAGAAATGGCCTTACGAGGACTCGCATCTGTGACACGTTGCAACACATTTACCTGTTAAACAATAGTGTATTATTGCCAATATCCCTGAAACAGCTGTGTTAATGTCAGTTTTCTAGTAAATATGTTTAAGAGTGTGGTTCCTGACAGGAAACAATAATACAAAGCAGCATATGTACATAGTACACTTGCTGTATCCATCCACTTGGCATGATGATTTCTGTTTCTTAGTAATGGCTTCTGACATTAGTGAGAGGCTCAGTACAGCACTGTATGTTAAAATAAGGTACATACCTGTCATTGCAACCATTTGGGAATAGTAGGAGGAGCATGTCAATAAAGCAGTACATAGAGTTATTAAAAGTTTCCTGTGTGTGTGTGTGTGTGTGTGTGTGTGTGTGTGTGTGTGTGTGTGTGTGTGACAGCTCATTTTTCCTTGAGAGCTGAAACCAGAGGCGGTACAGATAGCTGAAACCAGAGACGGTACAGATGTCTGGTGTTGGGTTTGGAGTGAAGTCACCTTTCAAACTCGTCCCAACATTCCATTCCGGATGGAACATGGGGCAGGAAAGCTCACTTCAGGAGTACCATCGTCCATAAACTATCACCTCACAATGCTGTCCCATGACAGGTGGCATTGTTCACCTCATTGCATAAATCATTGGCCCTGAATTATTGTTCTGCTGAATATAGTACACAGTACTGTCAAATATGTACTTATTACGCTTTAGGAAATGTCAAATGCGTGAGAATAAGGGGAGAACAAATTAATGGAGAGAAATTGCAAGCTGTTACAGTGTCTTTTGTGCACTTCATTGTTGGCACCAGAGATGATAGCAGGTAATGTTCACATGGGATTCATTAAACCCACACAGACATTTCCTTAGGATGACTACCAGCAGCACATCAAAACTGGAGGAGAGACCACAGCAGCTGTATTTTACCACTAACCACCACAATGCTAGATGACCTGTCCATCAGCACATTAGGCCTCTGTGGACGTCATTTAGCTTTGGTTGTTCCTTAATATTTCAATTTTACTGTGACATCACTGACAGCTGACTTTGGCAAATTTAGGAGGGTTGAAATGCCTAAGTCTTAAATATTCAGGAGACAACAAATACAAGACCGTGTTAAAGTGTTGATCTCTCCTGACTGGCCCATTCTGACATTACTTCTCTGCTGATAAATCAGTACCACCTGCCACTTTTTGTAATGTTAGATCCACTCCTTGGGAAGTTTAGTAGTGAATTCTGCATTACATAATGGTGTCCTGGTACTTCGATCAGATAGTGTAGTCATTTGGCAATACTCAAATGAATTAGAATCCACAAATTAGAATATATTTTATTAGAATTATGTTTGAGTATTGAGGATTGATGTGGGGCAGGTAGATACCGACTTACAAGCATGCTGAGAATTATTTGCAGAAACAGGGAAACAGAAAATGGTCGCAGAACAGACTTTAGTTCCAGAGATGGGGGAAGGGAGGTAGGTGGGCATGTAGTCAGGGGAATGGGTGGCAGATGGGGTGGGAGAATTACATTCTGTAGAGGTTAAGAGGAGAAAAATGGAGGTGATAATCTGGTAAGAGATGGGAATTGGACATGCCTGTAGCTCGAGACTGGAATACCAGAAGTCTGGGGGGAGGCTTTGTCCAACAGTGGGGCTCAAATGACTGACGATGTGAGTAAAAAAGAAATGAGGATGATTTGAATTGTAAAAGTATATGTTTATGTACAGCGTATTAGGGTAGTAACAAATGCAATATTGGGGTGTGAACTTAGTTTCCGCATTGGCCATACGTGGCTAATGCATGATTACCTACTCTGCCGTGAGGACCCACCTCAGTGTAACTGTGGCTCCCAAATAACAGTGGTCCACCTCTTGCTGAACTGCCCTGTTTTAGCCGCTCTGCGGCAGGCTTTTAACTTTCCTAGCACCCTGCCTTCGGTGTTGGGCGACAATGCCTCCACAGCAGCTTCAGTTTTACGTTTTATCTGTGGGAGTGGGTTTTATACTTCTATCTAGGTTTTAGCGCATGTCCATTGTCTCTTTCCTCCAGCCTAGTGCTTTTAGGGTGGAGATTTTAATGAATTGCGGAGTGGTTGGCTTTCCCCTTTTGATTCTTGTGGTTGGACAGCCACTTTAATCAGCTTTCATGGTTTACTCTTCTGTTTCTAGCATGTGTTTTCTTGCCCTCTTTTGTTCCTTTTAGTGTTCGTGGCCTTCGCTTCATTCTTGTGGCTTTTCCTTTCATTGCGTTTTGTGTTATATGTTTCATCCGTTTTATTCTGACACTTGTGGCATTGTTTTATTAGGACCAAGGGACCAATGACCACAGTTTGATCCCTTCTCCTGCCTCTAAAACAGCCAACCAACGAGAGGTCATTATTATATCAACATAGTACTGTGATTGTTGAATGGAATTAGATTGTTTGCCGTCTGCCTCCTAGCCACTACCCCTACGAATTTGCAGCAAAACCAGGCGGATTCACGCCTACAGTCCCTCACCACTCGTACCAATGCAATCCATATCAATGTGTAATATTGTATTTTTAATGAACGATGTAAGATTAGTTGAGTTACTGCCACAAATCATTAATCCTTACTGCACAAATGCTTTCAGTGTGTCTAGTTTGTTAAGCTTGGATATATCCATTAAGTGGTGTAATTTTTTGAAAACTAGGACTCAAAATATTGCAATTATTTTCCAAAAAATATTGAGTGGGGATGGGAAATTCCCTGGCTGTGTCACATGTGGAAATTTACATTGGATGGACTGGTGTGGAGAGCTGCATCAATCCAATATTCTGACTGAAGAAGACAACATTTCTAATTTGAGTTGGTGTGCACTGAAAGACAGCAAGTGCCATCATATAAAATCAGTATGATTGACAGGGTTGAGGTATTGTTTCATGTCGGATTGCACATTCTGCAGTTTCTTCCTTTACTACTTCAAATTGGCCTGATGTATGTTTCCTGGCTTCTTGTTCGGATAGCTTTGCAGTGCCTATCTGAATTCATCACTGGCATTGACTGTTTTTAAAGATGGCGCCAGTGTTTTATTTAAATGTAATGGTTCAGCCTAGCCGGAGAGTGCGGTTTGTGCTGTTCCCTTACTGACCTGTAAAGTGGGAATGAGTTTCTTTTTTTTTTGCTGTTCTCAGTGTGGTTAGTGTGTGAGGATGAACACTATGAACTGAAACACACATTCCAGCAGCAAGTATAACTCTCTCATTCCTGCGAGTCATATTGGTTCTTAAGCTAACAGACGATGTGATAAATTGCCATGTGAAATGCGTATAGTTGAATTTTGTCATGCTGAAGGATATCACCTGGTACTCCAGTGTAACCTTTGAGGAGGACTGTTGTGCCTTCCTAAATGCAGAGCTTCAACGGAGTGATTAAAACACAGTAGGATACAAGAGCTCATGCTGAAGAACTGGGTAAGTAGTTCACTGTGGCTTTCGATATTAGAATACCGTGTTGCGGATACCCCTGAAAGTATGTAGCATGATCACAAGTTGTGCTCACCAAGTATGCATACTGTGAAGTTCTACTGTACTTTAATTACGTCCCTGGAACACCACACATTTGAATGCTGAATATTTGAAGAACATGGGGTAACACGAACATTTCTTTTGGGAAGTACTACTACATATATAATGATTCAGTGAACATTTATTATTCATACAGATGTTTAGCTTTTTGCCAAGTAGTACCACGTCTATAACTCTTGTATCTTCTGGTACTTATTACTTGCTATGTGCTATGTTTCTCCACTGACTTATTGCTGTAGTTATTGTCATGTGTCAAACTAATTACACAAATTCAGAGCTTTACAGCTAAATGATCTTGAGAGGTGGTAGCACAGATGCAGAGTAGGGTTTAAAATCACGTTTATTCAGGTTTGGACTTCAGAGTGGAGGTACTTCCCATGTTAGTATACATGAACTGATTGCCTTGCCATTGTCAATGAACATTCATTGTAGTCCATTTGGTGAAAGAGGGGTTGCGGTTGGGTTGTTTGGGGAAGGAGACTAGACAACGAGGTCATCGGTCTCATGTGATTAGGAAAGGTCAGGGAAGGAAGTTGGCCGTGTCCTTTGAAAGGAACCCTCCCGGCATTTGCCTAGAGCGATTTAGGGAAATCACGGAAAACCTAAATCAGGATGGTCGGACGCGGGATTGAACCGTCGTCCTCCCGAATGCGAGTCCAGTGTCGAACCACTGCGCCACCTCGCCCGGTTTGGTGAAAGATATCGATGCCATTCGTCAGAGTTGCTTTTGTTCTATGTTTGCGTACTCTGCCAGCACCAAATAGAATCCTACTCTCAAACACACAGTTCACTGTTTTAGCTGTGTATTGTAAGCAGATGACATTGTGGCTGGATTTCTCTACTCTAGTGGAAGTATAAACATTTGTATCAGTTGCTTCCTTTTTTCGTAAGTTATTTCTGTTTGTGATCCCCTATAATTTCTGAGAGACTGTGCAGTTCCACATGATCCAATTAAATGATTTTCAAAAATCAGATTTGTTTTATAACGTGATGAAATAGAAACTGAAGAAAATCAATGTTTGGTTCAGCCTACTGAAGTGTGTGTTAAAGATTGAGGAGCTAGAGTGACTGTTGAAAGTAATGGTTGTCAGCCACAAATAGTGTGGGAGAGGTCATTTTATCATATTTTGTACTACTTCTAACTGGTAGTAATAGTAGTTGCTCCTTCTAGAATATACAGTATCGTAACCCAGTCTAGCGTAAGTGATTATTAATGAGCACTTATTACAGGTATTTATTTGCTCGTATTTGCAGTTACAACAGTCATAACGCTTGGGTGCATTGTGCTTCGTGTGTGGGAAAACAGCTGCATCAAATGCATCACCACTGTCATCACGAACAGAAACAAGAAAAATAAAACTTTATAAGCGTCTCCTACTTCTTATAGAGGACATATTAGACATAGAAAGAAATCACGATGGAGTAGTCTGCAATGACTGCTGCTGCATACTGAACATCACTGACAACCATGAAAGCGAAATGAAGTACACGACAAAAATACTGCGGCAACTGCTCCATCGTGATGCAGTCTTTCGTCCCCATGTACACGATGGCACACACTCCGCAGGCAAGTAACATTATCTGATATTTAGTGTACATGATCATTTTGTTTCATGTTACTTGCTAACATGAAGTCTTTAAACAAATTATCTGAGAGCTCAGTGCAACAGGGGGAGTGGGGGGAGGATATGGTGTGATCATTCTAGTGGAGAGCTGTTTATGGCTATTGTAATAAACTTTCCATGTTCTAGGAGGACAGGAAAACTTAACGCTCTCTTTCCTGTTCCGTATTTTATTTTTTACGGCAGGGGTACCAAAAGAACTACTCTGATAGAGCACTGAGTATTGCGCTACTTTGATGGAACACTTTGCTTATTTTAAAGGCTAATAAATGTAAAATAATGGAAACATTGTACTCAGTGATTGATTTTAAATTATAACTAATATCACAGAAGTAAGAACAATGCAAGAAACCCTTGTGTGATTCTCCAAAGGTTTCGTAATTTTGGGACCCTGTTTGGAAACTAGAAGAAAATTATGTAGCATGTCCAGTAATATGTTTGAAACAGTATTCCTTACCTCCGCCATTTATAATATTTACCGCCATCTTCCTAACATCCAGTTCTAAAGAAAACCCTGTTCACGAGAGACGGCATGCAGCACGACATCCAAAATGCTGATTTTTCTGTAATGTGCAACTAGATCTACTGATCACTGGTGCAATTCTTTGAAATCTTCACCAGAAATGGTATTAAGAGGACTCGCATATGTAACATGTTGCAACACATTTCCCTGTTACAGTATTGTTTATAATTGCCAATATCCCTGAAACAGCTGTGACAATGTCAGTTTTCTAGCAAATATGTTGCTTTAAGTGTGTGGTTCCTGACAGGAAACAATAATACAAAGCAGCATATGTACATAGTAGACTTGCTGTGTTCATCCACAACCAATTAAAATGTACTCCATACTACAGCAGCTTACCACATAAGATGCTCGAAGCAGTACTGTGGCTGGAGTGGGGGCAGCTACAGATGTACTGGGTAACAGAAAGACCCCACACTAGGAGGCTTGCGTTCCTACTCTACACTAGTGAATCGAATGAACCTGGACACCTATTAGTGGACATTAAGGTGGTGTGTCCACCCTTCCCTTTACAATGGCTTTAACTCTTCTGGGGATGCTTTTGTGAGGTCTCTATCTCTTACAAGGAATGGCAGCTCATTTTTCCTTGAGAGCTGAAACCAGAGACGGTACAGATGCCTGGTGCTGGGTTTGGAGTGAAGTCGCCTTTCTAACTCATCCCAACATTCCAATCAGGATGGAACATGGGGCAGGAAAGCTCACTTCAGGAGTGCCACCTTCCATAAACCATCACCTCACAATGCTTTGTCGTGACAGGTGGCATTGTTCAGCTGATTCAATCTTCATTTCTTCTGAATTCTTCTACTGAATATAGTACACAGTACTGTCAAATATGTACTTATTCTTATGTGTGACATTTTCTAAAGCGTAATAAGGGGAGAACAAATTAATGAGGAGAAATTGCATGCTGTAACAGTGCCTTCTGTGCACTTCATTGTTGGAACCAGAGATAATAGATAATGTTCAAATGGGATTCATTAAACCCAAATTCTTCCATTCGATTGATGTGGGGTATAGTGTGATTCATCTCTCGACGTCCTTTGTTTCCAAACGTCCACTATACTGTTTTTTTTTTTGGTTTAAGGGCGCTCAACTGCTGAGGTCATTAGCGCCCAGTCACTGTAGTGAGAGCACATGGAATCCGGTAAAACTCAAGGGGGTGGGGGGACACCAGAAGGACCTGACAAAGATGCAGATAAAATAAGTAAAAAGGTTAAATGTCTTTGGACAAGCCAGTTAAAGTTATAAAACGCAGAATACGAGCAGCTGCTCGAGCGTCATCAGCTAAAACATCCGGTAAAGTAGATGGCAGGGACAGGACAACACGAAATTGACTAAAACGGGGACATGACAATAAAACATGGCGCACTGTTAATGCCTGACCACAAGGGCACTGCGGGGCTGGGTCACCGGAGAGCAGGTAGCGGTGGCTAAACCGGCAATGCCCAATCCGCAACCTGGTCAGAAGGACCTCCTCGCGCCGAGATGGTCGGGAGGATGTTGTCCAAGCAACTGTACTGTGGTCATCGCTCTTTACGCTACCTTGAGCATGAATAAATGTCGAGAACAAAAATGTGTGGTTTTGAGAAGCTGCTCAGCCATTCTAACCAGTCTTTTGTAACTCCCTGTGCACAGACATTTCCTTAGGGGGACTACCAGCAGCACATCAAAACTGAAGGAGAGACCACAGTAGCTGTATTTTACCACAACCCACCACAATGCTAGATGCCCTGTCCATCAGCACATTCCTCTGTGGATGTCATTTAGCTTTGGTTGTTCTTTAATATTTCAGTTTTACTGTCACATCACTGACAGCTGACTTAGGCGTTTCAACCCTCCTAAATTTGCCCAAGTATGTTAAATATTCAGGAGACAGAGACAAGGCCGTGTTAAATGTGCTGAGCCCTCCTGACCCATTCTGACATTACAGAAAGTGGCAGGTGATACTGCTTTATCAGCAGAGAAGCAGTAATGATAGATGCACTCCTTGGGAAGTTTAGTAGTCAATTCTGTGTTACATAATGGCGTCCAGGTACTTCAATCAGATAGCATAGTCATTTGGCCATACTCTAAATATATTGTGATTTGTGGATTCTCATTCATTTATTACAATTATGTTTTTGAGTATTGAGAGGATTGATGTGGGGCAGGTAGATACAGACTTTAAAAATCAAAAGTTTGCGTAGATAGCAGTGGAGAAATGCATGCTGAGAATTATTTGTGGAGACAGGGAAACAGAAAATGGTCAAGGAACAGACTTGAGTTCAAGAGGTGGGGGAAGGAAGTGGAGGTAGGTGGGCATGTAGTCAGGGCAATAGGTGGCAGATGGGGTGAGAGAATTACATTGTATAGAGGTGAAGAGGAGAAAAATGGAGGTGATAATCTGGTGAGAGATGGGAAGTGGACATGCCTGTAGCTCGAGACTGGAATACCAGAAGTCTGGGTGGAGGCTTTGTCCAACAGTGGGGCTCCAATGACTGATGATGTGGGTACAAAAGAAATGAGGACGATTTGAATTGGAAAACAATGTTTATGTACAACCTAATAGGGTAGTAACTGAAATGAAATATTGGGGTGTGAATAGTTTATAACTGGCCATAGCTAATTCACATCACTACCATTTGAAGTATTTGGTACTTCTAGTTTCACAGGCTCCCTTAACCTTTCTGTTAACAATTGGACATGAGGTTACTGCCAACTTGTTTGTTTCTGAGTCCCCACAACTGTAGGAATGACCACTTTGTGTGGTACTGTGATATGTTGCATACTATTTGAACGCAGGGGCTGACAGATGCAGCTAGACTTGTGTTTCTGCTTTGTTGGTGCAGAAATGAGAACAGTATGTTTTGCAGAAGGAGCTTTCAGTCTCGCTTTTTTGTGGGTGGCGGAGTCAGTTAAGATACTATATTACATAATTTGCTACATATAATGTTTGACATGTATATTCACTGATGCCTTATTCTTTAAGACAGCTGATATTGTCTTAACTACAGTGTTAAGAAAAATTAACATTTTGATCATTTCTTTACATTCAAAACTATGTTAGTTAAAAAGTGAAATAAGTGCCTCATTTCTTGCATCTCTTGTTATACTCCTCGCACGATGAGTCGCGAAAACATCTGCAGTCTTTGAATTTCTCTAAAAACTCTGTCCTTAAAGTTTCGTCCACCTCGGACGTCGAAATGTATATTAAAACAGTATTTAATTCTGAGAGCTGTGTCAGAACAGGAGTTATACTCATGCGGTTGGCACGATCGCGTTACACACGGCAATTTCTTGGGTCGGTTGTCGACTGGTCGGACGCGCCCGACATCCCGACAGTGAAAGTTCCTCGGTCGGTCATTCAGAACACCGAAACACAGCCAATTTGTCAGACGGTCGGTTGGTGGGGCGCCACGAGAGGCGCTGCTATCGAGTCACGATCTGCCTAACGGCAGCAGCGGATGATACGAACAGCCGAGGGTTATTCGTCTTACTTGATTCGCATAGTGAAGATCGAAGTATTGTTGCGTTGTATTGTTGTTGCACAGAGTTGGTTAGGAGAGCCGTGTTGCTGCTTTTTGGAGGAGTTTTCCGTCAAGTTAACAGCCATGGTATGTGAACTGTTTCTTGTAAATTGTATTTTGCTGGGATGTTAAGGTTTAAGAAAATGACAGTGTTCATGTTTCAGTTTATGTTGTTGTAAACGTGTTATGCATGTGAAATGAAAATTACCTATATTTAGATCTCTCATTTATTAAAACGTCCCTCTGATACAACTTGTACAATAGCTTGCTCATTGCGAATATTTTTGTTTTTTACAGTAAACATCAAAAACAGACATTTTACATTATTATTTTGCCTGTTTCGACTCAATAGATGGTTGATTTTTGTCAGCAGTGGCTGCGCCGTTTATTTTCGCATTAGAGCTTTTCCTTCCATCATCTGACTTCAGATTTCGTATCTATTGTGTACATAGTTCCGCGTAGTCAGCGCATACATAATTTTTCCCACTAGAGTGCGCCCCACTAAGCACAACAGCACAGGCGCAGAGCTCGTCCATCTCCGCACTACGAGATGGCGCTGCCTTAGAGACGGACCAAATTCTGCTTCCACCGATCCACGTATTAATATGTAACGCAGCCAATGCGATTACTGCTAACGTAGAACCTTTTCTCCTCACGGATCACACTCACGCAGTGATACCCGAGCGCGTGAGGTATTATAACGAGTGTACAGACCTCCGATTACTAAGTCTGCATTTGTCTTCACCAGTCTACAGTCAAGTTTCAGTCTGTGCCTAATAAGATTACCATATTCCTGTACATAGCCATGAAGATAAATTAATAGACACTTTGTCAAGTATCAGAGATACATGAGAATAAGATTAACGTACCAAGACCAAAGGAACTTCAGATTGTCAATTGTAAACAGCATCCAGAATCAAGTTACGTAATGTCTATGCTTTTAATTATTTTAATGAATGTGTGTGAAAATTAATCAAGCTCTGTTTAAAGTTGTTCACCGTCAATCTGCTACTCTAAGCGTGCAAATAGCATTTCCATCGTCTTACCTAGCGGCAGAAGATAAACACGCCACGATAAGACCACGGGACATGTTTCGGACAGTCGCCTACTTCATTAGAGCGACAAGTCAATCTGATGGTGTGTGTACCGAAGGTCTTACAGTACGCACACCACAGTATCCATCCAACTCTAAAAGCTCTGGGTGAAGGGTGTGAGAAGATAAGTTTCGGGACCCACCAAACGTCGCATAATATGTTTCCAGAATTTTCAGGAAGAGGACAGGGAATGCGTATAAAATTCGTTGTCTGTGAGAAGGAAATTTACGAGCACGTTACTGCTTCCTGCAGTGGGAGAAGTTGTCTGTGATAAGTTTCCAGCAACTATTTCGACCAATAACGAACCATTCTTTCCATTAATTTAAGGTGTTTTCTTGTTCATATTTGGCCGTTGTTAGTGGTTGGTAGGTGTCGACATCTGTTTACCATTGTTGGTCATATTTTTTGTACTGTGTCTGGAGAGTTTTCGTTTGTTTTACTGTGGCCTTCTTGTTAGATATGGTAAGTGAAGGTGTACTTAACGGGTTTTTGCGATTTCGATGTGTGTTTTTGTCACTATGGTTCCCCCTTTCTGCCATAATGGCCAAGTGAAATATGAAATATGCGGTATTGGTTTTCGCAGATGTGTGTGGGTATCTGGTATCTAGGGTTTCGTTCAAGCAATACAGTTCAAGCAAAGTTACAATGCCACTGGTTTTGGTTTTGCGTATTTGGATTGTGCTTACTGTGAAGAATTTCGTGTGCTTGATTTTTGGGTTAATATTGGTCTGGAAAAGTGTTGTTATTCTTACAATCTTTTCGTTAATTTGAGTGTTTTGTAGTCATTATTGCTCGTGTTACGCAAGTTTGTTCGTGGATGCAATGAGTAGTACTATGAGCGACGTATTCTTTATGCTTGAAACCCGGATTTCCGGTTTAAGCCACACCTGGTGAAGACTTAATATTAATGTGGAATGAGTGGAATGAGATCCACATCAGCCGCCGACTCACCATCCATTCCAGGAGTTTGCACATGTTAGTAAGGCTGATAGAGCGATAGCTATCAACCAAAAGCTGATCTGCACCAGGTTTCAGCACCGGGATGGTAACGCCATCCGGCCAACGAGTTGGGAAAACGCCCTCCGTCCAGATGCAGTTAAACAGGGCGAGTAATTCACCCTGACAGTGCGCTGCGAGATCGCTAAGAAACTGGTTGTGAATTCGGTCTGGACCTGGAGAGGTATCGGGGCAAGCTGTAAGGGCAATCTGGAACTCCCATTCACTAAACGGAGTGTTGTATCGTTCCCAACGGTGCGTGCGAAACAACTGCGTACCCTCAGCTTGCTCGGAATTCTGCACTCGCCTGCTGTCGCGGAAATACGAGCGAAGTACTCCGCCAGATGTTCGGCGATGGCGATTGGGTCAGTAAAAAGTGTACCCCGAAGGGAAAGGCAAGACATGATGGCAAAAGCCAAAAATGCGTCTAACCCGCGATCACACCTGAGATGGGGAGGTAAGAGAACCTATGGTGACAACATATCGTTCCCAGCAGTCCTGTTTGCTCCACTGGATTAACTGCCAAGCCCAGGCCCTCAGCCGTTTAAAGGGAACCAGATTCTGTAGGGAAGGATGACGCCGGTGTCGTTGCCGAGCTCGCCGGCGGTCCCAGATAGCTTCTGCAATCTCTGGTGTCCACTAAGGGAATGACTTACACCTTAGGGTACTTGAACAGGTGACAGTTACCTTGACAGCAGTAACAATGGCCATAGTGACCTCTTCCACTGCCAAATCAAAGTCACCAGGATGCAGAGCAATGGCCACTGTAGCTGAGGTGTAGGCTGCCCAATCAGCTCTATGAAGAGACCATCGTGGCAGCTGGTCAAGGGTTGGGACTGAAGAGAAACCAGGATAGGAATGTGGTCGCTACCACAGAGGTCGTCATGGACCCTCCAACTGAGGTATGGAAGAAGACCTGGGCTACTAAGAGGTCAATGGCCCAGTATGTGCCGTGAGTCAAGCTAAAATATGTGGGAGCACCAGTGTTAAGAAGGCAAATGTCCTGTGCCAAGAGAGCCTCCACGTTCCTATCCTGGAGCCCAAAGGTCTTTCTTTTTTTTTTTGTTTGGTTTTAGGGCGCAGAACTGCTATGGTCATTAGCGCCCCGTCCGTGACTTAGGAAACAAAAAACCGGAAATGGAAACCAGCAGCAATGGGAACGAAAGTCATAAAATTTGAGAAAATAAAAGCAGAAGGAAGGCTTAAAAATCCACTACAGAAAGGGGTTGGTTGTCCCCAAAAATAGCTTCAAATGACTGACGTCATTTCACTGGCACTAATAAATTCGAGAACGCGATCGGCTGAGCGCGTGTCATCTGCTAAAATCGACGATATATCAGGCGATAGCTGTAGACGGGAGCGTAACGGATTAAAATAGGGGCACTCAATTAAAAGGTGTCTTACCGTCCACAGCTGAGAGCAGTGGGGACAGAGTGGGGGAGGATCGCCGCTTAAAAGATGTCGATGGCTAAAAGACAGCGCCCTATCCGCAGTCTAGTTAAAATTACCTCCTCCCGACGACGCGTTCGAGAGGAAGAGGCCCAAGCACAAGGAAGAGCTTTCACATCCCGAAATTTCTTATGGGGAAGTGTCGAACAATGCGCGTGCCATAAACGAACAACTCTGCGACATAAAACGCTCCGTAGATCGGTGAAGGGAATCGACTGAATAGGTGGCCGAGGAAGAGAGACTGCAGCCTTGGCCGCTATATCGGCCGCCTCATTCCCACAGATACCAGCGTGTCCCGGGAGCCAGAGGAATGCCACCGAGACGCCCCCCAGGTGGAGCAAGCGCAGACAGTCCTGAATCCGGTGGACCAGAGGGTGCACAGGGTAAAGAGCTTGGATACTGAGGAGAGAGCTGAGAGAATCTGAGCAGATAACGTACTGTATCCGCTGATGGCGGCGGATGTAGTGGACAGCCTGGAGAACAGCGTAAAGCTCCGCAGTATAAACCGAACACTGGTCGGGAAGACAGAGGAAATGGACTCCGGTTGTAAAATTGCGAATTCCATTACGGGAAGCCCTAATTTTGATTTTTAGTAGATGTTAAAATACGTCAACTAACAGTTACAATTAGCTCGAATTAAAAGCTCAAGGCGACGCCTTTCATTTACTTTATTAAGTGAATGGTGAGTCGTGAAAAAATCCCGCCTATTTCATTGAGTGGGAGGTGGTAATCAGATCCCCCTGAAGTAAAGGGATTGGTTCGTCTGGTCCCCACTGCCTCACCTGTCAACCAGCTCCAGCTTTCAATGGATCAGAACTGCCTCAGCGGTTTAAACCATTGAACAGGTTAACAAGACTTAATACTGGAAGCCAATGTCGAACTAAATGGTCAGCTGCTCTTACAGCTGTGAGATTTTGACGTTAATGCTGCCATACTAACTACTCTCACATGCACGCTGAAGCTCTCCTGCTATGCGAATCCAACTAGGAATATATTGCCAACGGAAGATGAGCACATAACTATCAAAGATTTTCTACTTTTGATAATGGATTTTGCTTATTTGACAAGTTATTTGAATAAAGGTGTTAAACAACGAAATCCGCTTTGTGTGTGTGCACCACACGCATCTGAACACCAGTTAGTCCTTCTGTAAGTTTGGTGCTACACGGTTGCTGAGGAGTATGTGTATATAAACATTGCCCACTAACTACTTTTTCTATTCCGCAACTGGTTTGTCAAATTACGATTCAGGTAGAAGTCATGTTATAAATATTACTTATTTTAAGGTTGCTTTAATGACAAATGTGCAAGCAATGTTATGTACTGGCATCATTACACTCCTACCGAAAATGTGATAATAACCAGTACTAGAATGAAACAGCAGCAGCAAGGACGAATAAATTGTCAGTTTCCTGTGGTAACCGGAGGCAACCACAGACGCTCAACTAGCACACGTTTTAGCGGTGGGTAAGCTTTCTATGAAACAGAAAACTTTTCACTGATTTCGAAAACGTTGCTATCATGTAACATTTACATTAGGTAACATTCAACTGCTGAGCCGAACTGACTGGTTGTTGGCCTTATGCTGAGCATGTGAACCGTGTTCTGAAATAAACTTTTAGATCTCAAACGCAAAATTTGACAGGAAATTGAACCCATTAAAAGCCAAATGAAATGCATACTCAATGGAAACTAATATTCAGTACCAAAGCACAATATGAACGATATGAACGATGCGTGTTAGACTAAGAAAGTCCACAGAACCAAATTACTGCTCTACTCAAGAAAATATTAGAAATTACAAAAGTGTTTACTGAAAGTTCGCTTGCTGACACGACAAGCAAGACACCTCACTCCTGACTACACACTGTTCGCGCAAGGACGCAATGTATTGTCCACCTTGAAATAAAATTGACTTACCTCTCGCTCAGCAAGCTGTTTTTTGTCTGCAGTACTCACGCTCTCCAAATCAAATACAAATCGAGATGCAAAAGCTAAAGATAAATCATTTAATCTAAATTCTTATTGCCAGAAAAACTTGCTTCGTGCGGCGTAAGGTGCATAGGACATACTACAAAATTCAGAGCTTTACTATGAATCGTATGTGGGTTTTACTTTACAGGCAATCGTTACTGAGAAATCTGACAGAAAATGACAGCAGAACATAAGAAGGCTAACAATCAAAATTCTCATTAGAAACATACCTTCCCTAGTTTTTTGTCTCCATTATGTATTCTAGAAAGCTTCTCCCACATACACGGAAAATAGATCTCATTCTTTAAGGAAAAGACTGCATACTACTATGCCTCAATTTCTCAAAGCTGAGCAACTAACAATTCAACCACAGATTAAACACAGTAGAGGGTCTGTCTACACATTCAGTGCGCTCATTTATCTTTGTTCCAGTACAATGAAGGTGAATTATTTACAGTAGCAGGAAATATGAGAAGCTACACACATGTATTACTTCTAGTTCGAGTCATCACGCTCTTGCTTAGTTTCCCAGTTTCAGCTATGGTCTTCAAAGGGTTTCCAACATTATTAGTGGTTCATGTATTTAATCACGTTGAGTTTTTCATACTCTGTTACGTTTTGGTTACATATAACCCTAAGTGGGTCCAACCGAAACCTGTCAGCGCCAATCTGTGACCTGGACAAGTGTTGCACAGATTGCCTGCTACGTAATCTGATAATTTAACTGCTAGCCGGTAGCTGTAGTTCGCCAAGTATCGCCCTACTCAACCAAACTATCGCTTGAAACAGTTCCCTTTTTGACTCTGCTTCAGATGCAACCATCTTTTACTCCGCACGCGTTCACTGTCGCCAAGCAACCGTCAGCGCAGTTCCGGCCGCAGTGAGTGACGCGTGCACAGCTCACCTGTGCTGTGACACGGCAGGGAAGGCCAACCTGGTGGTTCCACAGCAACGAGCTCGGAATTTTCGTACCACTTTCTATAGAATCGGTGAGTCGTGTTTTCAGAAGAATTCCATTGAATAATCACGTAGCTTCGTACAGTGTCTGCAAAACTATTAGAGCCGAGTAACCTATTGTGTCATGAGAAGCCACGAAACAATTTAACATTTTCATTCGGAAAATTATATGTCCACTCACACCAGAGAAAAGTGAAAATGGTAACTGTCAGGCTGAACAAAAATTGTTTATAAATTTGAAAGTATGGTACCAGTACAGAGACAGCAGAAAAATTTAGAACTTCTTGATTTAAAAACGGCAATTGTGTGGCAGCATTTCGGTATTTGTATCTAAATTTATTTTTGGTAAAGGTAGTCAAGTCACAATCGCCCAGAGCTCCACAGCCAGTACGTTATGAAAGCTTTATGGGTGCAGTACCGCGTCATATTCCAAATTACTTCCGCTCATGAAACCAACGTTTCAGCCACGGTTTTAGTGGCCGCCTCCTGGGTGTACTTATTGCTGCCCGTAACTGACACGGGCTCTGACTATCCGCGTGCTGCACCGCAGTGTTTCTCACAGCTAATCAGTTTTCAAAGGCGCGAAGGATGTTCTCCGATGGTTACAACCCCCCAAACATCTGCACAGCCATGGTAACGGATGAAAGAACCGAAGGTAGGCAGCACAGGGACGAACTGTAGCCAGCAACGCGCTTACCTCGTGTGGAGAGCCTCGTTGGTATGCAGTCCGTCTTCTACAGCACCCTGAAGATGGATGTGCTACGCTGCACCAAGGATGAGATACATGCTCTGCACACTGGCGGCGTATACCAGTTGTCAGTGTGTAGACGTCTAGATTGTCGAAAGTGGTTCGCCAGTAGCAAATGGGCATACGGGAGCACGAGCGTTACATCCGCAATGGGCAGTACAACAGACCTACAGAGGCAGGACGCCACAAATACTGCGGCAGTGCAATTCAATGCTGTGACACCTATGACGGCGAAATGCAAGATCAGAGAATCCACCAGAATGCTCGGCACTATTCACCGATGATTACCAATTATAGACTGCAGCATATCACCACTCCCTCCACCAGCGAACCCATTACAATGAGCTTTCCCACTCTTCCACTAGGAAACAGAACCTATTAATTGCAGTTTGACATGCTGAGCAGAGCCATCATGGAAATGTCAGTGATTCAGTACGAAAAAACACCAGTAGACCCATAAGGCCACTGCAACCGTAGCCCAAGAAATGGTTTCATCAATACTATTTCACTCGCTACCATACGAACGAAACTCCTGACGGAAATTCAAGGCCTTTGACATTGTCAATTGTCTGACAAAAGTATACTTAGCTTGTACACAATTTCACACTGTCCGCAGTTGGCTTCAGTGTGTTGCACGTTTTAAGGGCCCTACCCAATCGAGCTATCGGCTTCCGGACCGACAAATTGTACGTATGTAGACGTTTTGACCGACCGACAAACACTCCTTGTTCGGATGTCGGGCGAGTAGGCCGCACATCGCCCAACAAACTATGCCGTGTGTAGCGCTGTCGTGCTAACCTTCCGAGGAAAGTTGGCCTTGTCACTGTGCGCGGGATTAAACACACATGACAGCGTGCGAGGCGATCGAAACCTTAAGGACACATATGCAGATATAGAAATATATATGCACGAAACGCACTATTTTTAACTAATCCGTAAGATTTTCGCGTGGCTCAGTAAATGTCCGGCGAATTTCTGTTTCGTCTTATTTTCAGTACTTATGGGAAATTTAATATAAAAACTGGAATATCGACGTATATCGGTCGTTAATTCGTAAGATATACAGCGCTCTTCAAGATGGAACAGATTTCAAACATTCGAACGTTCCTGAGAAGAGAACAGTTAAAATTTTTATGTATTCAACGTGAGCCCCGTGTGTTACAGAACAAAGACGACGACACACTAGCTACTTCGTGTCTGGCACGAAGTTAGCCACCGTTCTGGTGTAACTCACAGGTTGAACAATACGATGAGTGAGACATGGTGGAGGGGAGGGCTAGAGATGAAAATACCGTTTTTTACATGACCCCACAAGTAAGTCACAATATGTGACAGACCTGGAAGGCCACTGGCGATAAAGCTCCTGCCAAGTCTCCAGACTATCTTGCGACTTACCTGTGGGGTCACGTAAATAACCGCGTCTTTATCTCCATAGCCCCCCCCCCCCCCCCCCGGCACCCATGCCTGAAGCTTTGAAGTGTCAGACATCGCTTTGTTCAAGCTGTGAGTTCGATAATGACACCTGCTGCTTCGTGTGTGGCAGGAAATGAGCTGCCATTCTGGGATTTGTAGTTCAACACAGTGTTCTCCTTTAACGCATAGAAATTTGAATTTCTCTCTTTCCAGCAACACTGGAGTTGGGTTGAAGTCTTTTCCTTCCTTTTGAATAGCCCTAAACTTTCTTCATGGTTATAAACGTTCAAAGTCCAGCCTATATCCATACTTCTGCTACGAAGAGCGAAGGATAGAATTTTTTTACAGGTCTTACAGTTGCCGAGTACTTCATTTCTGATGCATCTGTAGTATTTATTAGATTATGTATACCATCACCACGTGTAGTCTTTCGTGTTCGGATTTAAAATAATTTTCTTAAACTTTGAAGTCCTTTTATGCTACGCACATGATGTTTATGTAAACCGTCTTTTTTGCTTTAGCATGATTACCTAGTAACTATAAATCAGGTAGCGCGTTTCACGAATTATACAGTATTAACCGATAACCGTGGGATACAATAGCACTGAATTTGAGGTACTCCTGACTTCTGCCAGTCGCTAGAAATCATGAAGTTGATAGCCTCTTCATTCATTTTCGCTAAGAATGGTTTGATGTTCAGCAACTCTGAAATGAATAATTCGCCCCTTATCAGGTAATAATGGAAACTATGGGGGCGCAGCTGCTTAAGTAAAGGAACATGGGTGAATTTCTTTGCTCGCATTGGTCACTTTAATCCATAGATGTCAGCTTTTTGGCCTCATTACCTCTAAGACAGTTATATAAAAACCCTGTGTTTCCGTGTGAAAAATCGTATAGCGAAATCAAAGAGTATGTTGAAAATTTTCATACAAAGTACATCTATGTCATTTACTTTGTTAGACTGATGTACAGGGTGATTAAAAACAGTGTGAAAGGCTTTTAAGGGTGTTTCACGGTAAGTTGTACTGACAATTAACTGTAAGGAAACAATTCGATACGTTACGGATTTTCCGACTTAATTAGCATTAACGTTAGCCTATCAGTTCGATCCGCGCGGAAATTCAAGCGTCGGAAAGAGACTGTCGCCAAACGTGTCCTTCGGTTTTTCTTTCAATCAAACAAGAGATTAAAAATTTTGGAGTGTGGCGGTAGTAGGAATCGAACCCGAGCCAAACACTGAGCAACCTGGTGCACCATCATCTACGCTATGAGAACTGACAGTCATATGTGGAGGACACTAATTTGCGCACGCAACAGCCTGGCAACTTCAATGTTAATTAACTATTAACTAGTGCAAGGTATGTTATTTTTTCCTTGTCTTTTCAACACAACCTACCGTGGCACACCCCTTACAATCTATTAGGATTGTTTCTCACAACCTCTATACGTGTAGTGCATGCCTACCCTACAGACCTACATCCCACGTAAAATTTGGTATTATGTTTCACTCCAAACGAGTTTATGTTAACGAGAGAAACGAGTTGGTGGCTCCATTTCCTCTCACCACTAGACGTGACCAACTGTCAGTTCACGGTGTACGGCACGTTAGTGAACATGGGAGGTAAGTAACGTCAAAGTCGTAAGACGTATGCTGTCGCATTTACTCCTTTGGCAAAACACTGCACTTTTTCCGCTACTATAAGATACAAAGCACCAACAGCACCTACTCGTTCGATTTCCGAGTAAATCTATTCTCTAGCATGCGTGAAGTTTTCTGGCTGTTGTCTGAAACATTTCGGTTGATTAGAATAATTCTTCGTAAGCTATCAGTTAAAATTTCTCAAACTTCAGGAGCTAACCTATCAAATTAAGGTTTTAGTTTGTACATGCTACAGATTTGATTGGCGCTTCCGTTAATACACACAATGCGAGACTAAAGGCAAATCATCTCACCTGCGCTACAGTAACTTTTTCGAAGTCGCGATAGTGACAAACTGTACTGTAAAACTATTAGAGCTGTGAAGCTTAATCTCACCACTGGAACAAAAAACCCGATTCCAATGGCTTTGCGCTTAGAGCAAATTCTAATGGTAACAGCCTGGAAACGGTGATTGTGGAAATGTTTCCGCCACGCAAGTCATGTTAAGCAACTGATCCTAGACCGTAAAATCACAGCACCTAGCTACGAACCATATTTAAACTATTTGAGTGTGAGGTAAACATTCGCACCGAAATTAAATACCACAGTATTTAAGACTGACTCAGTAACATTGACGTTGTCTTTATTTTGATAAGCTAACGCCCAAGCAGTACATGAAAGACACGTCCAGAAAGAAATGTTTAAATTTTAGAATTTCAAGTGATCTAACATAACGGCACGTAAGGTGACAATTTTCCACAAATTTCTTAGTTGCAAGAAAAATCCAAGCGCTCACTGTCAGCAGCTTATGTCATTGAAACTTCATAAATTCAGCGCGAAGATCATATTCGGCTCTTCAGTTACCTTCCATGCCATAGCACCTGCCCAGATTTTGCATGAGAAAAGCGAAGTGTGATTTTTTTACTGTTCTAACAGTTGCTAAATGGTTCATTTCTTATGTACCTGTGGCATTTATTACGCAGTGTGCGCAACCGCCATGTTTAGACTACTTTCGAATTTAGAGCTTTTTAAACTTACTTGTAAGTTTGTGTCCAAATTTTGCATTACCATGATGTATTTCTGTAGCAAACTATAGAACACGCTGCACGTTTCACGAATCATTGTATGTAATAATTGTGGGGATACAACAGCACTGAATTTGAGATCCTCTAACTTCTGCTATGGGGGCAGAAATCAATGTAGGCAACAGCCTCTCTGATGACCATCCGTTTTCGTTAAGAATGATTTGATTTCAGCAGTTACGAAACACGATTCATCCATTCCTACTTAATTACGAAAACCATCGGCTCCCAGTTGCGTAAGTAGCGGAACTTCGGTGAATTTCCTTCCTTGTATTAGTCGCTATTTTGCCCACAGCTTTCTGATTTTTTGGCTTTGCTACGTCTATAACAGCCAAGGAAAACCCTCCTTGTTTCTGTGCAAAACCAAGGAGCAACTTTCAGGTCAAACTCAATGAAGTTAATGTTAGCAAATCACTACACACCGGCGCTGTATTCGCCGAGTGCAGTCTGTTGAGACGTGCCTGAAGGCTTCCACGAAATAGGGCGGCCGGCCCAAATGCTGAAACGTGTGTAGGGGTCTTTGAACTGTTACTAGTTCTAGTGGCCACCAAACAGTTATTCCTACAGTCATAGTGTAAACCAGTCTTTCCAAGCCTGGTGGTAAAATTACATTTTCTGAGGGATAAAAACTAAGTCATTCAATTCTGTTTTGGTCACGAAACAATTTCAAAAGGTCATTACTATCCTCAATTTTGTAAGACATTCTGATGTAAGCTACCAATAAATACTTTTTCTCAATAGCATTAATGCGATGGAGGTTACAGGTTTCTCAATCCACCCACTACACAGGTATGTTGTTCGTCCTGCACATTACTAATAATAAAAGCGAGGTATGTAACAGACACTAAATATCTCAAACAAATGTCTTCAAGTATTAGATAGTATCTGCAGTAGTCCAGAAATTGCCTCATTACTTGCTTCGAAGCAAATGAATTAATGAACAACACGATACAGCAGCAACTACGTAAGAGGTACTACAGTGCGCTGTAGACAGCATTCGATTACTATTAAAGTGGTCAGACAAAGTATTAACAGCTTTAAGTACTCCAATATCTGGCAGTTCAGAAAGGAGTAGTGCAGCAATCAAGTGATTTACGAACAATAAGTATAGTGCACACATTTCCTGTGTTTGGTTTTAATGGGGGCTGCGGTGTGCAAGTCAAGCAAGTGCCGTAATGGAGAGGATTAGTGGAGGGGAAGAACGCGAAAATAGTGTCTACTCTCCCTGTGGATAGTCCACTTTATCTGAGGAAGAGTTGTGAGTAGCACTTAGGATGCACCACGAGCCCGCCCCCCCCCCCCTCCCCCACACACACACACACAGTAAATAATCATATTCCATAATTTTAAAAATAATGTTTCAAGAAAAATCTCTCATTCTACAATCCATTGCGGTACGCCCAATGCTCCCAGCTTACAACACTGTTGCTAACTGCGATTCATTTGCTAAGTGAGTCTTCCGCGCATGAAAAATTCTACATTTGACTACAGAGCATAGCTACTATGCTCAAGTTTCCTCAGCAGCTACAGTCAGAAATTAGGAATTAGCGTTGGTACTGAGAATTTTTGTTTGTTTTTCGTTTTTTACTACTAAGTATACCGACAAGTAACGTTTCAACTTTCTTCCGAATACGTAAGTAAAAATGGTTTCAGGGAGTAATTAAAGTTATCCAAAGCCCCGTATACAAAGCATATATCGGCATCACGACTTAGCTTATACGTAGCCTGTGCATAAACCCTCAATATTTTCTAACAACTACACTGCACAGCACATGTTCCGTACTCACCAAGGACTGCAGCGACGAACAGTAAACTGCAGTCAGGTGACGTCCAGGACACTCTGCTCGCGTAATAAAGGCAACCTCCTCACCACCGTAAGATGAGGTTTCCACGACGAGCGAAAGCCGCACAACGGACGGCACAAACTACGGCACTCAACGCTAGTGAAGTGAATGGGGTGTAACAGTGTGCACAGATACTGAGATAACACGATGCCGACTGTAGCGCCCTCCATACGAGGAATCGACAAGCATCACTTCTCGATATCACACAATGCTCGTAATGTACAAATCAGAAGCGAAACCTCACGACAGACTTCCCAGGAACGATTGTCGATATCGGATGTGTATTTTAATAGGAAGAGTCTTGGTTACCGGTCCTTAACAACGTATTAATTTAAGACTGAGGTATACGGCATGTTTTTAATCGTTGCGTCGCGGAAAATAGTTTCATTTAACCTACGAAGGAAATTTAAGCAGCTCGATATTCCACTTAAGTAAGGTAGCGGGCAGAGAAGCGTTCACCTAGGATCTAAGAAAGCGACAGCGGCCTAGGTCTTTCTGTCTTCATTACGTATTCTTCTTTCTTGACATTCTACATCCTAGATTATCTCCTCACTATGGTTCTATGTAATAAATAGTATATCACATGTAATAAACTTTGCAGTAGTTTTAACAGTTTATTTATTTGGTGTATAACACTGTACATGATATACCGAGAGAAACTGGAGAAAAAACACAAACGGCACATTTAAGCAACAATCAGTTATTACGTGCTAATGTCCATTCTTCTTACCCATTCGAGGCTTGGTGGTGCAGCCACGAAAAAGACGTTTCGATCACACAGGTAGCCTCTCAGTCTACACTCCTCGACTATGTGCCGGTTCGAAGCTCCACAACCAGGTTGGGGTGGACAGCTTACCACACATGTGCCTGTTCTATGCGCACACTCAGAGTCTTGTTCGGATGCGATTCATATACGTCAACTAATGCTGTGGGAGTTCAAAACCCTTCGTTTCTGTAGAGGGTAATGAATATGCCGCACTTTGGGTGGGTCACTCATAGTCCTGGATTCACGCCGTTAGTGTTAATGGTGAAGCTGCTATCAGCAAGTCGTTTCACCAGTCGCAGGAATGGGAATCTGTAACCAACTCGGTTTGTTGTCAACCCAGGAATATCTTCATGGTGGGAACTTGAAGACTATTCATCATTTTGGAATATTCTTTCAACAGTGCTTCTTGTCTTCTTACCATAGGAGGGACTATATGGCTGAGTATTGGAAGCCGGTAATTGGGAGCAGTTATCGTCCACCCAGAGATGATCCTTGTGGTTTTATTGAGCTGAGTGTCTGCCCTATTTACGTGCGGGCTGTCCAAGCACACCGGAGCACAACACTTAACTGCGGAAGTTCGAAGCCTTTCTGCTGATGCTCTCCAGTTATTATTACAGGGTTTCTCGATAAGTTTCTTGTTTCATCCCCGACATTGATTTTTTAATGTAAAAATGTCTTGCTGCATCGTGATTCTGGTTCCTATTGACCTGTTGGTCCCCTTAAAGTTGGTTGTGTGGGTAAGTTCAAGGGTCGGAGGAAGACAAGGGCGTACCACATTCTGTAGGATCAACGCATGGTGGGAATTCAGACCAGCCTCCGGAACGGTGACAGTCTCACATTAATGCAGCTGCCAATGACATGGCTGACACGTACTGAGTGCCTTTAACACAGAGCCCAGGTCTCCAAGGCGAAGCTCGTTGGCTTGGTTTCTGGCATTGTTGGCGAACGCTCTGAAGTTATTTGGTAGATCACGCACATAGCTCTCAAATGTGCGGCTATACTTACATAATGATGTATTCGTATATAGTGTCTTTCAGGATTGTCTGTTGCGTAGAAACCTGTTTCTCGTTACATTGGTAGACGCTCGATCGAAAGTTCCTACTAGTTTCTTATAGCATAGATAACTGAAATGTGGTCATTAGCAAGGAAACTGTAATGTGAAGAAATCTGCTACTAAACGTAAATGATCTCTGCTTCAGCCTTATACAACCTCTACTGAAAGAGCAGGTTCTAAACTGCTACGTAGAAACAATGACGCTACATACAGGGTGTTCGTAAATTCCCGTTACAAACTTCTATGACTTGTAGAGAAGAGTGAGTACATAATACTTTGAGCAGCAACCCATGCCTAGAAACGTCATCCAACGACGCTACAGAGACTCAAAGTTATACTGTACACACATACATTTACAGGCGCCGATGCATATGATTCCGTAATGATGTTACAGACTTTCTAGGATGAAAGCAGAAGGATTAAATGTATCAATTTGAGGTAAGGGTCCCTGGTCCGGAAACGAACGACTCGAAGGTTGCAAGAGAAAATCGTTCTTATATCTCTGGTAGCGGAATACATGTACCGCTACTGTTGTTGCTAAAATTGTAGGGTGGGCAACTTTCAGAGGTAGAAGTATGCACCCAAAATAAGAAAAAGCATTTAGCAAAAGTAGGCTCTAAAATGCATACCTTATGAGCTATGAGTACTTGTTCAGGAGAAGAGATGTTTCACAGCAGCATCGATAAACAAGTGCTCGTAGTGCCTCAGGTATGTGTTTTAGAGCCCATGTTTACGGAACGTTTTTTCTCGTTTTGGTCCCTACCAGCACATCCGGAAGTTGCTTGCCCTAAAACTTTAGCAACAACTGAACCAATACATGTATTCCACTGTCAGAGGTATCAAAACGGTTTTCGCTTATAACATTCGACCGTTCGTTGCCGTATAAGGACCTCACTCCAAATTGATACATTTATCCTTCTCCATCGTCCTAGAAAGTTGTAACATCATCACGGAATCATCCTCCATATACATACATTTACACACACCGGCGCATATGACTTTGACGGCCTGCAGCGTCGTTGGCAGACGTTTCCGGAAATGGGTTTCTAAACCAATTATTATGTGTTCACTCCACTCTACAAGCCCTAGAAATCTGTAACGGTAATTTGGGAATACCCTGCATGTTAAGCACTTAATGGTGAACTTATAGGGCTAACAATTTTTATTGCATCTTGAATAAAATTTTGTAACTCAAGCTTCACTTTCCTTTCTTTGATATTGTGTTCCTTCATCAACTCGTTAGCGCTAGGAATGATACGCAACGTGTTTTTATTGATATCATTACATCACAGTCTCGACAGGTTATCTTTCCACGTTTACGTATGCAATTCATGTGGTGCACGCTCTATAGAACGTGATGCAGTTAAGGGATTGGAGGAAAAACGTGTATGATCGCTATGTCTCATTTCTTTCTTTATGTTTTTAATTTATTTTGTTCTGGATCTAATTTCATTGTTCCAGGCTTAAGCGAAATACCAAGGGATCTTCTGCAAAGTAAGGCAAAAGTAAATAATTTAAAAAAAATTCAAGTAGTTTACACAAATTTTAAAAAAAGTTACCGAATGAAATAAGATATTTTTTGCTATATACTGTCTATCAGTGGCAGTTTACTTACTTCTTTGGTTCGTATCGATCGTTTGGATTCTCGAATGAGTTGTTCATCACTTCATCCTTCTAAACAATACCTCTCGTTCCTCTTATTTCTCCCTATTTTCATCTTGTTTTTGAACCCGGTACTGGTCCAGCTAGGATATACTGTGTCAGAACCTATCTTGTGTTTCCGTGCATCAATTTTTTTCCAATACCGCAGTTGCTTCCTTTCCGACTTCTTTCACTCAGTTCTTCCCGGTCAAGTGTCTTTCGTTCCACATCTTTTGAGTCAAATTCTTGTCGTTCACAATCATGATGAGCTCGAAAATCTCAATCTTCTCTTCCGTAACATGCTTAAAAACACCTTCTTCTTGATCAATGTATCCAAAATTCACCCTGTTTTTCCGTTCGCCAAATGTCTCTTCAAATTTTCAGACCCTTATTCGCCACATGTATGCAGACTCCCTTGCCCAACATGGTTGCTTTAGATCCGTACATTTCGGCATTTCTGATTATTGTTGACATATTGCTGTAATTTGACTGTAATTCAGCCGTTCCTCGATAATTTATAGTTTCTGCAAGTTATCTTTTCAGCATATCGTGATTTTTGCAGTATGTAAGGCCTGTCTAATATGATCTTGTTCATCTCTTGGTTACTTGTTATTTGGCAGTAGATACTAACTGATAAGGAAATAAAAAGCTCTTACAACTCCCTGTCTTTCTCTTCTTTAAAATGTCAGATCGCATTTCAGGTCCACGACTCTAGCCTGTAGTTACGTTACTTCTTCCATGTTGGATTTTGATGTGTAAATTGAAACCATTTATGATATAAAAGAAAAATTATAACTGTTAACCGTATCAGTCACCTTTATTTTGTTTATCTTCTAGTAGATAATTGGTCTACATTAGCATTTCTTTCATGGACGTAGCTGGTTGTCCGTCTTAGGCTTCATTTCGTTAAAAATGAGTTATTGTGTACCACTTTTTATCATAATATGTCACTGAAGGCACACATTATAAACGACGACAAAGCTTCTTACAAGATGATAAATCAAAAGGCATACTACATGTTGTTATGTATACGCACATGTTGTTATGTATACGCGTTTGTGCAACTGGTTATTACTAGAACACGCATTTTTTAGGTCGTAAAAAGAGCATTTTAGGCACCTAAAACATGCTCTTTTAGATCTTCATTTCGGCTATATAAAACCTGAAATAGGACCTAACAAGTATTATGTAGTAGAACTAACTAAAATGTAAAATAAACATTGTTGACATATGAACATATTGTTACTCATTAAAAAAAAAGGGAAATATAAATATGCACAACTGCTCAACACAGCAGACGCTATCCTACTTTCATGCTCAAACTGATCTCAAACCTCTTCAGTTTTCCTAAGATAAAAATATCGTATAAAACACATACAGCCATACGTTGAAATAGTGTAATATGTAATGTAATTAATTGCTGATAAACCAGTGGTCTCAAACATGCATACCATAGCTGGCCTCGCGCTAGATAACTAAAACCTTATTTACGTTTTCCCACCGAGCGAGGTGGCGCAGTGGTTAGCACACTGGACTCGCATTCGGGAGGACGACGGTTCAATCCCGTCTCCAACCATCCTGATTTAGGTTTTCCGTGATTTCCCTAAATCGTTTCAGGCAAATGCCGGGATGGTTCCTTTCAAAGGGCACGGCCGATTTCCTTCCCAATCCTTCCCTAACCCGAGCTTGCGCTCCGTCTCTAATGACCTCGTTGTCGACGGGACGTTAAACACTAACAACCACCACCACGTTTTCCAGAGTAAAACTAAGGCGCTTGTCAGTCAGTATTTATTTATAGGCCGGAAAAGAAGTTCCTCCTCCACAGACGTGACAGGGGTGAGTTTTACTTTCGTCTCATGTTGGACACGAATGCTGCAATCAAGGGACGAGGATTTTCCGTTACTTATGTATGCTGTTGTATAGTAATTCAGCCGTTTTTGCTCATACTCACTTCACTCGGCGATTCAATAACTTTCTTTTCCACTTCCTTCAGTAAGGATATGCTATCGTAGGTCCGTCTCCTGAGCCTTCTAATTCGGAAATGGTCCTCGCTATAAATGTGTAGTGGGCTCTAATATATGCCAAGTCCCTGTGGATTGAAGAATTTTGGAGTACGTGCTTTGCTAAAGTTACAGAGGCGGCATTGCACAGTAGATTTCCAGTTACCTTCTGCGGTGCTGGGAGGTGCTTATTGTAGTCCACTGCTGCTAACCACCTGCTCCAGCGATTAACAACATGTTCATGTGGCTGGGGAAAAATTTTACTATAGAGATTAATTTAGTTACGTTAGGGAATGCTAGCCATACTTGCTCTGCTATACGGTTGATACCATGTACATGTAGTTTCAAAGGGTGGAAAATTTGAAGCAATTGAAACCCTACAATCATATATGCAGCGGCTTCTGGAAGGCAGAAGCACCTCGTTTCTATCCAGGCCTTTTCTATACAGCACATTCAAATTGTGCAATTGTTTGCTAGTTGCTCTTTGGGAGCTGTTCTGAACAAATCAGGTAAGTCCCAGAAGTGGCATCTGAGTCCGACGTGCCAACAATCAGATTTACAGTGTACCGGACAAGACTGTCAGTATTTTGACCAACATATTCTCTCAGATTCTATGCAGTGCGTAAGTGGAAACTGAATCCACATAATTTTTACGCAACTTTGCCTTTGCCGGAACAGACTGATTGCAGTACTTTTCAAGAAAACCTTTGAAATTAGGATTTTCTAGATTTCGAAACGGGATGTTTGGTGCCACAATAGCATGACACAAGTAACCGCTGAAATAGTTCTTTCTAATGGTTTTTTCAGATTTATTTGTTAAAAGCGATAGCTTTAATTTTGATTTTCGTTCAACATTTACCTTATGTAATGCTCCATCTGTATGCTGACACCAAGAGGATTTTTCATAACGCACTTTGTGCCCACCCGAAAAAAAAAATTAAAAGAAACAAAATTCGTTAATTGTTGTTGAATTATATCAACAACACACTTTTTAAAGAGATGTTGATTTGTAAGACCGGTCTAGAGGCTCAAACCACGTTTTATCACGTTCTTTGCAATATCAACACACTCTCAATAATGTATACTACTGACTTCAAGACCGCCAAAAAAACTGGAAAAATGTAAACTTCGTTCATTGTTGTTGACTTTTATTTTCAACATACTTTTTAAGAAATACTGGTGTGTAAATACGGCCCTGAACCACGAACCACTGAATAACACACTTATTGGGGAAAGTGAAAACTGTTATGGAGATTTAAATTTGTGGGTAGTGTTTAACAGGAAATTTTAAAAGAATTCATAAGAAACAACAAACATTTTTCAGAATTTTAAAATAAAATATTAACTGACTAAATTACAGCTTTTTCGCAAGGGGGGCATGAAGTACTTCCTCCGCTCCCCCCTTGGTCTTGCGAGGGGTAAGTGGGACGTTTTATGACTCAGAGCCTACTACAAGAAAGAAACAGGAAAGTGTATAGAGGTGCATATAAAAAGTATTTGGTGTTATTAGAGTACACTGGTACTTAATTTTAGAAAAATAATAAAAGTCAAACAGAAAACATACAATAAAGTTCGACAATTTTAGTTTTCCATCCATCCTGCCACTGAACAGATTTTCGTTACAACTCAGAACTTTAAGCAAATCAATGCCCGGTGCATCATTTTAAGAACATGAATGCTTTTACCTATAGGTATGCCATTTTCACACTGGTTACTTTCCCTTTGTACAAAGATTGAGCTCAGTAACCAATGTGTTCTGGTGTCTCTTAGTATGATATTAAGCAAAATTTACAAAATAATATGCTTCAGGAATGCTCTGGTGGTGAAAAATGTAAGGAGAAACTTGCACTTCTGAAGTGACAGGAAAAACTAAGAACATAATTACTCCGTCTGTCACATAGTGCGGAAGTTCTAGTAGCCACAGTCTTATAGGACTGACTTTAATTAGAGGGAAAACGTGTTCTGAGACAATTTCTTAGTGCAGGTTGCAAACATTCAGGGAAAAACTTGATTGATTTATGACCTTGACCTTAACACACTGTTCTGCTAATTGATGTATGACCACCTGGGGACAATACGTCCTTCTGACAAAGCCCCCTCATCCCTCCACCTCCTCCTCTCCTGCCGCTCTGGGAAACCCCTCGCTGATACAAGTACTCTTTTGATATCAAAATAATTGACTAGTTAATTAAATCGATGTATTAATTAACCCCTTCCCCTACTGGGAAATCTCCAGCCCTCCCCTCTGACCCATCATCCCCCTACCCTCCCTCACCTCTCTGAAAACCTTCGACCCTCCCCCCTCCCCCTCGCCAATACAAGCACAGTTACAGGCCTGAATTTTTCGAAAAGCCCCCCTCCCACTCCATTAGTCAGAGTGGCTAATTAATTAAATTAATAAATTAATTAACCTCTCCTTCTCTTCCAAATCCCCCTGGCCCCTACCCTCCCACACCTGGAAATTGACGAGTCCATGCTGAGGAGGAAGGATCTCAAAGCAAGAAATTCAATTACAAAGCAGAGGATCTACCATTTATTTATAAAATTCAATTTTGATGGGTTGTATTTCTGTTGCTCATTATTCTCTGCCATATTGGAAGATGCAGGTCTTGTAAAATAAATCGTAAAGACGTAATTGAATAGCTCGTTTTTTTTCAATCACGCGAGGGATACCATCAACATAACTCACCATAAGTAATTACACTGTTAAAAGTTATTCGCACTGACTGCAAGGCATTGTGCGCCTATATGCCAACCGATTCGCTGGACTGCACCATGCAGGGATGTCCAAGAGATGGCACTATGCTCTCTCAGGCCCGTTGACCATGTGATCCTGGACACGAATTTTGAGCCTCGTTATAAAACTCTGACTAATGGCTTGGCTGTTCGCTTACGTGAAATTTCGAAAGAATGAGCCTGAATAGTGCGCCTTGGCGGCAGTTTATTCATTTTTATTCTATTAATCTAATGGCCCACCCAGTGGTCTGTTGTAGATATTTCCTGACATCTTCGATGCAGTGTGTGTGTGTATGTGTGTGCTTAAGCCCCACCCTTAAATAGTGCAAGTTGCTGTCTTCTACGGAGTTGACCTAAGTTGGGCGTCTGTTTGGTTTAACCTTCCGTCTGTTAGCCACCTCTTTGACTTGTTCTGGGTGTCTGTAAAGTCTCTCTTGCGATTTCGTTCAATGGGGGGCCACGTGGCGTTGCCGGCCTTCATTTCTGTGTATTGCATTTTGCAGCCCTGTTCGCTCAGTGCTTCCATATTGACTCTGGTTTCACAAAGGCTCTGTTCTATTTTGTTCTGGACTTGTATTCCCTTCCCGTGTGTATTTATTAAAACTATTTCTGGACAAGTGGTATGGAACCGACCGTTAACACATGTCTTGGTGAGTTGTAGTTTGGCAGCGTGAGGGCCTCGCCTTGCGGAAGACGACGCCGGCCTGGTGGGGTGGAAGGACGCTCGGACCTGTGACAACCGACGGACGACAGTTCTGCAAACGGCTCTGAATCAACAGTTACGTAAAGCAGTTTATACGCATTTCCAAAGCTGCGTCGAAAGCACATTTTGGGGGGGGGGGGGTGTCTCAAATGGTTGTTTTTTCTGTTTTTCTCCTGGAATGGTTGATGGCTTAAGAATTTTACGGAAAGTAATTGTAAGATTTTATCATCGTAACGCACAGAGACTAACATTTTCAAAGCAAATTACACAAATTTGGGAAGGTCGGTTGAAAGCTCATTTTTTTTAATGGTTAACACTTCTCTTAAGAATTGGAAGATTGCAAATCTTCCTAAAGCACTTACGTAGGTCTGTAGTTTGCGCTACGTGTTTATTTTATTTATTCATGACGTAATTAAGTAGGTCAGCACGTCGAGTTTTGTTTCTTCTTCAAGTGTGTGTGAATTTCTAAGGGACCAAACTGCTGAGACCATCGGCCCCTAGACTTACACACTACTTAAACTAACTTAAGGCTAAGGACAACACACACACCCATGCCCGAGAGAGGACTCGAACCTCCGGCCGGTCGCGCAATCCGTGACATGGCGCCTCAAACCGAGCGGCGACTCCGGGCGGCTTTTGTTTCTTGTTGGTAAAGCGCACAGGCTTAACAGTACTGTCTTTCAATGTTGCTCGTTGCGTCATTTTATGTATAATTCCTGTGTGCATGTCGTATTCTTACAAGGACTTCAGTTCACTGTTTCTCCTCTCCCTCCTTTTTGCTCTGCATTTAACGTGGCTCCCGGATGTTCAACGGCACTGCCTGTTTTTGTTATGGAGGAGCTTCCCATTGAAGGGGTCGAAGTCTTTGGTAATGATAGAGAAATGGGGCATACCTTTTTTCTGCGCCAGACCTTGATTCTATCTGTGCATCGTCCAGTTCCCGACGGACTTTGGAACGTTCCCGCTTTTATAAAAAGGGGTTGCGTTACCTGTTGTGGAAAACTCCGCAGCATATTTCGCTACGTGCTGATTTTAACTGTATGTTGAGTCTTGTGGATCAGTTCCCCTGTCGTCAATTCTGTCGGAAATTGCAAGATTTAGTTCATTTCTTGAAACTGGAAGACGATTAGACCTGTGAATATCTGACTCGTCAAATTTACTTATTTTACTGCTACTTCTAACTGTAGCCTTGACAGATATTCATCTGATTGACTGCGTATATTGGTTTTTGGCTGGCGATGTTATTCCCACCAGTATGTTGTCGGTGCATAGGGACAGTGCAGCTAAGTAAGGGATGATCACATGAAATATGGGACTTCTGGTCACCCTACCCCGGTCAGTCCGACTAAGAATCAGCAACGCTGGTGCGCTGTCCCTGGACTATAGTGAAGACTTCCGGATCCACCCATGTGCAACAGTGGCAGGTTGTGGTGTTACACTCCGAGACTGGTAATTACGGTGAGGCAGCCGTCTCAACCATTAACGGCTGCCGTTGCTCAGTAGCGTGTGCCAGACGTCGCTTTACTGTAAACAGGCAATCGAGTGCGAACTTCATGTACGTCATCGATCCGTCTGACCGCCTGCCTTAGGAGCTACAGTGCTGGGGTACTTATGGAGCGAAGTGATGGCCAATGTTTACCTGACGACACACCACATAGGTGTCGCTGTTACGAAGGCACCAGCGGATCTCACTGTGCCGTGCTGGTTTTTTTTCTAGTATGTGACGTGTTCCCGTCCTGCGGCTTTGCCGCACTAAATTTCTGCTGAGGTCCGCTGTCTGGCCATCCAGAAGCGCTGGTGTCGTGTTTTCCCCCGACCCGCTCTCGGTGGTGAAATGTTATTCTACGCGCCTGCCTCGTGTCGACTCCGCCGTAATGCAAGCGAGATGGCTTCGGTCTGGGGCTTTAAAAATCCTAACCGTTTACTGCCTTGTTGCCGTATAACAGCTATCTGGCCAGTGCTGTCCAAGTTAAATGCGCCGGTACAGCTGTTTGAACGTATGATTCCTGCCGATGTGCGCGTAACGTACAGAATAAACTTTTTACTATTATTGTACTCGACTGTACTCGAGACATGTTGGCTACCGCTCCATGTGAAATGAAATCCAGTGAGATTCCAGTAAACGCGGAAGAATCCGTGGTGTAATGTTTACATCAGTTTCATTCTTGTTAATATCACAGTATACCATCTCTGACTGTGGCTCTTGCGGAAGAATGGATTGTCATTTCTTCCGAAATTCACATACCAGACTGAAAGTGTTCCCAGCGGAGTTCAATTCGTTATAAAGAGGGATACACACACTCCCGTATTAACGTCCAGTAATAATTGTGGAGATATTTCCCATCAGAAAATATATTATTATAATTCCAGTTCATCCAGTTTCCTAGGGTAACTGACGTTTAGAGAACGGCTAACGTAGATCGTCGCAGGCGGTAGCTGGCATGGCGGCCACGTCCCACGGACGTGCAGGACTGCGACGGCGGCCTGCTGCTCGTGGTTGGAGGCGGCGTCGTGGCCCTCTGCGTCTCTGAGCTCGCAGTGTGTTGCGTGGAGTGCGGACGTGTTTGGCGTTTGTGGTGAGAAGAAGTTGTCGGAGTGCAGTGCAAGTTTCCGCGTGGATAACTAAAGGTGTATTTAGTCACGTTAAGCATTAAAGAGTAGTTCTGAGACTGTAGTTTGGCCCTGAGAGGTCTTTTTTTCGTGACAGTGAACGTATTCTTGCGTGCCGTGTGGCGAGTTTCGTTGGCGGAGCGTCAGGCCATTGTGGTCCCTGCCGGCCGCGGCTCGTTACGCTTTCTGCCGACGGCGCGGAGTGCGGCGGGCTGACTGCGAGAGCCACAGCTGTCCGCTGAGTCAGGAGTCCCGGACAGCAGCGGCCGACTCATTCAACGCCGCCTACGGAAAGCTGGCTGCAGGTATCGTCAATTGGCCTGTGGCTCCTGTTTCCTGACGCCACCGAGTAACAGCGCGGCGGACTGCGGTGCAAACTACACAGCGTACTGCGCTTCACGGAACTGGTCGCACTCGGTTTAGAGACGAACTACATGCGTAACGGATCCATAATTTGTGAAGCGACTGCCGTACTGAAAATTTCGTCAGGTGCGTGCTCGATTTGCCTCACTTTTTTGAAGCATTTGGGACGTCGCCTTCTGACTAAGGTAAGCTCCACGTCCGCGAGTATACGCGGACACTGGAGCATACAATCTGTAGACGAGAGAAAGATAATAGAAAAAACATTACAGCTTAAGGACATTAGGTGTGAATAATCCAAGAAGTTCAGACCCCTGCTGCCAGCGCACCATGTCTCAACATATTTAACTGACCAGAAATTCTTAGAAGAGCTCTACGAAATAAACCTGAGTGAACACATTACTAAAGACGAGTTCGATAGCGAGGTTAAAAGAAAATTTAAAACAGGACCAAAGGGCAAAGGGGCAGTAAACAATATTTTAGAACTGTCGCCAAGAATACGGTTACTGCTGCTTGAAAATGAAAGGGTTTTCATTCAATTTGAATCTTTCCTCATGAATGACTTTGTTGCTGTACAAAAATATTTGAACTGTTGGATGACTGCTCGGTCACCGATCGAAGCGTTGCGACAAGCACCCAGTATGCGGGAGATGTGCAAAACCGGGACACAGAGTGTCAGAATGCAGGCAGGAGAATCCTGTAAGCTGTATACCTATCAAACCCAGAAATAGAACATGCGATAAGGCAGGGGCGGGACTGTCCAACATATAAACAGCCGAACGAAAGACAAATAGAGCACACCGAGTACGATGTTCTGGACAACGTCCATTAATGAGGAGTGCCATCATAACTGTTAGCAACCCACCCCTCTAACACTCGCAGGGACACACGTAACTAGTAACATAAACAGGCAAAGGTACAAATCGCCGTCAACTAGAATGAGAGGCTGGCGGCGAGCCGTTGCCTTGCGGCAAAACATGGGTTTTCCACAACCCCCAAATGCCAATACTAATAATGATGTAGAACCTCAGTTCTGGGAGACAATGCAATTTAGGTACTTCAGCATTACCGACTATATAGGAGATATGTGCATGTAGGGTGCAATTGAATATGAAGTTGCCAGGCACCTGAAACATCACATGTTTGATTGGGCCGTCTTCCAGGCCGGCCTCCTTTTGCGAGTTGACGAACTGGAAGACGAAATGCACACGAGATAGTTCAGAGAAATGTATCGACGTCCTTGAACATCCTTAGGATGAAGATGTCACGGAGTTCACAATAAATCCCACAACACAGGCAAACACACTACCCGCACAACAAGGAGAGTGCAATACAACCAAATGTAAACCCTATATTACACTTGTTCGTTTTGCCTATGGGTGTAGCACACACACTCACTACGAAAAATAAAATAGTGAGGTAGCTGAACAGAAAGACACATCCTTCACCACCACAACACGAGACACAACCACTCCAGAAATGGACATACAAGGGTCAGCTTTCACAAACAAGTCCCCGGAAGAGATAAAAAACAACCAGTCACTATCGGGACAAATGCTCAGGAAAAAGACATCAAATTCCACACTACTAGAAACCATAAAGCAGGTAAGCACTGTAAAATTACTCGAAACCGCAGCAACAAACAAACAGTCAAGAACACCAACCAGACACAACCACGAACCCCAAGCTGAATAGCGTTTACCACATAAACTACGAAAACTTTAACCTACGGCTTAGCGGACTAGAAAACAAGGATACATCTCAAACAGCTCTTCGCTATGTAATACGAATCAATCATGAAAACAGGGATACAATCTGCTTCCCAACTACAAGACAAACTACAGGATGATCCTAAGAGTTGAAAATCTGCCAATGAACCCAAAGAACTACGTAAATTTTTATGGGAGGCATCTGCGCGAAGAGGAGAGGGCCTAAACGCAGGGAAAGTATACAAGGACTTCGTGAGAGCACGTGGACGTGTCTTTCTGGATTTTAAAGAAACAACGTCTAAGTGTTTTTCCTTGACTACACACCCCTTATGAAGGTAATACAACTAAACTGCCAGGGCAGTACCCTAGTAAACATGTAACTAGGTAGGCTCTTGGAAGAAACAAAAGCAGACATCGCCTAGGTTGAGGAACCCTTTCTGCGAGGCGGGAATACTTCAGGGTTCCCCTTACGTTACAGCACAATAGTAGGTACACCGAACGCGAGAGCCGCGATAATAGTAGTTAATAAAAACCTCATAGTAACACAGATCACCCGCTTTTGCTCTGAACCCATCGCCACAGCATAAATGACAGACAGATAGGATGTATGCCTTATGTCGTCCATTTACGCTCAGTACTCGTATGATATAGAATCTTTATTAGACAAAATAAAAGACATTTCACGGCACTCAGAAAGAAAAAGGCTGCTCATTCTAACCGATATCAACGCGAAATCCCCCTTATGGAACTCAGAACTGATAACGGAGGATAAATAGTGGTTGACGTGGTAAATGAATGCAACCACTTCATACTGAGTAGGGAGGGTCAGCCGCCTACCTACTGCGGAGACGCCAGTGGTGTAAGTAACGTAGACCTTTCTCTAGGGAACGCAAAATCTCTTCCACTAGTCAACACATGGAGGGTATGGGTTAGATCCATACACAGCAACCACAACGCAATCACCGTAAGCACAGATATGTCATTATACATAACATGGACCACGAACAGCAGCATTTACTTATAGGAATAGCCGACTGGCAAAAAGTTAGAGATATTGTTGAGGCGTCGTCACTACACACAGTTCATGGCAGTATAGACTACAATACGCATATACTGACAGAGGGCCAACAAAGAGCAAAGGAAGCAGCTATACCACGGCAAAAAACTGTGTGGGGACAGAAAAAACCGTGGTCGACAGAACTGGCAAGATTAAGGAAGGATTCACGGGACGAAAGAAAGTACTACCAACAAGCAAAGACAGCTCCTGAAAGACAGATAAGACTTGACCTGTATTGTGACGCTAAAGAGAAATACCAGAAACAACTAAAACAACAAGGCAAGACTACGGGACGAATTTCGTCAAAACCCAGCAACAGAACGACATTCGGGGACAACCTTTCAAGATAGAAACAGAACGAGTTAAGACACTGACAGTTCTGTCAACACTAAAACAAGCTGACGTCACAATGATGAGAGGACGGAGAAGCACAGCAGAATATCTTCTGAAGAGGCTACTCCCACATGTCGACCCCACACAAGACTAGCGACACCACGCTGTCCTAAGAGGGAGCATGAAGCAAGCAGGCTTAAAAAACCGAAAAGCAACCGGCCCAGACAAAATACTTTCAGAAACATTAAAACAAACGGTAACACAAATCACACCTTTTCTTACTAACGAGGCACTACTAACAGGCAGAACTCCCAACTTTTGGGAAACTGCTAATGTAGTAATGATCGGGAAATCACAAAACAAAGAGCAAAACACTCCAAAATGTACCGACCGATCTGCCTCTTAAACACTCTCTCCAAGGAACCGAGAAGGCTCCTGGCTGACCGCTTACAACTGCACAGAAACCTCCTCGGGCTAACGGCCCATCAATTCGGCTTCAAGGAAGCTACATCAATAGAAGACGCCGTCTACCGAGCACTGACAGTTACAAATAGCATCAGTGACAAATACGTGGCCGCCATAAAAATAGACATAGCCAGGGGCTTTGACAACCTGTGGTGGCCGTCCCTCTTCGCCAGGTTAAGGGAAATGTGGCTATCAGCTTCCCTCGTCAATAGCCTCCTCGACCACTGCAGAGGCAGAGTGGCGGAGTGGAGGGCTGGTACACACAAGGTTGTCAAGAGAATAACGAAGGGATGTCCACAGGGCTCGATCTACATTCTAGGATACTGTAATCGAGCTCTTGCTGAACATGCTGGATGGTGACGATAGGGTAAGAGGTGTGGTGGCACATGCCGATGACCTGCTCGTAGTGGTGTCAGCCAAGTCGAGAGTAGCAATACAGACAACAGCCACGCAACGGCTTCAGAAAATTAACACTTGGTGCAAAAAAAAAATAAATTAAAAGTCGCTCCCATAAAAACTGTATATTTATTGCTCAGAGGGACATTACAGAGGAATCCAATTCTAAAATTAGGCAATACAAGCATAAAGAGGAAGCAAGCCACACGTTATCTAGGGCTGCCAATTGGCGAAAACAGAGTTTCAACTATCATATCAAAGTTACAATTGACAAAGCCTCCAAAATCATCCACAAACTAGCAAGACTCACCACAACTCAGTACACATTACCTGTTAAGCCGATAAGGACCTACCACATTGCGATATTTGACTCCATCGCACGCTTTGCCGCAAGTGTGTGGGCTCACAGGCTGAACGTAGACTATCGAGACAATTGCAAGACAAGAGTAGTAGGGCAAGAAGGAGTCACCCCACTCTGCATTGTTACCAGATGTGTTCAAGATGACGGGTCCAAGGTAGATATGGCAGATATGGCAACGTCGCGATGATGTCACTGCGGGAAGTTCAAATTTTGGCGGGAAAATAGGTCAGTTGGGCTATCTCTCCAAATATATGGGGAGACACAGACAATGTGTCACGGACGTGTTAGGGCTTCCCTGCGAAGCTTCTGCATCGTAGTCGAAACAGCAGGCACGCTAGCTGCGGGAAACCCACGATGACATTTTCCTTTGACAGCAGGGCCCACTGCTCACTGAGTTTGTGGAACACGACGCCACAATTAATGCCAATGGATGTGTAGATGCTTCGAAAAAATTGAAGCGTTCCATCAAGTCCAAAAGCCGAGGAATGTTGACGCATGACGTAATTCTATTGCAGAATAATGCCCGACCACAGGTCGCCAATGTTGTTTCGATTACCCTTCAGAAGCGCCTACTAATCCTTTGGTGGGTGACTGTGAAACAGCCACCCTAAGGCCTGATCTGGCACCCTATGGTTACAACCTCTTCAGTAAACTGCTAAACAGTGGGTCAAAGACGCTGGTCCTGTCTTCAGTCTTGCAGTTACACATGCCTTAGTTTCATAGTGGTATAAGGTGACTGAAACGGACGGAGATTATGTCACAAAATTACATTTTGTCTGTAAGGAGTGTGTCATGACATGTAAAAGTTTTAAAAGTATGGAAAGTAAAATGCATGACCAAAAAATACATTATGCAATCCTTTCGGAGCGATCCTCGTAAAAATACGGCCACCCAAGGCTACACAGCAAAGCAAGCATGAGATATTTACACAACAATTTTGTACGAGAGGGTTGCCGACGGGCAGTTCGTAGAAGCGCACTCACTGCACAATTGTTTCTACGCATGCGCCTGACGTAACAAGCGAATCCGCAAGGAGGTGTGCGGCCGGCTTGTCCGACGCTCGCGGGTCAGCGTGACGATAAATCCCGCTCTCTCGTCGACAGTCGCCATCCGTCGTTAAGCGAACGTCATTTCGCCGCCCGATTTCCGTTAAACGCGATAAGCCATCAGTAACAGCCACCTGCAGCGAGCGCACGCTGGCGGCGACACGGAACGGCAGCCGCTGCAAAGCTGCTGCCCGGAATGAGTCCAGCACTGGATGTGTATAACTCGTCATGTTTCCTGTCTTGTACATACATAACCGCTGAACTACGCCCCAAACACGCTGACGAAAATGGAAGGTCTAGCTCCATTAAGCAACAGTCAATATGAATCACACTTTGTGGGGATGTTCGTCACATAACGGCCATTGAATGATTAAAATTTCACTCCGTTTGGAGGTGATGTCCGTCATCAGCAATGGTATTATGTGTGGCCATAATAGGTAGAAGAAGACTGAGAAGTGTTGTTAGGCTGTTTCTTTAATAGATATGTTGTACTTTCCATGTGTTTTGCTAATACGTAGCAATTATTCGTTCGTCTTCCGCACAACATTTGCTACTTGATCGTTCCAAGTTAAGTTGTTCGTAGCTATAATCCTAGGTATTTAGTTGCACTGACAGTTCCTAGGTTTGTGTGGTTTATCAAGTAACCGAAATTTAACGAACTCTTTTTAGTACGCACGTGGATGACCTCACACTTTGTATTATTCAGATGAAATTGCTAACTTTAGCATAATACAGATACCCTGTGCGAATAGTTTTACAATTAGATTTGAATTTCTGGTGACGTTACTAGACGGTTATCATCATCTTCTGTTTTAGTTGATGAATTTCCTAATTACTTCGAACTATCACCTCTCCAGCTACAAGTGCTACTTGTATTCGTTATTTGTAGGATAGAAATGTGAAATCAGTAAAATATTTATACAGGTAATTTGTTTGTTTGTGATATTACATTCGACTATCTCATTTACAAACAAACCTGGCATATTCCCTGGTCTAATTGCAGCCCCACCCCAACCTACACGATATCGGCTATCGTTGTGTAGTCACAACCCATCACAAGCACAGTTCTCGCAGTACGTGACTGAAAGATCTACTTCTTCAGCCCACGCTCCCAGTCCAGCTGAGCGCCTCTGAGAGGAATACAACTTGTACACGATCTTTTCCTACATCTCATTCCCTTTCCATCGGAATTTCGTAGCCCGAGCTTGTCGTTGACCTCCAGTCGAGCTACAGCAGCTTCAGTGTCAGTAGCATCATCAGCATCACGCCTCTAAATTACCCTCAGCATCACATTCATACATCGTCACACCAACGTATCTAGTTCCAGTTCATCGAACTTGCACTTTTTATCATCCTTTTTCTTTAAGATTGTTGTAGTCATTACCTATACGAATGAAGAACAGATACATCAGTGTAGCCAGCTCGCCCCGAATTGGAAGGAAATTGTGAAAATGAAAAAAAGGGTATTTGTGATTTTTAATTGTTCTCATTGAGAATACCCAAACTTAAAACGCAAATAAAAAATTTCTGCGGTAAGTGATAGCATAACCGTATTAAATAATTACATAATGGCAATTCACATCAAGCCATCAGCAACGATATGAGGTGAACTTATCATGCACTGTCTGCTTCGTATTTCGTTCACTGCGCTTCTTTCTCTAAGAATTATGATGTACTTACAAACTGGGAGAATATCAGTTTGTCACATAGTCAACAGTAACTCTGCAGGCATTCAGTGGCGGCTTGCGTGTAGACACTGTGGAAATGTAGCACCTGCTATTTCCTTCCACTTCATATTATCAATAGTGTCTAATAGAATGAATTCTTTATTTATACTTGTACAATGTACAAATACAGCAAAAATCGCAACAGCAAGATGGAGTTGTCCGATGTAAACGAAAGTTGGTAGGCGTGTTCTTGCATCTGGAAGATTGTGTCCGTTCTGATGTCGCGGCGGTCGCAGAATGTAGCTAGTAGCGCCTCTGTGAGGATGCAAATCAGTTTTGCTTTAAATACACGCTGTAACGGCGGTAAGCGATAACTATCTCTCAGACTGGACGTGGTGAGCTCATGGTGGTCAAGAACGCCTTTAAGGCGACAAAGGAACTGAGTTTGAACGAGGTCCTGTAATACGGCTACGAGAAGCACGATGTTCCTCCTACAATATTGCACAAGGACTGCAGCCACTGAAGACTACTGCTGGCAGCGGTGGTCACGAGAATGTACGGGCGCAACAAGACCGGACTCCGGACGACCACGTGGCAGTACCGAGAGGGGAGACCGTCGTTTCCGGCGTATCGTTCTGGATCGTTGAACTGCGTCTGCAGCAGCAGTCTGAGCAGCAGTTGGGTCCACAGCGACACAGCCAACTGTAACGAGTCAGTTACATCGAGGACAGCTCCGAGCCAGACGCCCTGCAGCGCCCTTCCTGCTGACCCCAGACCACCGCAATTTCCGACTTGTGGTCTCAAAGCGAAATCTCACTGGAATGCAGCTGGAGGTCTGTTGTGATTTCTGTTGAAAGCTGGTTCTCTCTCGGAACCACTGTCGGCCAACTATAGGTTAGAGGGAAGCCAGTTGTTGGCCTGTAGCCAACCTGTTTGCGTGCTAGACACACTGGACCTACACCTGGAGCTGTGGTCTGGGTTGTGGTTTCGTATGACAGCAGGAGCATTCTTGTGGTTATCCCACGCACCCTCACTGCAAATTCATATGTCAATATTGTGACAACGAGTCGTTGTAGTACTGCCATTCATGTACAGCATTCCAGTGGTGATTTCCAACAGGATAACGCTAGCCCACAACCGCCGCTGTAACCCAACATGCTCTACAGAGTCTCGACACGTTGCTTTGACCTTATCGCTCACCAGATCTGTCTCCAATCCAGCACACGTGGGACATCATCGGACGACAACTCCAGCGTCATCCACAAACAGTATTAACCGCTCCTGTACTGACCGACTGAGAGCAACATGCATGCAACTCCAACCCACAAACTGATATCCGGCACCTGTACAACACAGTGCATGCACGTTTGCATGCTTGCATTCGACATTGTGGGGGTTACACCGTTCATTACTGTACCAACATTTCAAAATTACATTAATCTGTGATCTTGCAATGTCGATCACTTAAATATCTTCCCTAGACAAAAACATTCCCGAAATTTCATTTCTCTACATTAATTAGTTTTTGGTGTTGCGATATTTTCTGCTTCAGAGTGTAATCATTATGCTTAATGTCAGAATAAATCCAACAATTTATGAAAAAGATACAAAAAAATTCCGCTTCACACTTCCAGCAGCATGGTTTTCGGTTGTTGAGCGCATGCGCGCACAGGAAGCTGTCAGAGTGGGTGCCGCGAGGGAGAGGGAGACACAACACTGTCTCTTCTGCAGTGTCGAATCTGGCGAGGCGACTGCTCCTGGGAGACGGACAGTCCTCTTTTTTAATGCAGATGTGTTGTGCTTAAAAAGGGTGTTTCATTTTATTGAATGTGATAAATTGTAGAATGACATTATAGCTCTGTTTCCAGCTGTTCTTTCCGATTACATTTCTTTCAATTCTTTTGCGAGAAAGAAAACTTTAACCATGGCCCTGTATCCCCAAGAAATAAAGTCTATGACTATAAACCACAGGGTTCATCAAAATTTGTAACCTTTAAAAAGTCATTCAGTCAATAACAAATTCAGATCAAACCACTGCAGAGGCAACAGTAATTTAAAATACCTGAATGATGTTAATTTCAAGTTTTGGTTATTCTAATGAAATTATACCTCATGCTGAAATAACTTGCAACCAAATGCACTCTCAACAAATTAGTGTATTTAAAGGTAAAGCACATACAACAAATTTCATAAGTGTTTGTTTTTAGGATTTGCCGACTGCCTTGCCACAGTGGTAACGCCGGTTCCTGTCACATCACCGAAGTTACGCGCTGTCGGGCTGGGCTAGCACTTGGATGGGTGACCATCCGGTCTGCCTGACGCTGTTGGCAAGCGGGGTGCACTCAGCCCTGAGGAGCTACTTGATTGAGAAGTAGCGGCTCCCGTCTCGTAAAGTGACATATGCCCGGGAGAGCGGTGTGCGGACCACATGCCCCTCCATATCCGCATCCAGTGACGCCTGTGGGCTGAGGATGACACGACGACTGGTCGGAATGGTTGGACCTTCATGGCCTCCTCGGGCGGAGTTTAGTTTCATTTGAGGATTAATGAAGTCGAAGTTCTGTGAGAATCCTTCAAATACACGCATGCCAAAAGCAAGGAAAGTGTGTGACAATGAAGAAACACTCTTCCAATAAGCACACAGTAGCTGCTAAATTGTTCAACGCGGAATGCATCAGATTCAAGAGTGAACAACGTACAGAAGACGTAGCACTGACCACTGCAGCTTATCTGTAGAATGACAAAAAAATCTTGAAATTGAGCAAAACGTATTCTATTATGGGTCTGATATTCACAAATATTGCAGATTAACTGAGCTGCTGATATTTACCTCGAAAAACAATCTGGCACATGTTGTTTGTGAAATTACGAAACTTATACAAAGTGTTGTTAACAGTTCCCATGACAACATGAAAGGCAGAATGCTGATTTTCAACGCTGGAAAAATAGTAAGTTTACGAAAAATGGCTATGAATTCGAAAAGGCTAAATGCGCTTAAAGCGCTTTCAATGGAGAAAAATGTTGTCAGCTGTCATCAACCAGAGAATAAGGAACATATTTTTCATATTTTCGCATAATTTAGAAAAAGAAGAAAGAATTTAATTTTTAGATGGTTAGATCAGACTAGAACTGTAGCGATTTAGGTTCAAGTGAGTAAAAATGTTTGATTTTGTTCTTTTAGGATTCTATCAAGTTTCTGAAAATTCTGTTTTTATACACGTTCGTTTCTGTTTACATCATATCTAATTAAGGTAAAAAATTTCTGGAGCAGCTCCCTCACTATTTTTAGATACAAACTGCCACTGCAGACATAGTTTAGCAAACCTGCTCTGCTGTACTCATGTCAGGTGTCCGGTCTTGTTCCTAAATACCCTGAACTCTGGGCACTGTAATGGATCGGGCGTGTCAGGTCCAGCGATACAGTGTCACTGAATTAGCTACTGCAGCTGCAAAGCGATATAAATAACAGTAAATGGTGTCACGTCTACTGTAGTGGTTACTTTAGCCGGCATAGAACTGAGCGACAGTAATGGTCGTTCGGTTATCCATTCCTTGTCGTCAGACTTCTGAAAGCAAATCAACATCGACTATGGGCTGCGAGCAGATCACGTGAAGGAAAAGCGAGTCTAGACGGGCCATTTATAGTAAAATCTTAGTCAACCGAAACCTCTACAAACTACCGAAAAATTTCAAATAATAAGGTAGAAGGAACATATACTGGACGGAGGTTCGAGGCGAGGGTGTGCTGGGCCGCCGCGGTTAGCGGGTACAGGTGAACGCTGACATGGAGTTGTCTTCCCACCCACAGACTCGCCTGTCTAAGCTACAATGCCTAAAACAGTGCATTCGAATGGCTGTTTCTTTCCATTTTGTGCTATGGCGACTAAACGGGAGCATGTTGTGATTACTTTTGCTGACCAGCTAGCTACTACCCATGAAGCTGAGAAAGGAATTTTACTGAAAACGTTGCAGCTAATTACAGACTTGGTGCTTCTGTCGATTCATAATGGGTCAAGTCGTGATCTAAACTTGTAGAGTAATCTGTGAAAAATCCAATAGGAAAAACAGTGGACACTTCCGAGAAAAAGAGATGCCTTTTCCTGCATGAAACTGCAAAAAGAAGCTAAAATATTGGCTGTTGCTAGGCGAGGAAAGAAAAGATTTTTCTTCAAGCAGAGGGTGGTTAATCGGGTTTAGAAGCAGATATGGCATTTTGCAATGGAATGTGTGTGGACTAAAGTTATTTGCAGAACCGGACGCGATATGTTTTCAAAACAGAAATTGGAGATTACGCCCAAGGCTACACTAAGCATCTGTGGTGTCACCGCTAGACACAACACTTGCTAGGTGGTAACTTAAATCGGCCGCGGTCCTGTAGTACATGTCGGACCCCCGTGTCGCCACTGTGTAATCGCAAACCTAGCGCCACCACATGGCAGGTCACAAGACACGGACATGACCTCGCCCCAGTTGTACGGACGACATAGCTTGCGACCAGACCTACCAAGTCTTCCTCTCATTTGCCAAGAGACTGATAGAATAGCCTTCAGCTTATTCCATAGCTACTACCTAGCAAGGCGCCATTTGTATCAGTGCTTATAGCTTACTACTATTCAAGAGATGTATTCCAACAAGAGAATAAAGTTAAGTATATTATTCCAGCTACGTACTTTTCTTCTTATTCATTAATAAGTCTCATGTTCCAGTACTTCACGCCCGTCTGCGTTAGTTTAGCGTGCACTTTCAGCCACTTCGATCTACAAGGTGTGGGCCCAGCTGCCGACACATCAGCATCCATTTTAGATTTTACAATGGCCTGAAACGGGAGTTCATTTCAAGATGTTGTCTCCAAAACCTTTCAGCTCCCTCAAATGAAACGTCTGCTTCAGGATACAAAATGAAAAAAGAAACGCTTCTGGTACACATAGACTGCCCCTAATGTGTTTTGGGAAGGTATTCTCGATCAACGGTATTTTTGGATAACTTGTGAACTCATTGCCAGATGGTTTAGTGATCAGTTCGTAGCGAAAGTTGAAAAGTTAGAACTAAAAAGGTCTGCTTAACAAAGACATCGCATGAATTCTCAATGCGCCTACATGTCCTTACGAGTTAAAAAATTGCGATACTGTTGTGTATTTTCTTCCCGCAAGCGTTACGTCTGTATCTGTCGCTGGCTCAAGACATAACAGCATTTAAATGGCACTACCTGGAGCTGTTTGTGAGAACGATCCTGCAAAATAGTGAGATGCAAAACAACAATGCGAATGATGCGATGAGGGAAGTAAATATGAAATACACAATTTATTGGTGAATGCAGGCCTGATAATGTCGACGCTGAAATTCTTCATAGGTGCTGTAGAAAGTTGTATGATTCGTAAAATTTTGAGAACTTGACAGATATTGTAAGGAGAATTCGCGGGTAAGGAGACATGGATACTTGCGATGTAGATGAATAGGTAGTGGCGGACGATTCACAAGAAATAGCGGACCAAGGAATTGTGGAAACAGTGTTCCAGTGAAACAACAGACGCGATCGAAGAGGCGAAGTAGATAATGTGAAAGACAGAGTGACATCGGCGATGGTTTTCGAGTACTGGTGGTATGTCTGTGTTAATAAATTATCTCTCAAAAACATACTTGGTATAGTATAACACAGAAATCACGGTAGGCGTTCTGTTTTTATAGCAGGTTTCTCCAAGATTTGTTGAACAATGCATTGTGTCAACGGCAGCTGTTGTCATTCTGATGAAACGATGGTGGGACATTGCTGCTCGAAAGCGTGGCAGAGACACAAGAAACAAACAAAAATTACCGACATTTTTGAATGAGTAATTCGCATGCAACAGACTACTGTATTACGTACGGCGTATTGTATACGAATGCAATGTAATCCTAAAAAGGTAATTCTTACTTTCATAAAGAACATAAGTATAGCATACAAAGATATTTTTGAATTCGTTTGATCTTCAAAACTTTTTAAAAGTACTTACTTTAATTACAATACAAAGTACTGCAGTACATCTTAGAGGTTCATGGGCTAACCAAAGAAACTGTTAGCCAAACCGTCTTCCTCTCCTTTAAATCGGTTGTACTGTATAATACCAATCGACAAACACGGGGCACGGTAAACCGGCCCCAGTTGCAAGCATCCTATTTAACGGTTTCCACGGCCAAAAAAAATTTAATTTTCAATGTTTCATACAAATATTGACGGAATTTAAAAATTTTAAATGTTGTTACAATTTGTCGTTGAGACGTATAATCTTACGTTGCAGGTCAAACACAGTAAGACAAGTACACTCATGCTCATAAATTAAGGATAATTGCAGAATGTGGTGCCACACAACGTTGCACTCCAAAAACCTGGCGCTAATAGCATAGGCATATAGGCAACACATTCGACACAGATTTTTAAGTCTACAATATTGGTGATAAGTTGAGAAAACCGTCCTGGAACACATGTGCTACAAAGCGCGGCTGTTTCCTGCGCATGTACCCCGACATCTGTATGGGATATGATCACCATGCACACGTACACAGGCCGCACAACTGGTTGCCATACTTTCGATCAGGTGATCGAGGAGCTGCTGGGTTATAGCCTCCCATTCTTGCACCAGTGCCTGTCGGAGCTCCTCAAGTGTCGTAGGGGTTTGAAGACGTGCAGCGATACATCGACCTGGAGTATCCTAGACGTACTCGATGGGGTTTAGGTCCGGAGAACACGCTGACCAGCCGCGATGGATTAGCCGAGCGGTCTCAGGCACTGCAGTCATGCACTGTGCGGCTGGACCCGGCAGAGGTTCGAGTCCTCCCTGGGGCATGGGTGTGTGTGTTTGTGTTTAGGATAATTTAGGCTAAGTAGTGTGTAAGCTTAGGGATTGATGACCTTAGCAGTTAAGTCCCATAAGATTTCACATACATGAACATTTTTGAACAGGCAGGCCACTCCATTTGTCTGAAACCTTTTGTTTCAAGGTACTCCTCCACGATGGCAGCTGGGTGGGGTCGTGCGTTATCATCCATCAGGAGGAAGGTGGGACCCACTGTATCCCTGAAAAGGCAGACATACAGGTGCAAAATGACGTCCAGATACACCTGACCTGCTACAGTTCCTCTGTCAAAGACATACAGGGGTGTACGTGCACCAATCGTAATCCCACCCCACACCATCAAACCACCACCTCCATACAGGTCCCTTTCAAGGCTCAAAATCATGAAAAGTTCATGTGGTGTCACCGCTAGACACCACACTTGCTAGGTGGTAACTTAAATCGGCCGCGGTCCTGTAGTACATGTCGGACCCGCGTGTCGCCACTGTGGGATCGCAAACCTAGCGCCACCACAAGGCAGGTCTCGAGAGACTGAGGAGACCTCGTCCCCAGTTGTACGGACAATATAGCTAGCGATTGGACGTGCTAAGCCTTGCTCTCATTTGCCGAGAGATAGACAGTAGAATAGCCCTCTGCTAAGTTAACTGGCGACCACCTAGCAAGGCGCCATTTGTATCAGTGCCTATAGCTTACTAATATTCAAGAGAGATGTATTCCAAGGACTAATTAAAAGTTAAGTAACAAGCATCTACGTACTTTTCTTCTTATTCATTTATAAGTCTCATGTTCCAGACTTCACGACCGTCTGCGTTAGCATTGCGTGCCCTATCGGCTACAGCATTGTGTCTAGGCTGTATGGTCTAGACACAACATTATTGGCGACGAGAAAAAGAGTTTGTATTAATTCGTTTGTGTCATGGCTTCGCTACATTCTCCGGATGTACTGTCCGAATTTTTTCTCTTGCAGAATCAGCAGTCGCAGGCGTTATTGGATGCCCTGGGACAGCTCGTCCAGGGTCAACGTGTGCTGCAACACGATGCGGCAGCCGCCGCTTCATCGCTACCGCAGCCACAACACGCCATTGCACCGCAATTTAGGCCATACGTGGCGGCCGAAGAAACATGGCAGGAATGGTCCCGCCAGTTCCAGTTTCATCTAACAGCCTACAGAATTCAAGGTAACGAGCGGCAGCCGTTTTTGCTTTCTTGTGTCGGTGTGTCTACCTACCGTGTGATAGTGAAATTGTTTCCCCGACGCGACGTAGCAACTCTGACCTACGAAGAAATTTTGTCGGCGTTAGATGCCTATTTCAAGGAAACAGTTAATGTAGTTGCAAAACGGTATACGTTCTTTCGTACAAAACGTACAGCCGGTCAGACTTATAGGGAGTGGGTTGCGACATTGCAAGGACTTACTAGGGAGTGTGCGTTTGAATGTGACTGTGGACTTCCTTATTCAGATACAATGGTGCGTGATGCAATAGCACAGAACGTTTCTGATGTTCGCATAAGGGAACAGATTTTGAAACTCGTTAATCCCTCCCTTCAACAAGTGATAGACATATTGGATAGGCAAGACACACTTGACTTTGCTCAGGACTCATTTGAAACTTCGCCAGCAGTGTGTCACATTCACCGGCCCGCCGGGCCCGCTGCACGGGACGCTAAGCAGCCCTCGCGCCCGTTACAGCAGCGGCAGCCTACCTTGCAAACACGTGCGCCGCGTAAGCAAGCAACTGTAGTGAAATCATGCCCGCGGTGTGCAGCTAGACATTCGCGTGAAAATTGCCCGTCACGCCAAGCTATTTGCTTTTACTGTCAAAAGAAAGGACATGTTCAAAGTGTTTGCCAGAAAAAGCTTAGATCAGACAATCACGATAATTCCAGGCCCTTTGCTTCGCGCCGGAATCGAACCCAGGACAATCAGGCTCGTGGATCTTCGCCCATGGACATTCATGTAGTTCATTCCCACCCGTCCAGTGACACTTTAGCTTACGGTGGCTGTGTTCGTCCCACAAACAGTGTGCGTCGACGTCGCCGAAAATCCCGTGAAGTCGCAAGTGCTTCTGTACCTGTATCAGTTCAAATTGCACGTGACAGTCGCTCTTGTCGTCAGCAGGACAATAAACTTTTTGTGGACTTAGACTTTGAAGGCAAAGTGATACCCTTCCAGCTCGATACCGGAGCTGCCGTTTCATTGCTCAATCACGACACGTACAAACAACTGGGCAAACGGCCATTGCGTGCCGCAAATGTTAAGTTACATCGTTACTCTGGACAGCATATACCTGTGTTAGGACAGTGCAGCCTTCTTGCCACATACATGGGACAGACAAAACTTGTCTCATTTTACGTTCTTCGTTCTACTTCTGCAGTGAACTTGTTTGGTTTAGATTTATATCAATTGTTTAATATGTCTATAGTAAATCAGGTCCTATCAGTGAATCAGACTGTGCCTTCCGCCAGTGTTTCTAGTCTTTGTGAAGAATTTGCAGACATTTTTGCACCGGGCCTTGGTTGCGCTAAGAACTATGAAGCGCATTTGGAACTGCAAGAAAACGCGCAACCGAAATTTTTCAGAGCGCGCAATGTTCCCCACGCATTGCGTGATGAGGTCGCCAGAACATTAGCCGATTTAGAATCTCAAGGTGTAATTGAACGTGTGCAGGCTTCTCTCTGGGCCTCACCCTTAGTAATTTTGCCAAAACCTTCCGGTAAACTGAGACTTTGTGTGGACTTCAAGGCAACAGTGAATCCACAACTTGTGACTGCCACTTTTCCTTTGCCCCGCCCGGAAGATCTTTTTGACAAACTGTGCCCGGGAAAATATTTTTCCAAATTGGACCTAGCAGATGCGTACTTGCAAATACCTGTGGACGAAGAATCCCAGCGCGTCTTAGTGGTTAACACGCATCTTGGCTTGTATCGCTTCAAAAGACTACCGTTCGGGTGTGCATCCGCCCCTGCTTTGTTTCAGCAATATTTACAAACTGTGTGTGCGTCGGTCCCTACTGCTGCGAACTATCTGGACGATATTGTGATCTCAGGAAAGACGGAAGCCGAACATTTGCAAAATCTCCGAACATTATTTCAGGTCTTGCGTCAGATTGGTCTTCACTTGAGGAAGGACAAATGTGTGTTTTTTGCTCGTGACTTACCCTACCTGGGGCATGTCATAAATGCCCAAGGTATACATCCGAGTCCAGAGCACCTCCGTGCCATACAGGATTTACCTGCACCGCGGAACTTGAAACAGCTACAGAGTGTGTTGGGTAAAATTAATTATTATGCAAAGTTTGTGCCGCGCGCTTCTTCCATTTCAGCTCCGCTTCATCGCTTACGCCGTAAAGGTGTTCCGTTCGTCTGGACGACGGAATGCGACCGCGCCTTTCGCCAGTTGAAATCGGCGTTGCTTTCAAATACGTGCCTTACGCCATTCGATCCCCGAAAACCTCTTTTGTTGATGGTAGATGCCTCGGATTTCGGGATCGGTGCTGTGCTTGCGCACAAAGATGGTTCGCATGATCGCCCTATTGCCTTTGCGTCCAAATTGCTCTCATCTGCGCAAAGAAATTATTCCCAGATAGAGAAAGAAGCTTTAGCTCTCGTGTTTGGTGTTACAAAGTTTCATGATTTCTTGTATGGTCGTCACTTTACAATCATCACGGACCACGAACCTTTGACATCGCTTTTTCATCCGAACAAGCCTGTACCTCCACGTACAGCGCAGAAATTCATTCGCTGGTCTCTTTTTCTCTCGCAGTACCGCTACGATATCTTGTATCGGTCCACTGCTAAGCACGGAAACGCTGATGCGTTGTCCCGTTTGCCTGTTGCTGAGGATAAAGCATTCGATTCTTCCGAACTTGCTTGCATGTTCATTGATTCGGAAACCGATGACGTGGTCGAATCGTTTCCGATTGATTTTCGTCGTGTAGCTACAGCCACAGCTGCTGACCCTGTCCTTGCTACTGTTTTGCGTTTTGTTGCTACGCAATGGCCCTTGTCAAAGTCACGGATCGAGGATCCTTTGGTTCGTCGTTTTTTTGCTCACAAGGAGAGACTTTTTGTATGACGTGGTGTTTTGTTGTTGCGTTCCGATAATGATCAATCCAGAGTCGTGGTCCCACGTTCGTTACAGTCCTCTGTCTTAAAGCTTCTTCACCAAGGACATTGGGGTATAGTGCGTACGAAACAACTTGCTCGTCAGCACTGTACTTGGTTCGGAATCGATGCGGCGATTACGAATATGTGCTCTTCTTGCGTGGCGTGTGCCGAACAACAATCCGCACCGCCGCGGAAATTCTTGGCCTGGCCGAAAGCCACTTCCCCTTGGCAACGCTTGCACATCGATTTTGCTGGTCCATTTTGGAATGCTCGATGGTTGGTTGTGGTCGATGCTTTCAGTAATTTTCCTTTTGTTGTCCGGATGTCTTCCACGACGTCTTCTGCCACAATCCAAGCCTTGTCTGCTATCTTTTGCATTGAAGGTCTTCCGCAGACTATTGTTTCCGACAATGGCCCACAATTCATGTCCGCTGAATTTCAGTCATTCTGCAAGGCCAATGGTATTCAACATCTGACATCCGCGCCGTTTTCGCCTCAGTCAAACGGTGCCGCTGAACGATTGGTCCGGACTTTCAAGTCACAGATGTTGAAATTGAAAGAGTCGCATTCTCGGGAGGACGCTTTGTTGCTCTTTTTGTCTTCGTATCGCTCTCAGCCCCGCGATGGTCGCTCGCCGGCTGAATTGCTCCATGGTCGTTCTCATCGCACCTTGCTGTCTTTGCTGCATCCGCCACATCAGGTTCCTGTGCAGCGGCAGACTCCTGCTTTTGCTCCTGGCGACGTTGTCTATTATCGCACCTATCGCGGTTCACGGCGTTGGCTCGCAGGGCGCATTCTTCGCTGCCTCGGCCGCGCGATGTATTTGGTTTTGGGGGCCTCTGGTGAGGTGCGTCGGCATCTCAATCAGCTGCGCCTCTGTCGTCGCCTGGGTTCTGCCGCTCCCCGTCTGCTTTCAGCGACGGAGCCGTCCGGTCAGCGCCTTGGGGACCCATCTACTGGCTCGTCTCATCCCCAGGTGTTACCGACGCTGCCTTCCATTTTGCCTCATGGCGACGCGCCGCCGCCGCCGCAGCAGCCGCCGCCGGCGCCGCTCGCAGTGGACGCGTCGCTGCAACCGCCACGCGCCTCCCTGGGTCACGTGCCGCCGCTCGCTTCCCGTGCCCAGCCGTCCTCCGCCATGGACCTCTTGCCAGCTCCGGACCAGATGTCGTCATCGCGCGTCGGATTCCCCGACGCAATGGAGGTTGACCCTTCGGCCCCTCCTGTCTCATTACGGGCGCATACACCGCATGTTGATGTGCACCCTGGACTAGGTTTTCAGGCGTTTCCTAGCTCCCCTCGGACCGAATGGCCGGGTGCGGGTGGCACAGCCTCGCCTGTTGTTAGGCTCCCCACCTCATCGCATACGTCAACATGCGGTCCTCCCCACGGCGGGCGGAAGCCTTATCTCACGACCGTTCGCCGATTTGCGGGGGAGGAATGTGGTGTCACCGCTAGACACCACACTTGATAGGTGGTAACTTAAATCGGCCGCGGTCCTGTAGTACATGTCGGACCCGCGTGTCGCCACTGTGGGATCGCAAACCTAGCGCCACCACAAGGCAGGTCTCGAGAGACTGAGGAGACCTCTTCCCCAGTTGTACGGACAACATAGCTAGCGATTGGACGTGCTAAGCCTTGCTCTCATTTGCCGAGAGATAGACAGTAGAATAGCCCTCTGCTAAGTTAACTGGCGACCACCTAGCAAGGCGCCATTTGTATCAGTGCCTATAGCTTACTAATATTCAAGAGAGATGTATTCCAAGGACTAATTAAAAGTTAAGTAACAAGCATCTACGTATTTTTCTTCTTATTCATTTATAAGTCTCATGTTCCAGACTTCACGCCCGTCTGCGTTAGCATTGCGTGCACTATCGGCTACAGCATTGTGTCTAGGCTGTATGGTCTAGACACAACAGTTCAATTTTTACTTTTTTGCGTTTTCTGAATCTACAGACTATTACCTTTTAATAGATATACAATTTATTCAATTCCGAAGACTACAACTCTTTTTAAATGTTTTTTGAAATGTGTTCTACATGGGCGTGACCCACTGTGGTGCTGTTAAACTGCTGTCAAATAGTGTTATTATTAACGTCCGTGTTCATCAGGTACATTTTAGTGATGTGAGATAAAGTATGTGTTGTGGCTAACCTGTGATGGTTCAGTATATATCGCTGGTGTGATTGTCGATTGTTTCATGTTTATTTACTCTGTCGTTATCTCGAAAATATTCGTAATTAATTCTGTTTCTTGAGTCTCTGTTTTGTTGAAGTATAATAATGAGTGAAAGTAAAGTTATTAGAAATCCTCTGAAGGCTTTTAAGAAAAGGAGAAATGTTGGAAAGCCAAAGGTATGTGTTATTACTGTAAACAATAAAGACGATAACCAAGTGAGTGAACCTAACCTCTCAAGTACACCTGCCCATAGCAGTCAAAGTGGGAAAGAAAATACTTCACAGAAGAAGCTTGGTTCAATGAGTGAAAACTATGAATGTGTTATGGGCGAATCGGATGTGTATGAAATATTTGATATGTCGGTTCTCAAAGGAATTTTTTCAAACTGTGTAAGATGTATTCATTGTAGTGAAGTTGGTCTGCAACTCTCCATAATAAAGCACGTAGGACTTGCTAGCGAAATACAACTGAAATGTGATAAGTGTTCATACATGACCACCTTTTGGAACAGTGTTGCAGTAACTGCAACTGAAGAAAATGGTAGCAAAATCTACGAACACAACAACGAGCGATGCTTGCCTTAGACAAGGAACGCCTTCGGGCTGCAGACAGGGCTGTAAAGAGTCTAGAAATACAAGCAAGAGTAAACAGGAGGAGGAACAAGAGGAAGCTGGAGGAGGAGTTTGCAGAGGATGAAGATAATCCATCCTATGGACCTGGAATGCACTAAAAAGTTAATCCAATCTTTGTCGCTCGATTCCCAAACTTTAATTTTCTCATACTAATTACATGTTTTCTAATGATCTTCCAAACATATTTGTTTCAAACTTTCAGTAAATGTTACACAGTACCTTCTGCATAATTTAACACAGCCTTTTTCCAAAAAACTGTATATTTTTGAATACATAAATAAAAAATTGCAAAAAAATGTTGTGAATTTTCATTACAATTTAAAAAAAATCATCTTTAATAACTGAACTAAAATTTTGTAAAATCCCTGTGTTAAGTTGTAGCCCGTATTCCAATTAATAATATGTAAAAAGTTCAACTTCCTACCTCAAATACTTTGTGAGGAAAGATGTAATTTATAAGCGTTATTTTAACATTGCAAGTATAGGGCGTTCCGGAGCCCCTTAAGGGGTTGGTATCTGGTTCCTGGTTCACGCCAGATGGAAACCTGGCGAGAATCACTTTTCAGACTATATCGGGACTCGTCCATGAACATAACCTGGGACCACTGTTCCAGTGACCATGTCATTGTGTTCTTGACACCAGGCTTTACGGGCTCTACTGAGACCAGGGGTCAGTGGAATGCACCTTATAGGTCTCCAGGTGTCTGTTCAGTAGTCTGTAGACTGTGTGTCTGTAGACAACTGTTCCAGCGCCTGCAGTAAGGTCCCTAGCAAGGCTACCTGCAGTACTCGGTCGCCGTCTGCGAGCACTGGTGGTGAGATATCAGTCTTCTTGTGCTGTTGTACACTGTGGACATCCTGTACTGTAGCGCCTGGAACCGTTTCCTGTCTGCTGGAATCGTTGCCATAATCTTGAGATCACACTTTGTGGCACACAGAGGGCCCGTGCTATGACCTGCTGTGTTTGACCAGCCTCCAGTCGCCCTAGTATTCCACCCCTCATAACGTCATCAGTATTTGTTTTTTGAGCCATTTTCAACACACAGTCACCATGAGCATGTCTGAAAACTTCTGTACACTTACTCGCTGCCCCGTACTCTGACATGCAGCAGCACACCTCAGCCTATGTGGACTCCTGCCAGTGCCACTGTGCGACTGTGCGACGACCTGTAGGGAATCAGTCTACCAATGCCATATAGAACTCATATGCTTTCCATTGTGCGCCAGCCTAGTCCGCTGTAACTAGCTATGATGGCAAAAATGTTGTGCAATACCTTAAAGCAAAGTAAATAATCTGAAGAGTTAATAGCATGTCAGAAGTGATGCTAAAATGATAATGTGTTAAGTTTCAGTTTAGTAACTATAACAGATTTCGAAATTTGGATGTTTTACCTAGAAAACATCAGTGCAACAGGAAGGAGCTAGAAACTTCGAAATTTATATTTGGATTCCTTTTTCATTGTAAATTAATGGAAACACAATGCTGGTTCTCAGAAAATAATATTTTGGTAGAAATTCCTGATTTTCTGTTTTTGTGTCCTAAAAGTACGGAAGCAAGATAGATTAAGTAAGTGATTAGACAAAGCTAGGATGTTTAGATTTAGGTTGAATGTAAATACGCTATAATAACAACGATGTGACAAGTTTCCAAAAGGTAGCTATATAATTATAGCTGTAGCGTCTCTCCAAAGAGCAAGTTCAAAGCTCATCTATTGCATGCAGAACAACTAAAATAATTCTCTCGCCAAAAGTATTTAACCTAGCCACATCACAATTTTATTATAGATACGCGTCTGTGTGCTGATTGCTCAATTAAATTGAGAGCTTCATCGGCCTTCAGCGAATGAGGCAATTAATTATTTAGTAACTTGAAGTGGTGCTCTACTAGCCCCGGCGGCTGGTCAGGAAGACAAATTTTGTCGGCTACACCTTCCGCGGTCCGCACCGTGGCTGTATAAATAAGAGCGCTGCGAGCCCGAGTCAGGCCCCAGATCTCTTCTAGATTCGTACCAACGCGCACTCCATGCTGGAAGCCACGTCGCGTCTGTGCAGTTGCAAGGAACAGCCTTGGATGCTGTATTACGAAACTCGGTATGCACGTAACAATGAGTTCGCATTGTGGTAAAGTGTTGATTGTGGAACGACCTCAGTGATTTATTCTCAGTTTGCGTATGTCGTATTTTCACGTGTCGCCGCAGGACATACCTTGTACCATTACTAGCATGGCGTTTGATGAGTATTAACATCAAATTTTGGTAGGCATTCACTTTGAACATTTACATTGATAACGGTTATTGAACAGTTTCGTTATATAGGAATAATAGGATCCGCGCAATAGACTCTGAACAGCTCTGATACTATAAGAGCTGACTAGCATTGCTTGGGTGAACTTTTGTCTGGAACTTTATGCTTTATCGTTTACAGAATATAGTGAAAATTCTTATAGTAAACTGCATTTTCTATGAATCCCAGACATCATTCTCAATCAGCGTAATGCGCTTCAGTGATCAAATAACTCTATCTCTCCAACAGAGTGGGCACAGTGAAATTTAATTATAGGCATCACGTTTTTGCTAATCAATTTTCTGGTTGCCAACATTGTAGTTAGAGAGCCTACGCTGTGAACGGCAACAACAGAGAAATTTCCACCCACCGCCCCGCAGACCGCAGGTCAAATCCACCGCATGGTCATTCTGCGAGGTGATTTAAACCCGCAAACTGCCTACCAGAGTGTTGTTTCACCATGTATCAGCATTATCCTTAATTTATGAACATGAGTGTATTACGGTTAGAAACTGTGTATTCGTGTTGGGATGGCATAACAGATTGCGAGCAAATACCAAGAATAGATTCATTCAGTATATGAACATGAACGCACTTGGTACGTTCCAATACAATTACCACAGCACTTCAAACATTTACAAAATTATTTTTGGCTGAGCCCACCAAAAATAACGTTAGGAGAAAAATTTATCACTCATTGCACTTTTGCTGTTCACATAGTAAGACTGACGTATCAGGCATGACGTTTTAGTTCATTACGTATTTACTACAAACTCTATTCGCAGACAGTATCCACATATACGACTGAATGTAGCTCCATAATTATATCACTGTACGGCGCACAGCTCATGAGAAATCAAGCGACAAACACTGAGATGTGACAGAAACTGGTTGATCCTTCAAATGGAGTGCAAATTGCCCAGACTATACTCATGCAGTGTCTGATAATGGGAGCACTTAGCAACACCCAACCAGCTTTAAACTTAATTCAAAAGATTTTCTAAACTTTCTCTCGCTTATATGCTTAAAGTCTAATAATGAGCACATCAACTCACTCGTAAAGTAATTAAAAACGTTGATGGTGTTTTGTACATGGGAGTTCTACCCTTTAAAAAATCTTTATTTTATAGGTATACAGTAAAACTAACTAAACCATTGTTTTTGTAAGCAGCTGTCCCGCGACTGCTTTGACATTACACTGTAACATAGTCTACGTTCTGCAGTTCATTTCTTATCTACTTCAACATTAATTTGAACAAATTTACTGTACTCAATTTGCGGTGTTGGCCTACTATTTCTAACCTACTTCTCTATGTTCCATTACCAGATTAACTGTTTACCCGATGTCACAGATCTGATGGTGTAGCCTTGTCATCACAATTCGATTCATAAACACCTTAATAACTAACTCCTCTAAACTTCTATAATCTGTACCAGCATGTTACAGCATCATCTGTTCTCCCAGCTCGCCTATGTGGATTGAGTCGCTTATACACTCGTGTGCGGTAGTGTTCAACCTTGTATGGTAACCATTTATTTATTTATTTATTTATTTACACGTCAAGTTCCGTAGGACCAAATAGAGGAGCAAATCTCCAAGGTCATAAAACGTGTCAGTACATGAAAATACAACATAAAAGTAATAACAGATAAAAATAGATGTTTATGAACGCAAAAAAGTCAGTCAATAAATTTAAGTAAACGCAATCAGCAATACAATAAGGATCAGCTAAATTTTTCAAGAAACTCATCGACAGAATAGAAGGAGTGACCCATGAGGAAACTCTTCAGTTTCGATTTGAAAGTGCGTGGATTACTGCTAAGATTTTTGAATTCTAGTGGTAGCTAATTGAAAATGGATGCAACAGTATTCTGCACACCTTTTTGCACAAGAGTTAAGGAAGTCCGATCCAAATGCAGGTTTTATTTCTGCCGAGTATTAACCGAGTAAAAGCTGCATATTCTTGGGAATAAGCTAATTTCATTAACAAGAAATGACAGTAAGGAATATATATATTGAGAGGCCAATGCCAAAATACCCAGACTAATGAAAGGCTCGACAAGAGGTTCGACAAGTAACACCACTTATTGCCCGAACTGCAAAATATCCTTCTGACCCCAAAATATCGTTTTAGAATGGGAAGAGCTACCCCAAAATATAATACCATACGACATAAGGAAAAGGAAATAAGCAACATAGACTAATTTCCGTGTCGAACGATCACTCATTTCTGATACCATTCGAATAGTAAAAAGGGCAGTATTAAGTCTTTGCACAAGATCGTGAATGTGTGCTTTCCACGACAGCCTACCATCTATCTGAACACCTAGAAATTTGAACTGTTCAGTTTCACTAATCACATGCCCGTTCTGTGAAATTAAAACGTCAGGTTTTGTTAAATTTTGTGTCAGAAATTGTAAAAACTAAGTCTTACTGTGACTTAGCGTTAGTTTATTTTCTACAAGCCATGAACTTAGGTCATGTACTGCACTATTTGAAACCGAGCCAATGTTGCACACAATATCCTGTACTACCAAGCTGGTGTCATCAGGAAACAGAAATATTTTAGAGTTACCTGCAATACTAGAGGGCATGTCATTTATATAAATAAGGAACAGGAGTGGATCCAACACTGATCCCTGGGGCAACCCCCAGTTGACAGTATCCCACTCAGACCCCACATCACAGCTGTTATCAACATTGTGAATAATGACCTTTTGCTGCCTGTTGCTACAGTAAGACGTGAGCCAATTGTGAGCTACTCCCCGTATTCCATAATGGTCCAACTTTTGGAGCAATATTTTGTGATAACACAATCAAATGCCTTAGTTAAATAAAAAAATACGCCAAGCATTCGAAACCTTTTGTTTAGCCCATCCAGTACCTCACAGTGAAAAGAGAATATAAAATTTTCAGTTGTTAAACGACTACTGAAGCCGAACTGTACATTTGATAGCAAATCGTGTGATCTAAAATGATCAATTATCCTTACATACACAGCCTTTTCAATAACTTTTGCAAACACTTATGGCATAGAAATAGGTCTAAAATTATCTACATTATCCCTTTCTCCCTTTTTATGAAGCAGCTTTACTACTGAGTACTTAAATCACAAAGGAAATTGATCCTTCCTAAAGGAAAAAATTACAAATATGGCTAAAAAAAAGGGCTAACATGTGGAGCACAGTACTTTAATATTATGCTCGACACCCCATCATAACCATGAGAGTCCATATTGTGCAGTGATTTAATTATTGACTCAATCTCCCTCTTGTGTGTATCACAGAGGATTGTATCACAGAGGAGTATTTCAGACCTCTAGGAAAGGCATTTGCCAAGAAAGTTATATGATTTACTGTAGAAACTAAACTTTTATTTAATTCACCAGCAATGCTCGGAAAATGATTGTTAAATACTGTACAAATATCTGATTTACCAGTAACAGAAATATTTTTACTGTGAACTGACTTTATATCATCGACCTTGTGCTACTGACCAGACACTTCCTTCACAACTGACCATAAAGTTTTAATTTTATCCATTGAATTAGCTGTTCTATTTGCATGCCACATACTCTTTACCTTCCTAATAACATTTTTCAGCAGCTTACAATACTGTTTGTAATGGGCTACTGTAACTTGATTGTGACTATTTCTAACATTTTGAGAAATTATTGCTTTGTTCTACAAGATATCCTTATCCTACTAGTTAGCCACCTAGGCTTCCTATTACTGCTACTACCCCATTTAGAACGTTCTAACGGAATGCAACTCTCAAAAAGCATGAGAAATGTGTTAAGGAAAGCATTGTATTTACCCTCTATGTTATCGGCACTGTAAACATCCTGCCACTCTTGTTCCTTGACAAGGTTTAAAAAATTGTCTATTGCTGTTGGATTAACTTTCCTGCATAGTTTGTAATTAAATATGACATTGTTTTGAGTACAAAAGCCTTTTATTGTTAAAATTTGTGCATCATAGTCTGAAAGGCAGGTTCGAATCCTGCCTCGGGCATGGATGTGTGTGATGTCCTTAGGTTAGTTAGATTTAAGTAGTTCTAAGTTCCAGGGGACTGATGACCACAGATGTTAAGTCCCATAGTGCTCAGAGCCATTTGAACCATTTTTTTTGCCCATCTAGTAATGAAGAATGAATAAAAATATTGTCTATGGCTGTGCTAATGTTCCCCTGCACCCCAACTGGAAAAAACACAGTCTGCATCGGATCATATGAATTTAGGAGATCTACAAACATTCTTTTTCTAGCACCATTATATACAAAATTTAGGCGGAAGGAGTTTTCAATGGCACAGAGAGGACTGGTGTTGTCGTACAGTTCTTGAGCACCAGGTTTTTCGCCAGGTTTGTGAATTAAATTCCAAACCTCTTTCCAGTGTCTCATGAAGTAAGGGCAATTGACACTCTTCATGGGGATCTGTGTGTCTCATGGGACATTGTGAGTGTGTGAATTCCTAAGGGACCAAACTGCTGAGGTCATCGGTCCCCCTACTTACACACTACTTAAATAAACTTATACTAAGATCAACACACACACCTATGCCCGACGGATGACTCAAACCTCCAGTAGGAGGGGCTGCACAATCCGTGACATGCCGCCTCAAACCGCGTGGAACCTCCGCACGTTATCGGGACATAGGTGCGGCATGTATGGTAGCCTTTCTCATGTCGTCATACAACACAAATATGACCCAATGCTACATAATCACATATTTTAAAACCACACCACCTATATTCGAGAGACACACTTAATACACAAGGAAAGTTGCCAATGCATGTGAAGGAAGCAAAGACTTCCCAATTAGGCTGCTCAGCCTACCCCTCGGTGTCTCCCAGACAGTCATGCTTTACAGTTTTACTCTTGTCTATTCCCTGTTTGTAATGTTTATCAGGGACCGATGGCCTCTGCAGTTTGGTCCCTTTAATCCTTAAACCAACCAACCAATGTTTATCGTCCACATTGTAACACCATGTAAGATTAAATTTATATTCGATGTTAAAATACTTCTCTTTTTCTTCGGGAAATTTTTATCGCTACTGGCAGCCTATATTTCATATCCACAAACATGCTACCGTAAGAAATGGATGGGGCTGAAACTCTTGAAACCAGAATCGTGCTTACTACAGATGTTGGTATCAAAAGCCGATCTATGGTAAGTAACGGACGCGATTTAAACTCTTGAAACCAGGTTAAAGCTAACTGCACATGGCAATAATGTACACTGTTCTACAGCACATAATGGGTGGGATCAAAACTCTTCGCCAGTGACATGTGCAGCAAGCTCAAATCTAGTTTCAAGAGACTGAATCCCATCCGTTACATACCGACGGTGTCTGCGACAAATGATGACATGAGGCTTAGGTCGTGTCCTACATGAGCGACAGAAGCGAGCGACAGCTAGCGACTTCTGGATACGCGACACTCCAGCGACATGTAGCAGCATCGGGCGAAAAGCTTGCACGTCCTGCGTGCGAACGACCATGTCGTGCTACAAGGTGGCTGCTTTGAGCCAAGTGCATGAAATCTACAAAGGGAGGAATCTCCATGGAGAATTTCATAAATATCGTCAACTACGAAGATCACCAGACAAATTCTTCGAATACACATGAATGAACAGAGGAGCATTCGACTAACTCATTAATAAATGAAATACGAATGTTTTTTAGATGATCAACAACTTTTAACAGCCAATAAATGCGGAGGCATGACTACTACATCGCTAACAGTGCTAAATACAACCATAACTACACAGATTGAGACCTCTGGGCAAAAGCTAGCTATGGTGTAGGAGTAGCGTATGCAGTTGATGATTAAGTATCAGCCACAGGTCCCGGGTTCGATTTCGAGGCGTTCTCATATTTTTACTGACTCAGTTACAATTCTGTATACCAAGTTGTATGTATAGTGTTTACACTGCATCACTAAGTATACTTTTAAGGTCTTGCAAAAGAAATTCACCTTCACACCTATCCCAGTATACCACGCACATTTAATTGCTAATAAATTACAATTAACCATGAAATGTTACTGATATTTGATGTTGCGAACGTAATTCATCAGCAGTCAATGTGAAGGCCAAGCATTTCGATTACTGTAAATTGTTTGTAAAAGTAAAGCTTAGAAAATTTTTGAAAAGAAAGTCAAACGTTTTTTGTAACGATTTGTCTAAAAGTATTAAATAAAAAATATTAGGGAAACGTTTGGTGGACCTCATTTTCTGTTCATGATTTAGAGCCTTTGAAGGCACATAGACCGTTTCTCTGATCATCTTATTTTTTTACACAAATCATTTCATAAAGTATTTGACTGGCTTCTTTCATTTTTTAATTTCAAGTTTTATTCTGTAAGCATGATCTTACTGACTACTCGTTTGCCTTCCTAACGTATTTGATTCGAAGGAAGCCTTTTTGACATTGAAATACCGCACCAACGTATCTTTTTAAGTGCAAAATAGGTTGGTCTTGAACAGATGAAAATTTTGACACTTTATTTACACCAGCTTGCCGTCGAATATTCCAATTTTTTCTCAGCGTCTTAATTAAGTTTCCGTTAATTACCTTGATTACTTTCAAGCAGTTAAATATTTTCGTGCAAAACTAGACCTCATGCTGGTCGCATTGATACCCCGTTTACCTGTGTCCCTCCTTTGTTTGGCTATGAAAATTTGGACAAAACCTCAAGGTGTAAGTTATAGGAAGTCCGCGGATATAACAACCAATATCTCAAGAATTAAAAGAGAGGTCATTCCGGTCTCAACTTTAAATACAATTTAGTTATATTGGTTACATTTCATACGCAATAATGTATGCACTTAAATGAACAATACGAAAAGTCGACACAACGTGATTTAGAAATTCTTAACAGTTTCGTGCATCCACGTACTCAATTTCGTGCAGCACAGTAACTACGACGAATAACGAAAATAATTCAGACCTTAATAGTTTAAAGATATGAAGCTATAGGTTGTGGAGGAATCAAATTTTTTCACGGAATAGTTTTCCTAAAGTCGGATGTTAAGCAATTCATAGCTGCCGTCGCGTCCGCTTCTGTCGCTCACGTAGTACAAGGTCTTAAAGATTCACAGCTTTTCCCTCGTTTTATTAATGCTGGCTACTGCTGTGTTTTCAGAACCTTTATCTACTTGAAAATGAATATCAGATGGAAATTGCAATCGTGGAAAATGATATAAACAATACATTGAATATGATATTATTTAAAAAAATTCAATGAGACTGTGTTCTTACAACTGTAACAGCAGAAAATTTGATTCTTCAGTTTGTCAATTGGGAAGCAGAAACAGAGGTAGAATACACTAATTGTTTCTGTACACTTCCATCATCAGTGGAACACTGCAGCGAGTATCCTCTTTCCTGAAAAAGGAGACGCCTGTTCAGTGATCAAGATACTGAAACGGCAGTGTATGCAGCTCTACGCAGCACCTGCGTTCTTTGAAATTGGAGTTCTTACGTGCAACTAGAATTCTGAGAATATCCCTCCTGTCTTACAGGTCTTGTAAATCATGCTGGACATTTCTCTTGTGTTTTGATCTCCGAAGGAGCTTAATATGTTGTTGTTGTGGTCTTCAGTACTGAGACTGGTTTGATGCAGCTCTCCATGCTACTCTATCCTGTGCAAGCTTCTTCATCTCCCAGTACCTACTGTAGCCTACATCCTTCTGAATCTGCTTAGCGTATTCATCTCTTGGTCTTCCTCTACAATATTTACCCTCCACGCTGCTCTCCAGTACTAGATTGGCGATCCCTCCATGTCTCAGAACATTTCCTACCATCCGATCCCCTCGTCTAGTCAAGTTGTGCCACAAGCTCCTCTTCTCCCCAATTCTATTGAATACCTCCTCATTTCTTATGTGATCTACCCATCTAATCTTCAGCATTCTTCTGTAGCACCACATTTCGAAAGCTTCTATTCTCTTCTTGTCCAAACTATTTATCGTCCACGTTACACTTCCATACATGGCTACACTCCATACAAATACTTTCAGAAACGACTTCGTGACATTTCAATCTATACTCGATGTTAACAAATTTCTCTTCTTCAGAAAGGCTTTCCTTGCCATTGCCAGTCTACATTTTATATCCTCTCTATTTCGACCATCATTAATTATTTTGCCCACAAAATAGCAAAACTCCTTTACTACTTTAAGTGTCTCATTTCCAAATCTAATTCCTTCAGCTTCACCCGATTTAATTCAACTACATTCCATTATCCTCGTTTTGCTTTTGTTGATGTTCATGTTATATCTTCCTTTCAAGACACTGTCCATTCCGTTCAACTGCTCTTCCAAGTCCATTGCTGTCTCTGACAGAATTACAATGTCATCGGCGAACCTCAAAGTTTTTATTTCTTCCCTTTTGTTTCTTTTTAGGTCATCAGTCTACTGACGGGTTTGATGCGGCCCGCCACGAATTCCTTTCCTGTGCTAACCTCTTCATCTCAGAGTAGCACTTGCAACCTACGTCCTCAATTATTTGCTTAACGTCTTCCAATCTCTGTCTTGCTCTACAGTTTTTGCACTCTACAGCTCCCGCTAGTACCATGGAAGTCATTCCCTCATGTCTTAGCAGATGTCCTACCATCCTGTCCCTTCCCCTTATCAGTGTTTTCCACATATTCCTTTCCTCTCCGATTCTGCGTAGAACCTCCTCATTCCTTACCTTATCAGTCCACCTAATTTTCAACATTCGTCTATAGCACCACATCTCAAATGCTTCGATTCTCTTCTGTTCCGGTTTTCCCACAGTCCATGTTTCACTATCATACAATGCCGTACTCCAGACGTACATCCTCAGAAATTTCTTCCTCAAATTAAGGCCGGTATTTGATATTAGTAGACTTCTCTTGGCCAGAAATGCCTTTTTTGCCATAGCGAGTCTGCCTTTGATGTCCTCCTTGCTCCGTCCGTCATTGGTTATTTTACAGCCTAAGTAGCAGAATTCCTTAACTTCATTGACTTCGTGACCATCAATCCTGATGTTAAGTTTCTCGCTGTTCTCATTTCTACTACTTCTCATTACCTTCGTCTTTCTCCGATTTACTCTCAAACCATACTGTGTACTCATTAGACTGTTCATTCCGTTCAGCAGATCATTTAATTCTTCTTCACTTTCACTCAGGATAGCAATGTCATCAGCGAATCGTATCATTGATGATATCCTTTCACCTTGTATTTTAATTCCACTCCTGAACCTTTCTTTTATTTCCATCATTGCTTCCTCCATGTACAGATTGAAGAGTAGGGGTGAAAGGCTACAGCCTTGTCTTGCACCCTTCTTAATACGAGAACTTCGTTCTTGATCGTCCACTCTTATTATTCCCTCTTGGTTGTTGTACATATTGTATATGACCCGTCTCTCCCTATAGCTTCCCCCTACTTTTTTCAGAATCTCGAACAGCTTGCACCATTTTATATTGTCGAACGCTCTTTCCAGGTTGACAAATCTTATCAAAGTGTCTTGATTTTTCTTTAGCCGTGCTTCCATTATTAGCCGTAACGTCAGAATTGCCTCTCTCGTCCCTTTACTTTTCCTAAAGCCAAACTGATCGTCACCTAGCGCATTCTCAATTTTCCTTTCCATTTTCTGTATATTATTCTTGTAAGCAGCTTCGATGCATGAGCTGTTAAGCTGATTGTGCGATAATTCTCGCACTTGTCAGGTCTTACCGTCTTCGGAATTGTGTGGATGATGCTTTTCCGAAAGTCAGATGGTATGTCGCCAAAGTCATATATTCTACACACCAACGTTAATAGTCGTTTTGTTGCCACTTCCCCCAATGATTTTAGAAATTCTGATGGAATGTTATCTATCCCTTCTGCCTTATTTGACCGTAAGTCCCCCAAAGCTCTTTTAAATTCCGATTCTAATACTGGGTCTTCTATCTCTTCTAAATCGACTCCTGTTTCTTTTCCTAGCTCATCAGACAAATCTTTACCCTCATAGAGGCTTTCAATGTATTCTTTCCACCTATCTGCTCTCTCCTCTGCATTTAACAGTGGAAATGCACTGTTAATGTTACCACCGTTGCTTTTAATGTCACCAAAGGTTGTTTTGACTTTCCTGTATGCTGAGTCTGTTCTTCCGACAATCATGTCTTTTTCGATGTCTTCACATTTTTCCTGCAGCCATTTCGTCTTAGCTTCCCTGCACTTCCTATTTATTTCATTCCTCAGCGACTTGTACTTGTGTATTCCTGATTTTCCCGGAACATGTTTGTACTTCCTCCTATCATCAATCAACTGAAGTATTTCTTCTGTTACCCATGGTTTCTTCGCAGCTACCTTCTTTGTACCTATGTTTTCCTTCCCAACTTCTGTGATGGCCCTTTTTAGAGATGTCCATTCCTCTTCAACTGTACTGCCTACTGCGCTATTCCTTATTGCTGTATCTATAGCGTTAGAGAACTTCAAACGTATCTCGTCATTCCTTAGACTTCCGTATCCCACTTCTTTGCGTATTGATTCTTCCTGACTAATGTCTTGAACTTCAGCCTACTCATCATCACTACTATATTGTGATCTGAGTCTGTATCTGCTCCTGGGTACGCCTTACTGTCCAGTATCTGATTTCCGAATCTCTGTCGAACCATGATGTAATCTAATTGAAATCTTCCCGTATCTCCCGGCCTTTTCCAAGTATACCTCTTCCTCTTGTGATTCTTGAACAGGGTATTCGCTATTAGTAGCTGAAACTTGTTACAGAACTCAATTAGTCTTTCTCCTCTTTCATTCCTTGTCCCAAGCCCATATTCTCCTGTAACCTTTTCTTCTACTCCTTCCCCTACAACTGCTTTCCAGTCGATCATGACTATTAGATTTTCGTCCCCCTTTACATACTGCATTACCCTTTCGATATCCTAATATACTTTCTCTATCTGTTCATCTTCAGCTTGCGACGTCGGCATGTATACCTGAACTATCGTTGTCGGTGTTGGTCTGCTGTCGATTCTGATTAGAACAACCCGGTCACTGAACTGTTCACAGTAACACACCCTCTGCCCTACCTTCCTATTCATAACGAATCCTACACCTGTTATACCATTTTCTGCTGCTTTTGATATTATCCGATACTCCTCTGACCAGAAATCCTTGTCTTCTTTCCACTTCACTTCACTGACCCCTACTATATCTAGATTGAACCTTTGCATTTCCCTTTTCAGATTTTCTAGTTTCCGTACCACGTTCAAGCTTTTGACATTCCACGCCCTGATTCGTAGAACGTTATCCTTCTGTTGATTATTCAATCTTTTTCTCATGGTAACCTCCCCCTTGGCAGTCCCCTCCCGGAGATCCGAATGGGGGACTATTCCGGAATCTTTTGCCAATGGAGAGATCATCATGACACTTCTTCAATTACAGGCCACATGTCCTGTGGATACACGTTACGTGTCTTTAATGCAGTGGTTTCCATTGCCTTCTGCATCCTCATGTCGTTGATCATTGCTGATTCTTCCGCCCTTAAGGGCAATTTCCCACCCCTAGGACAAGAGAGTGTCCTGAACCTCTATCCGTTCCTCCGCCCTCTTTGACAAGGCCGTTGGCAGAATGAGGTTGACTTCTTATGCCGGAAGTCTTCGGCCGCCAATGCTGATTATTTCTCAAAATTTAGGCAATGGCGGGGATCGAACCCGGGACCGAAGACGTTTTTGATTATGAATCTAAGACGCTACCCTTAGACCACGGGTACAGATACATTTCTTCTCCATGGGTTTTAATACCTACTCCGAACTTTTCTTTTGTTTCCTTTATTGCTTGCTCAATATACAGATTGAATAACATCGGGGATAGGCTACAACCCTGTCTCACTCCCTTCCCAACCACTGCTTCCCTTTCATAACCCTCGACTCTTATTGTGGTGTCACCGCCAGACACCACACTTGCTAGGTGGTAGCTTAAATCGGCCGCGGTCCAGTAGTACATGTCGGACCCGCGTGTCGCCACTGTGTGATCGCAGACCGAGCGCCACCACAAGGCAGGTCTCGAGAGACTGACTAGAACTCGCCCCAGTTGTACGGACGACGTTGCTAGCGACTACACGTACGAAGCCTTTTTCTCTCATTTGCCGAGAGACAGTTAGAATAGCCTTCAGCTAAGTCCATGGCTACGACCTAGCAAGGCGCAGTTATCCATATCTGGAGAGAGTCTCACTTGTATTATCAAGAGCAATGTACAAGAAGACATTAAAGTTAAGTATATGAGAAGCTCCGTTCTTTTCTTTATAGCTTTTATCACGTATCCTGTTTCAGACTTAACGCAAGACGGCGTGAGTTGACGCGTGCCCTTTCGGCTACTTCACTGTGGACTGGCTGCCTTGTCAGTCCACAACACTTATTACTGCCATTTTCTTTCTGTACAAATTGTAAATAGCCTTTCGCTCCCTGTATGTTATCTCTGCCACATTCTGAATTTGAAAGAGAGTATTCCAATCATCATTGTCAAAAGCTTTCTCTAAACCTACAAATGCTAGAAACGTAGGTTTGCCTTTCCTTAATGTTTCTTCTAAGATAAGTCGTAGGTTCGGTATTGCCTGACGTGTTCCAACATTTCTACGGAATCCAAACTGACCCAAGGTCTGCTTCTATCAGTCTTTCCATTCGTCTGTAAAGAATTCGCGTTAGTATTTTTCAGCTGTGACTTATTAAACTGATAGTTCGGTAATTTTCACTTCTGTGAACACCTGCTTTCTTTGGGATAGGAATTATTATATTTTTCTTGAAGTCTGAGGGAATTTCGCCCGTCTCATACATCTTGCTCACTAGATGGTAGAGTTTTGTCAGGACTGGCTCTCCCAAGGCCGTCAGTAGTTCTAATGGAATGTTGTCTACTCCGGGGGCCTTGTTTCGAATCAGTCAAACTCTTCATGCAGTATCATATCTCCCGTTTCATCTTCATCTACATGCTCTTCCATATCCATAATATTGTCCTAAAGTACATCGCCCTTCTATAGACCCTCTATATACTCCTTCTACCTTTCTGCTTCCCCTTCTTTGCTTAGAACTGGATTTCCATCAAAGCTCTTGATATTCATGCAAGTGGTTCTACTTTCTCCAAAGGTATCTTTAATTTTCCTGTACTCAGTATCTATCTTACCCCCAGTGAGATAAGCCTCTACATCCTTACATTTGTCCTCTAGCCATCCTTGCTTAGCCATTTTGCACTTCCTGTCAATATCATTTTTGAGACGTTTATTTTCCTTTTGGCCTGCTTCGTTTACTGCATTTTTTATGTTCTCTCCTTTCATCAATTAAATTCAATATTTCTTCTGTTACCCAAGGGTTTCTACCAGCCCTCGCCTTTTTACCTATTTGATCCTCTGTTGCCTTCACTATTTCATCCCTCAAAGCTACCCATTCTTCTTCTACTGTATTTCTTTCCCCCATTTCTGTCAATTGTTCCCTTACGCACTCCCTGAAACTCTCTACAACCTCTGGTTCTTTCAGTTTATCCAGGTCCCATCTCCTTAAATTCCCACCTTTTTGCAGTTTCTTCAGTTTTAATCTACAGTTCATAACCAATAGATTGTGGTCAGAGTCCACATCTACCCCAGGAAATGTCTTACAATTTAAAACCTGGTTCCTAAATCTCTGTCTTACCATTATATAATCTATCTGAAACCTGACTACGAAGGCTTTCCCGGCGTAATAATTTATAAAATTCTTCTCGGGTATGCAGCCGGATCATGACGTCTTCAAGACACAATATTTCTGCGGTCCAACTGGCCGCCATCATCAGGTGAGAGCGCTGGTGCACAATCTCGCCGGAACTGACTTCCCAGCGCAAGCGGCAGCCCATATATAGGCCGCAGAAGGCCCACAACGCGTGCGCGAAAAGGTGCCGTGGCTGCCCTCTAGTGCAGTAAACATGCCGCGCCGCCGGTGGTGGAAAGAGGCGAAATCGAGATATCGCTGTCAAAAATAAAAGAAAATTAAAAAATTCTATTCCGACGATTGAGACGCAGACCGTTGTTTTTTAATGTCGGATAACACCGGGTCCCAAGTCTTACTTAAAAGATAGCCCTTGTCTCTATTAATAAGATTGTCAGATAAACGAATCTCTATTGATTCTTTTAAAATACAGTCCCAATATCGAGATGCAGGGGCAACCATTTGTGTCGCATCATATTGCATTCTGTGTCCCTGGGTGAGACAGTGCTCCGCCACTGCGGATTTCTCGGGTTGAAGCAGCCGTGTGTGCCGCTGATGCTCAACACATCGGTCCTGAATGGTCCGGATCGTCTGACCAATGTAAGCCTTCCCACAGTGGCAAGGGATCTTGTATACACCGGGCTTCCTCAAACCCAAGTCATCCTTAACAGAGCCAAGAAACGCTCTAAGCTTGGCCGGCGGACGAAAAATACTTTTGATGTGATATCTTTTTAGAATTCTTCCTATCTTCGAGGAAATGCTCCCAGCAAAAGGCAGAAAAGCCACCGATTTGCAGGTATCTTCTGGTGGTTCAGGCGATGGTCCAAACTGGAAAGCACGACGGATCTGTTTATCTGTATAGCCATTCTGCTTGAACACAACCTTAAGGTGGTCCAATTCTTGTGTCAAGCTTTCTCCATCTGAAATAGCATAAGCTCTTCTCGCCAACGTTCGCAGGACCCCTGTACGCTGGAACGATGGATGACAGCTAGAAGCATGCAGGTAACGGTCCGTGTGCGTAGGCTTTCGATAAACACTGTGTATACAAGATCCCTTGCCACTGTGGGAAGGCTTACATTGGTCAGACGATCCGGACCATTCAGGACCGATGTGTTGAGCATCAGCGGCACACACGGCTGCTTCAACCCGAGAAATCCGCAGTGGCGGAGCACTGTCTCACCCAGGGACACAGAATGCAATATGATGCGACACAAATGGTTGCCCCTGCATCTCGATATTGGGACTGTATTTTAAAAGAATCAATAGAGATTCGTTTATCTGACAATCTTATTAATAGAGACAAGGGCTATCTTTTAAGTAAGACTTGGGACCCGGTGTTATCCGACATTAAAAAACAACGGTCTGCGTCTCAATCGTCGGAATAGAATTTTTTAATTTTCTTTTATTTTTGACAGCGATATCTCGATTTCGCCTCTTTCCACCACCGGCGGCGCGGCATGTTTACTGCAATAGAGGGCAGCTACGGCACCTTTTCGCGCACGCGTTGTGGGCCTTCTGCGGCCTATATATGGGCTGCCGCTTGCGCTGGGAAGTCAGTTCCGGCGAGATTGTGCACCAGCGCTCTCACCTGATGATGGCGGCCAGTTGGACCGCAGAAATATTGTGTCTTGAAGACGTCATGATCCGGCTGCATACCCGAGAAGAATTTTATATCTGAAACCTTCTAGTATCTCCAGGGTTCTTCCATGTATACAACCTTCTTTCATGATTCTTGAACCAAGTGTTAGCTATGATTAAGTTATGCTCTGTGTAAAATTCTACCAGGCGACTTCCTCTTTCATTTCTTAGCCCCAATCCATATTCACCTACTACGTTTCCTTCTCTTCCTTTTCCTACTCTCGAATTCCAGTCACACATGACTATTAAATTTTCGTCTGCCTTCACTACCTGAATTATTTATTTTATCTCATCATAAATTTCATCAATTTCTTCGTCATCTGCATAGCTAGTTGGCATATAAACTTGTACTACCGTAGTAGGCGTGGGCTTCATGTCTATCTTGGCCACAATAATGCGTTCACTATGCTGTTTGTAGTAGCTTACCCGCACTCCTATATTTTTATTCATTATTAAACCTACTCCTGCATTACCCGTATTTGATTTTGTATTTATAATCCTGTATGCACCTGACCAGAAGTCTTGCTCTTCCTGCCACCGAACTTCACTAATTCCCACTATATCTAACTTGAACCTATCCATTTCCCTTTTTAAATTTTCTAACCTACCTGCCCGATTTAGGGATCTGACATTCCACGCTCCGGTCCGTAGAATGTCAGTTTTCTTTCCACTGATAACGACGTCCTCTTCGGAGATCCAAATGGAGGACTATTTTACATCCGGAATATTTTACCCAAGAGGACGCCATCGTAATTTAATCATACAGTAAGGCTGCATGCCCTCGGGAAAAATTAGGGCTGCAGTTTTCCCTTGCTTTCAGCCTTTCGCAGTACCGGAACAGCAAGGACATATTGGTTAGTGTTACAAGGCTAGATCAGTCAGTCATCCAGACTGTTGCCCCTGCAACTACTGAAAAGGCTGCTGCCCCTCTTCAGGAATCACACGTTTATCTGGCCTCTCAACAGGCACCCCTCCGTTGTGGTTGCACCTACCGGTACGGCTATCTGTATCGTTGAGGCACGCAAGCCTCCCCACCAACGGCAACGTCCATGGTTCATGGGGGGGGGGGGGGGGGGAGCTTAATAATTCTGAGGAATTTCGTTTATTCCAGCTGCGTGGTTTAGACTTATGTACTTAAGGGGCTCCGGAAAGGCTCAAAATCATGAAAAGTTCAATTTTTACTTTTTTGCGTTTTCTGAATCTGCAGACTATTACCTTTTAATATATATATATATAATTTATTCAATTCCGAAGACTACAACTATTTTTAAATTTTTTTTGAAATGTGTTCTACATGGGCGTGACCCACTGTGGCGCTGTTAAACTGCTGTCAAATGATGTTATTATTAACGTCCGTGTTCATCAGGTACATTTTAGTGATGTGAGATAAAGTATGTGTTGTGGCTAACCTGTGATGGTTCACTATATATCGCTGGTGTGATTGTCGATTGTTTCATGTTTATTTACTCTGTCGTTATCTCGAAAATATTCGTAATTAATTCTGTTTCTTGAGTCTCTGTTTTGTTGAAGTATAATAATGAGTAAAAGTAAAGTTATTAGAAATCCTCTGAAGGCTTTTAAGAAAAGGAGAAATGTTGGAAAGCCAAAGGTATGTGTTATTACTGTAAACAATGAAGACGATAAACAAGTGAGTGAACCTAACCTCTCAAGTACACCTGCCCATAGCAGTCAAAGTGGGAAAGAAAATACTTCACAGAAGAAGCTTGGTTCAATGAGTGAAAACTATGAATGTTTTATGGGCGAATCGGATGTGAATGAAATATTTAATATGTCGGTTCTCAAAGGAATTTTTTCAAACTGTGTAAGATGTATTCATTGTAGTGAAGTTGGTCTGGAACTCTCCATAATAAAGCACGTAGGACTTGCTAGTGAAATACAACTGAAATGTGATAAGTGTTCATACATGACCACCTTTTGGGACAGTGTTGCAGTAACTGCAACTGAAGAAAATGGTAGCAAAATGTATGAACACAACAATGAGCGATGCTCGCTTTAGACAAGGAACGCCTTCGGGCTGCAGACAGGGCTGTAAAGAGTCTAGAAATACAAGCAAGAGTAAACAGGAGGAGGAACAAGAGGAAGCTGGAGGAGGAGTTTGCAGAGGATGAAGATAATCCATCCTATGGACCTGGAATGCACTAAAAAGTTAATCCAATCTTTGTCGCTCGATTCCCAAAACTTTTATTTTCTCATACTAATTACATGTTTTCAAAGGATCTTCCAAACATATTTGTTTCAAACTTTCAGTAAATGTTACACAGTACCTTCTGCATAATTTAACACAGCCTTTTTCCAAAAAACTGTATATTTTTGAATACATAAATAAAAAATTGCAGAATAATGTTGTGAATTTTCATTACAATTGAAAAAAAAATCATCTTTAATAACTGAACTAAAATTTTGTAAAATCCCTGTGTTAAGTTGTAGCCCATATTCCAATAAATAATCTGTAAAATGTTCAACTTCCTACCTCAAATACTTTGTGAGGAAAGATGTAATTTATAAGCGTTATTTTAACATTGCAAGTATAGGGCGTTCCGGAGCCCCTTAAGTTTTTGCTTAAATTCTTCTGCCGCGCGGGATTAGCCGAGCTGTCTTAGACGCTACAGTCATGGACTGAGCAGCTGGTCCCGGCGGAGGTTCGAGTCATCCCTCGGGCATGCGTGTGTGTGTTTGTCCTTAGGGTAATTTAAGTAGTGTGTATGCTTAGAGAACGATGACCTTAGCAGTTAGGTCCCATAAGATTTCACACACATTTGTTTAAATTCTTTTAGCGGTATTGCGCCGAAAATCCCAATTTCATCTTCTCACTTTTCTCGTTTCGTAACTTAGTTATATGTCCTTTATAAAACCGTTCTACGTATCCCTTTCACCCTTCAGCCATCGTTTCTTTTGTTTTTACTGCCTTGTCATCTCACTGCTAGATCAGTATGTAGCTGCTTGTCTTTTCTTCAATGGTTTCTATAATTTCCCCTAAGCGGCCACTCTGTTTCCTGTTGTCCGCTAGCCATAGCAGCTTTAATTTTTCGGTGCTTTTAGGCACTTGCACTTTACTCTCTTTTTCTAAGTTCAAGCTTTTTTACCGTCTTCTTCCATCATTCAATTTGGCAACTGTGTTAAAAGGATTTTTGACAGGACTTGTCTTTTTGCCAAATTTTTTTCCTTGCAACCTTCACTAATCCACCTTTGAAAGTACCAGTTCTTCACCTATTATAAACGTTTCTGTTCCGGCGTAACGCCAAGCGCCGACACGTCGGCCTGGAACGTTACAGCAGAGAGGGATGCGGGGCGACGTCAACCAACAGGACGCTGACCGACCCCTCTGTAGGACGACAGCGAGAGAGTGGCGCCATCTGCACGAGGGGGATACACGCGCGGCGCCCCGAGTCGGAGTCCAGGTGGCCTACGACTTCTGCAGCAGTGACTTAAAACAGTATTCCTTCTCTTGTGCTACGAATTGTATCTACTGAAGAGAGTGCTTAAGTTTCATGCCGCTCTTTGCTTGCGACGTCTCATTGAACATTTATCAAAGCTAAGTATTGTCATTTATCTTACTGTAATAAACTTCACTAATACGATTTGCTTGAATTGTTGTGCAGCGATCCGAGAAGGCAGGCTTCCTAGGCACCCTGTATCCGACGAGGGCAGAACACAACACTCTCCACTATTTCATTTTATTACTTCATAATGCTCCTTTGGAACTCACAACTAATGGTTGTTTGAAGTTCTCCACCTCTTGTATTTTCTAATTAATTTTAATTTCTTCAACTTTATTGTATATTTGATGACTAATAAACTGTGGTTGAAGACTAAATTTGTTAACTGAAATATTTTGCAGTTTAAAATCTAGTTTCTTAAAATCTATCGTAAAATATTGTGAGCTACCAATAGATTCGGTGCCTCGTGGTACTTTACACATGCAAAGTCTTATTTCGTGATGATTAAATTGATCTCAGTGCCAAATTCCACCAGATTCCTCTCGTTTCCTTTCGCCCTAGTCCATGTTTCCCTATTATTTTGTCCTTCCCTTTCGTTTCCTACTATCGAAATAAAGTCTGACACTAGATACTGAATATTTTGGTTCCTCAGTCTACGGAGCAACTGGAGTAGTATTTCTGTTTTGCCGTGGTGAGTGGTGGCTTTGGGTCTATCTTGGCTACCATAATGCGTTCACTGTGCTGTTGGTAATAATCCACACTCGTTTCTAGTTTCTTATTCATTGTTACATATTCTCCTTCATAATCCCTAATGGTTGTGTGTTAATAACACTAGACAAGGAATCCCGTTCTTCCTGCCATCCAGACTCACTCATATACGAGGGCTATTCGGAAAGTAAGGTCCGATCGGTCGCGAAATGGAAACGACTATGAAAATCCGATAAAGCTTTGCACAGATGTGTTGGGTAGTGTCTCTAGTATAACCCCAGTTGGCATCACGTCGCTCTTCTCATTTCTGAGCTCGCAGTGAGTGCGTAAAGATGTCTAGAAAATAGTGTCTGCCGCCAAGTACGAGGGCCTGGTGAGAAATTTCGCCTGAAGCTATGCAGCTAACATTACATAACTGTCGTGCTGTTTCGTCTTCAAGACAATTCTCAGCCGCATTCTGCAGGGGCAATGAAGATGCTCCTGCATCGTTTTCAAATGGAAATGTTAGATTACCCACAATACAGTCCGCAATTGTCTCCCCCTGAGTTTCATCTCTGGTCACATGAACCGCTGGTTAAGAAGACAACATTTCGGCACAAGACAACGAGCCGTAGGCCAGCGTAGAGAATTGGCGGAGAGCACTGGCGGCTGCCTTCTATAGCGAGGGTATTGGAAAGTTGGTACAACGCTACGATACACGTCTAAGTCGGATCGGCGACTATGGAGATAAGTAGCTGCAAGGTGTATCTAACTGTTGCAAATAAAACATTTTTGATTTTTACCGTGGTTTCCATGTCGCGACCTATCGGACCTTACTTTCCGAATAGCCCTCGTAGTTTCTCTTTCCTAGTTCTCTAAGCTACCTTCACGATTGAGGCAACTAACTGTCTACGCTCCACATCGTAGAGCGTCACATTTGTTGCTTCATATGTCAACATCACTCTCACCAGTTCCTGGCATGACATCCTTACAGGGGACAACATTCCACTCAGCAGGATACCGTAACTGAGCGGTGCAGGAGAGCTGCGAGACCTTGAGAAGTATAACGCCTGCAGTTTACCACTGCTTTCAGCTCTTCGCAGTACCGGTGTAGCAGGCGAGTTTTAAAATGAAATAAGGCGGGATCAGTCAGTTTTTCGTAGTTTTGTCTACATAACTACTGAAAAGTACTGCTACCCCCCTTCGAGAAATTTATGTCAGCCTGGCTTATCCACGAATACGCTTAGCAGCTAGTTGCAGACAAAAACTTTTTTAATTTTAAATAAAACGAGAATATTTGAAGACCGTCCACTAACTTTCAAATTTGTTTGTCTTGGAGGAAACTTAACTTTTAATTACACCATTTGTGTCACTGCATGGAGTTGGGTGGTAAATTATCCTTCGAGGTCCTGAGTGATGAGCAGTCCTTAGTCCAACCTTGTTTACTTTAGACAACTGACTGATACCTAGCATACAGTATTATTTCACCAATGCTACCAACACTGCCACTTTACCGACGACAGTTTAGTCTGAAGATTGTTATGCTGCTAAATTCGGTCACCAAAAACAAATAATAATCTTTCTTAATTGTTTCAACTTCATTCTTCGATAGACATTGAAGCTACGTCTGAAACTCTTGGTCGCGTCGTTTCCTGGATCTCTGCGACCCCTTACCTTACAGACACGAGTACGGTTCTTTCAATACCTGCAACGTAGTCGGTGGGTAGCGAATGTATAGCACCTCGGCTCAAGATTTTTCTAATTGCAAATAATAATTTTTTTTTCTTTCTTTTCATTCTCTTCTTGTAACGCTGTATGTAATACATCTTTGATGGTTTATAATTCTTTTTTTGTTCTGTAGTATGAAATGTAACCGTGTTTTGCTTTATTTATTTTGCTACACAAATCAATTATTAATCGAGAATGAAAACATTTGAACTTCTTTCCGATCTTATTTGTAATGCTTCTGTTATATGCAGCATGTAAAACTAAAAACAATACGCAGAGCTGGTATACGAACTGTTATGCATGAGAAATATCGATAGCAGTTATCAAGCAGAGAGAGTCAATGTGTGTGTTCTATGACGTGTACACACGGGTGTGCTGCGTATCGTGATAGTACCGCTTCAGGTAGAAGCACACGCAAAACTTATGAATGAGTTCTTGTGTTTCACACACATTTCGGTTGGACATTAATGTGAACATTATGAAAGAAGATGTTAAACTGTTTGACTACTGCGAGCTTCGTGGGGTGCACCGAGCGAGGTGGTGCAGTGGTTAGCACACTGGTCTCGCATTCGGGAGGACGACGGCTCAATCCCGTCTCCGGCCATCCTGATTTAGGTTTTCCGTGATTTCCCTAAATCGCTACAGGCAAATGCCGGGATTGTTCCTTTAAAAGGGCACGGCCGATTTCCTTCCCCATCCTTCCCTCACCCGAGCTTGCGCTCCGTCTCTAATGACCTCGTTGCCGATGGGACGTTAAACACTAATCTCCTCCTCCTCCTCGTGGGGTGCTATAAACAGCAGTGACTACGCATACACGAGTGGACAGAGGTCATCGCCATTGGAACCAAATCGTTTACTTCTAATAGAGTTACACAACTTAAATTCCTGTTATATTTACAATTTAACGAAGTCCTGCACATGTTAAAACCTTAACGGTCTTTTTGGAAACATTTGAAGTGTTTCATATATGTGAAACTGGCTCGTTAAATTGTGAACTTACAAATATGGTATGCATGCTAAAAACAGACGGACTGAAACTTAGGATACGGTGAGTTAAAGTGAATTTTACACCACATCAAAACTGTGTACAGAACAATAATAAAACTAGGATCATGTGTGTAATGAACGTTATGGTCGCACACATTCGATCGTGGATCTATGCAGCAACAATTAGTCCTGGAAGACTGTAAACAGAGGAATACGGCAGAGGATAACAATACTGTCAGGAGAGCCACATGATAACCAAGAGGATGCAACCACTGCAGTACACAACTGGTGGAAGTGCTTTAACTCAACACCGACTCAAAGGAAGGCCTCAGCGCTTGTTCGTGACGTCACGTCAGCTAGGCACGGCTGACGCCAGGTCTGTTGCAAGCATGATGGTGGTGTCTCCCTCCCTGACACAGGAAAATGTAAGACTACAGGCGGTAGTTGACTAACACACTTTCAAAAAAATGGCTCTGAGCACTGACTTAACTTCTGAGGTCATCAGTCGCCTAGAACTTAGAACTAATTAAACCTAACTAGCCTAAGGACATCACACACATCCATGCCCGAGGCAGGATTCAAACCTGTGACCGTAGCGGTCGCTCGGCTCCATACTGTAGCGCCTAGAACCGCACGGCCACTCTGGCCGGCGACTAACACACTTTGTTCTGAGAGATTTCTGCAATCAATTAATTGTGCAATTCGTTACACTTCTTAACAAATAGTGTCCTCCTGAACTTAAATTTCCACCTGTTTTAAGGATTGACATACAAAAACAACTTCATGGTGCAGATTCTTTACCTTATTTGTAAATCTGAGGAAGTTACATTTGTACTGGGTTGCTTTTACAAGAAACTGTGAGCATATTGGTGCTCTTCTTTAGGTATCTTGGTTGACTATGGGGTGAGGAGCACTGAATTTTAATGAAATATCTTGCGATTGTACACGTTGGGGGAGGGGATGGGGGACAGAAGAAGAGGCAAAAGAGAGATATCCTGTTTTATCAAATAATTTTTTTTATCTTTTCTAATGTGCATGTTTAAAAAAGTTTAAGCTCAGCAGTATTTTCGATGTATGAAGCTATTTTGTTTCCTGTTTAGAATTCCTTTCGATGAAAACGACTGTAATCTAAAGACTGGCAACAGTTGGACATTTACACATGTAAATTAGTTCACATTTCCAGTGACGATGTCAAACGAAAATAAATAAATACATAAAAGAAACGAGTTCATTGTAAGGGGGTTGTGGTAAGTTTCGATAACAAAATGGATCAAGTAAATACAGTTACTTGAATGTAAAATTTCCGAAGCTTGCAATGGGGCAACCCATCTTCTCATATTGATCTACGTTTGTTTCGACAGGATTCAGTAATACAGAACTATGATCTTCATTTGTAACTTTACGATAGTAAGAAAATCTTTCATCTAAATAAAACTGCAGAATCCAAAACAATACCAAACATTTTGTCCAAAAATAAGCGATTTATAGTGATAAGCACGCCCAGGCGTTTCTGCCTGCAACAGACCTGGCGTTCGCCGTGCCTAGCTGACGTGACGTCACCAACAAGCGCCGAGGCCTTCCTTTGAGTCGGTGTTGTTTATCTACACCGCGACAGCCAACGAGTTGTCCTTGATGCAGCAAGTCACCGACCTCGTACAGAAATCGCTGTGTCTCTCCATGCTATCAAATTGTAATTTTGTATTCTTGTAATGAATTTTCGCCACCTTTGCTCATTCTTTAAATACGCGTAGTTTCGGTTAAGATTGTTTGGAATCAGTGGTGACATTTCTGATACCAAATTAATGCTAGTCATTGTCATTTACCAGCTTTAGATTTCTCTTCTATTTTGTTATAGTTGTTATTGCATTTGTTTTTTACGTACCTTTTGGAGGGGTGTGTTTACTTATATGTGCTCAGCGGTTCCATTTAACAGATTTACGTATTTGATTGTGGTATGTGGTAAAATATGGCCTCAATCGTTAGCTAGCGAGCTCTGACCAATAGAAGCAAGGCTACTCGCTCGCTATTGGTGCAACGCACAAACTTTAAGTTCGATAGCTGTCTAACTACACCAACTACACTCCTGGAAATTGAAATAAGAACACCGTGAATTCATTGTACCAGGAAGGGGAAACTTTATTGACACATTCCTGGGGTCAGATACATCACATGATCACACTGACAGAACCACAGGCACATAGACACAGGCAACAGAGCATGCACAATGTCGGCACTAGTACAGTGTATATCCACCTTTCGCAGCAATGCAGGCTGCTATTCTCCCATGGAGACGATCGTAGAGATGCTGGATGTAGTCCTGTGGAACGGCTTGCCATGCCATTTCCACCTGGCGCCTCAGTTGGACCAGCGTTCGTGCTGGACGTGCAGACCGCGTGAGACGACGCTTCATCCAGTCCCAAACATGCTCAATGGGGGACAGATCCGGAGATCTTGCTGGCCAGGGTAGTTGACTTACACCTTCTAGAGCACGTTAGGTGGCACGGGATACATGCGGACGTGCATTGTCCTGTTGGAACAGCAAAGTTCCCTTGCCGGTCTAGGAATGGTAGAACGATGGGTTCGATGACGGTTTGGATGTACCGTGCACTATTCAGTGTCCCCTCGACGATCACCAGTGGTGTACGGCCAGTGTAGGAGATCGCTCCCCACACCATGATGCCAGGTGTTGGCCCTGTGTGCCTCGGTCGTATGCAGTACTGATTGTGGCGCTCACCTGCACGGCGCCAAACGCGCATACGACCATCATTGGCACCAAGGCAGAAGCGACTCTCATCGCTGAAGACGACACGTCTCCATTCGTCCCTCCATTCACGCCTGTCGCGACACCACTGGAGGCGGGCTGCACGATGTTGGGGCGTGAGCGGAAGACGGCCTAACGGTGTGCGGGACCGTAGCCCAGCTTCATGGAGACGGTTGCGAATGGTCCTCGCCGATACCCCAGGAGCAACAGTGTCCCTAATTTGCTGGGAAGTGGCGGTGCGGTCCCCTACGGCAGTGCGTAGGATCCTACGGTCTTGGCGTGCATCCGTGCGTCGCTGCGGTCCGGTCCCAGGTCGACGGGCACGTGCACCTTCCGCCGACCACTGGCGACAACATCGATGTACTGTGGAGACCTCACGCCCCACGTGTTGAGCAATTCGGCGGTACGTCCACCCGGCCTCCCGCATGCCCACTATACGCCCTCGCTCAAAGTCCGTCAACTGCACATACGGTTCACGTCCACGCTGTCGCGGCATGCTACCAGTGTTAAAGACTGCGATGGAGCTCCGTATGCCACGGCAAACTGGCTGACACTGACGGCGGCGGTGCACAAATGCTGCGCAGCTAGCGCCATTCGACGGCCAACACCGCGGTTCCTGGTGTGTCCGCTGTGCCGTGCGTGTGATCATTGCTTGTAAAGCCCTCTCGCAGTGTCCGGAGCAGGTATGGTGGGTCTGACACACGGGTGTCAATGTGTTCTTTTTTCCATTTCCAGGAGTGTATGTTTACATTCTGTAGACCGTCAAAGCCATGGGTGACGTTACATGTTTTTGCATCAACAACTGAGCAAGTTTACAATTTCTTCGATCATTATTTTCAAAATAATTTATGAGATTTGTAACTTATATTCTAGCTAATCAAAATATCCACGGGTGTACTGGCGGTCTACAGTGTCCAACGGGCACAATATTTCGGCGATCACACATGTCGCCATCATCAGGTGAACTGACGGACTGAGCTCCTGTGAACGTGCCGGCACGGAGATCCGTGCGCAATGGTTGCTCAGAGGGAACTGGTTTCGGTCACGGCGGCGGCCGATTTAAATACCCTCCGCCTGCGGCGTGCTCACTCCGCCGTCCGCGCCCCGCGCCACGGTCGCGCGGTGGAACAGATTGCGACGGCGTCTGAGATGACGTCGGTGTGATGGCTCTGTCCGCCGTGGTCGTCACAACTATACGTTTTCTCGATTTACTCTTGATTAACCCAACCGCTGGTTCCCAAGCCTTGCTAAGATTATAGTCACAGTAACGGTTTATGAGGTCGTCATTGGTGCGAATTTCGATGGCCTCTCTAACAACGCTGTCCCAGTATCTCGACGTCTGTACCAGAATCCTCGTGCGTTCATACTCCATAGCGTGATTATCCAACAAACAATGTTCAGCGACCGCCGACTTGCTCGGATACATCAGTCGAGTGTGCCTCTGGTGTTCACGGCATCGATTCTCGGCGGTACGCATCGTCTGACCAATATACGACTTGCCACATTGACACGGAATCTGGTACACGCCGGCCTTCCTCAAACCGAGGTCATTTCTGGCGCTCCCCACCAGTGCACGAGTTTTATTCGGAGGACAAAACACAGTTTCGACCCGGTGTTTCTTCAAAATGCGGGCGATTTTCCCCGAGACTGCGCCTGTATATGGAATACGTCGTTTCCTTGTTCACGAGGGTTCTGTGGGGCAGTGGTTTGCAAATGTTTCATCTTACTATCGTTTTGTCAAGGTTTACACATGAAACGCTGTTATCATATTTGAAAGCTATCCATAAATTAATTGAATGAAACCCTGAACTGTGATAAGTGATACACGAATTAAATTGCATAGTGAATAAGTAACACTCTGTATCTTGTGAAATTTAAAATTTTCCCGGCGAACTAAATATTCAAAAAGGTTTCGTGCTTGCAGCCGGTCGTCGTTAGATTCCATCCACGATATTTCGACTGGACAACTGCCAGCCATCCTCAGGTGAGCCATCGAAGACTGACAAAGATGCTCTCCGTTCCGAAATATATTGCGTGCAGCGAGTATCCCGCACATGCGTCAAAATCGTATGGGCAGACGAACCACACCACCCGCCAGCAGCGCCCTCGCTGGTGGAGCTGCAGAACTCAGCTGTCTTAGGCGTTGTCAATTGCCGCGGTCCTCGGAGTACTCTGACGTCTTCGTCTGGAGCAGATCTTAGAGATGGCGGGGTTCCACGCATTACCTAGCTCGTAGCCATTGTCACGGTTCATAAGATTGTCTGTCATGCGAATTTCCACTGATTCTTTTATGACGGAGTCCCAAAAGTTCTGCAGTTTCACCAGCGAGGCCGCTGCTGGCGGGCGGTGTGGTTCGTCTGTCAATATGATTTTGACGCATGCGCGGAATACTCGCTGCACGCTATATATTACGGAACGCAGGGCGTCTTCGTAAGTCTTCGATGGCTCACCTGAGGATGGCTGGCAGTCGTCCAGTCGAAATGTCGTGGACGGAAGCTAACGACGACCAGCTGCAAGCCCGAAATCTATTTGAATACTCTGCATCTTGTATTACTGAAAGCTAAGTCGTTCTGCGTCCCTGAAAAAAAAAAAAAAAGAGTGCAGCGATAGCTCTGTGAGCGCAACCCTAAAAAAGAAATCTCGGTCTGAGACCAACCTACCTTGTAAGCTGAAAGAAAAGGCATTGACATTTCTTAATAATTTCCCATTCCAGAATTCAATAATATAAATTTTAATAAACACTACCACAGCTGTGCTTCATGTACTTTTATAGCGTCAGAACTGGTTTCGTTCAAAATGAACATCTTAAGGTGACACCTAAAGTGCACCGACACTCTTCGTAACTCATTCTCACAAAAATGCAGGAATGTGCGCGTGTGGCATGACCCCGGTACAGGTACTCGAATTCCTCGTGTTTCTCCAGTTGACAAGAAGATGGAGGTCCTGACTCGGACGTGTTTCTCGTTTACGCTCTTCCACAAGCCAGATATTCAGTCTTGAAAGAGAAGTCTACCACAGATACTGCGAATTGTGTGTGTGTGCAAATACAGAGGCTTTGCTCGCAGGGATAAAACGTGTCTGTCGTTGTGTTCCGGGCCGCGCCTCACCGCTGCACTCAGCCTGTAGACACCGAGGACATCAGCTCGCGGTACAACGGGAGGCGAATGGCCGCGCCAGGGCCGAGACGGCGCCTGCGGTCCAGGCAGCGGCCCTGCTGACGCGGCCATCTCTGTCCAGGATGAGGCCAGGCAGGCACAGCGCAGGTGCGAGCGGGCCGGACAGAGTGTGGGCGCAGACCTGCAGGCGCGTCTCGTACCGGAAGGCCGTCGTGGTACTGTTCTCCCTCCGGGGGGTCCATTGCCGACGTGTCCCGAAGCTACACAAAACAACTGCTGCAGCTCGGGTCAGTACTGGGAAGAACGATAGCGGTGTCTCAATGTCTGCGCTAAAGCTCGCCCCAATAGCGTGCCAGATGCGTTTCAGAACGTGCAGAGGAGCGAAAGACACTGTATAAGTAGTAAGGTAATGGCGATATCAAACCAGTATGCAATGTTACCAAATTTGTTCGAGATGAAATTGGGGCACCACTCCACCCTGAATCCTAGCCAGTTTAATTCAAGATGGAATGGGAACAGCACACCACTCACCGTGGTTGCCATATTCACAACCCCACTTAACCTATTGTTCTGCGAAGTGGTTTTCCGTGTCACAGCTCCCCCTCCCTTAAGGTATTGTTCAGTATTCTTCCTACTCTCAACGGTTACCAAATTTATAATACTCATTAACTTATTGTACTGTTAAGTGGTTTTCCATTTCACACCAACCTAATTACATTGTAGTGACTTTCTTCTGAAAAAAAAAAGAACGCTTTCTCCACAGCTGCAGCGTTAGACAGGAAGCGTCATGAGTCCCTTGGTAGTAGCCGCATCAACATCTGGACCGTGAGGCATCCGTGGACATCGAAACCGCCGTCAGGGGCTGCACATCAAAACCAGTGTTGGTGCCTCACTGCCAGACCTATTTACTGGGCCGCACAGACCAGAAGCCACGCTAGCTCCCTGGACAAAAGCATCAGGCGCCGGAAACCCTCTGATATGAGACTCAATTTCCGTTACACACCACCGCTGGGAAATTCCAAATCTCTCCCTCTCTGTCTGCCTGTCTCTCTCTCTCTCTCTTAAGTGAACCTAGTGCACGTATCAACTATTGCGTGCCACATTAAACTCTCTTTAGTCCTGGCCAATGTAGTCGGTGCTAGGGAAACTCTCAGGCCTTCCGAAAATACTGGGCTCTATATGTCTTGGAAATACGCCCTACACTCTATCACATTGATTCACTAATTAATTAAGTCAATACCCTCAGTGTGGCCAGTTACCTCTCACTACAATACAAAATGCACACGTGGTTAAAATACTCTTTATTACAGGAACAAACTGAATACTGAACTTCAATTATATCCAATATGAAGTTCACAGCAATCAAATAACATGTACTAATTCTTGAATCTTGTCTGTATCCGTGACACTACTGTAAACACTACTGGCCATTAAAATAGCTACACCACGAATATGACGTGCTACAGATGCGAAATTTAACCGACAGGAAGAAGATGCTGTGATATGCAAATGATTAGCTTTTCAGAGCATTCACGCAAGGTTGACACCGGGGGCGACACCTACAACGTACTGACATGAGGAAAGTTTCCAACCGGTTTCTCAACACAAATAGCAGTTGACCGGCGTTGCCTGGTGAAACGTTGTTGTGATGCCTCGTGTAAGTAGGAGAAATGCGTACCATCACGTTTCCGACTTTGATAAAGATCGGATTGTAGTCTATCGTGATTGGGGCTTATCGTATCGCGACATTGCTGCTCGCGTTGGTCGACCTGCAACAGAAGCTCGACAGGGTGGTCACGTCCTCGTCCTCTACAAGGTCACGGCCGCGACACACGAGAAGTACCGGGCGGTGATGGACGCCATCTGCAAGGACGGCCTCCATTGCTACACGCACCCCTCCGAGCCGCTCAAACTTCTGAAGGTGGTGTTCCGCCACCTTCCCCTCAAGTTGCCGCGGACTACCTGCGTGAGGAACTGGAGGATATGGGCTTCGGCGTCAGGTCCACGGGCGCGATGAACTCTCCCCGTACCCACCGCGATATGCCGCTGTACCAGGTTGTCCTCGTCGATAACCTGGAAAATCGGACGATTTTCCAGGTGCAGCGGGTCTGCCGCGTCAAGGTTGAGGTCGAACCACTCCGGGCCAAATGCAAAAGGGCCCAGTGTTTCTCCTGCCATCGGCTGGACCACGTCTCTAGACACTGCTACGTGCCTCCCCGCTGCGTCAAGTGCGCGGGGCAGCACGAGAGCAAATCTTGCGGCCTTTACCGCGAGGGCAAGCCGATTTCCTGTAACCGCGGCGAACCGCATGTTGCCTGTTGTAGAGGCTGTTCGGCTTTCAAGACGGGCCGGATCCAGCAACGAGGCCTTCTCGTTAGGTGCACTCTTCCACCAGCTTCGCTGCCGCCACCGAGAGCTGGTTACCTGCCCCCTCCCAGCGCTCTGACCAACACGCCGGAGAGAGATAGCAGCCGACCGCGTCGTCCACGGCTTCGCCCGAGATTTCGGCTACCCCAGCGGCCGCGTCTGACGCGCGGGTTGCCCGCCCGCGCAGGCGTCGCCGCTGCGCAAAAGACTGCCACCCACACTCCCCCGCGGCAGCGGCAAGCAGCTCGCGCTGCGGCGCAGTTGCGGCCGGGAACTGTCGCTCCACGGCAGTCGACACCTCCAGAGCGGCCCCAGTCAGCCGCCCCTGTGACGGAGGCCGCCTCAGCGGCCCCCGCCGCCTCCACTGCATCAGACGCACGGACCAGCAGGTCATCCCTGAGCAGCAGTTCGGGTTCCGGAGCGGCCATTCGACCAGCCAGCAGCTGTAGCGCCTAGTGGAGCAGGCGATGCGAGCGCTGGAGACGCGGGAGTACCTATGGGCAGTGCTTCTCGACGTCTCCGAGGCCTTCGACTGCGGGTGGCACGACGGCCTCGTGTATAAACTCTTTGTACACGGAGTACCGACGTCACACGCGGTACTGCTGCGCTCCTATCTCTCAGTACGAACAATCCACGTGCGAGCAGACGGAGGCATCTCCACCGACCGGCAGATTCGCGCGGGAGTACCACAGGTGTCGGTTCTCGGCCCCCGGTTTTACTCCCTCTACACCGCCGACGCACCGCGGGTGGCACGCTTGGAGTTAGCGCTTTATGCTGACGACACTGCGTTGTTCACCCGTAGCATGAACGCGGACGAGATGCGCCGCCGTCTCCAGCTCGGATGTGACTTCCAGGGTGCCTGGTCCACTAAATGGCATTTAAAATTTAACGTTGCGACGAGCCAGGCCATTGTCTTCAGCAGAAAGAGGCTGCCTCCGCACCTACAGGCGGTCACGATCGTGGGAGGCCCCATCCCACGGTTGCGGACTGACAGATACCTCGGGGTGGCGCTCGGCGGCACCTGACGTCGCTGCCTCACGTCCGTGACGTCAGGGGGCGAGCAGTGAAGCGCCTTCGTGCGCTGTACCCACTGCTCAACCCTTCCTCCACACTCCCTCCACGCTACGGCCTCACTCTGTACCTGGCCCTGGTTCGGCCGATACTAGAGCACGCTGCCGTGGTGTGGGGCAACGCTGCCGACACGCACGTCGCGACGCTCCGGCGCGTCCAAAACTGGGCGCTGCGCCTTGCCCTTCACAAGCCGCCTCGCTACCCAACGAGGCTGCTTCACGAGGAAGCAGTCGCCCCGCTACTGCGGGATCGCTTCCGGCACATCGACAGAATGTTCTACAACACTGCAGAACACTCTGGCAGTCGCCTCATTCGTGGGCTGGGCCGCCAGGTCCACCGCAGGCCGACAACACGTTGGCCCGACCTCCTGAGGGAGTAACCAAACTCCCGCGGTGTCGATGACGCTCCATAGTCAGAGGGTAGCTCACAAAGATAGTCGACTCAGTTCAACGCTGAGGTCAGCGCACGAACAGCACACTGCGCTGCCTACACTGGCCCCACACCTGGCAGATGTCGCCAGTGTTTCACAGCAGCAGCCGCCTCGGCCGCTCAGTATTCGGACAGCATCAGCACGGCCCAGCAGAGAGTGCCACGGTAGCAGTGACGTGTGATCCACATCAATTGCTTTCATTAACACTGTATATAGCAAGGGACACTCATTTGCATTTTGCCCATCGCTTCCGACCACTTATTGTAAATGCGAGTTAGGTTTCGTCATTCTTCTTATTTGTAATAAAAACCATTAATGCCATTTTGCTTGAATTGTTGCATAGCATTTCGAAAACGCAGCATCCTTTAGGCACCGTATGCGAGGCCAGTGGACGGAATCCCACGTCTTTCGTTCTCTGACACCCACAGCGCCAAACTGGCTGAAGTCACACGATATTGAATTTGGTCCTAATTTATTTTTTTATTAAAGTGTGCAATGGGAATTCTAACTCAAACTTCAGAACGGCCGATGACTGGATACAATTTAAACATACATTTCTCATACATTTTAATTACAAGGCAGTTGGTGTTAATGAGCACAGGAATATTGGATTGTGTGCTGGAATGTACGTTAGGGTGAAGTTTGGCTTACTAGTTGATTCCCAGCTATATTTATTCACGAAATGGAATGAAATACTCAACTCCTGTAAACACTTATAATGTACAAAGTCCTTTCACTACGGATCCTTGAGGGGTGTTTGCTTTAACAATTTTAGTCGACAGTATTCCGTAAGGATTACGTTAAGTCAAAAATTCAAAATGGACACTCAAGTGATACAAAAATCCAGACACTTAAAGAGAGCAGAAGACAAAGTAACCAACTCTAGGGCAGACGAGCTGCGAAAGCTGACATGCAGCCGACAATGGAAAGACATCAAGAAATGTAATAAGGATCGCGATGCAAGAAGTAAATCATGACTGGATGAGGAACAAGGCGTTCCCTAACTGAATTTTGTTAAACGACCAGATATTTATCACTAGCGAAGTGCTCAAAAAATGCTTCCGACAAATGAATTAACAATCGTAGATACTTCCTAACACGGAAACACTTACTATCTCACAACTAAAATCTCATTTCAAGTGAGCACGGCAGTGGCAGTCACATTCAACAGACCCCGAACAGCGTTTGCTGACTTTGAACAAGTTTCAGTCTGTAGCAACTCCGAGGACAGAGGCAGACAAAACCTGGGAGGTGGCGAACTGACCAGTCGACAAAACGACTCTGCAGTGGCACCGAGCGTCTCCTCCAGTCAGGACACAGCAGACACAGCACATGGTTTCTCTTTTCAGTATTTCCTAAGCGTCAGAAATTGAAACAGTCGTTTTTATTGTGCAACGATCTTCAAGGAACCAATTGCGAAGTCACTCTTTAAGAATGAACAAGCAGACAGAGCTCCTCCCCTCTGCTCCCATCCGCTAGACTGCCACCACAAGGCAGCCTCTGAAAAATTCCCAACGGCCATTCCAAGACCCAAAGGTGGAACCGAAGAGGACCATCTAAATTTATCGATGTGCGTGCGTTCGTATTTACACAGACATACACACAATCTAGCAATCATACACGTTTAGGAAAGGTGGGTAAAGGTACGTAATATGTTGAATACCGAGCGTAATTAAAATGAGAATAAAGTTCAGATCCGTTCCCACTGTGAACTTTGTCCCTGACATGATAAAAAAATACAAGAAACCGCGAGCAGAAATAAGATATTCTCCAGAACATAACAAAGTTACTGCTTCCTTCCAACGTAAAAAATTTGTCTGCCCGAGATACAACAATAATTACAAACGTCAACGTAATTCTCAAATCGTTATTTCTGATTCTCACCTTTTATGAATTAAATTAAATACAAATATTGTAAGTTAAGTAGAAGCGAACAACTCTGAGAGTAATGAAACAACATATTGTCATTGTAGTATGTACTTAAATACTTTTTGTATAATTGATGCACAAAGGTAACGATTAGCGTCCGGTGTGGCAGAGCGCTTCTAGGCGCTTCAGTCTGGAACCGCGCGACCGCTACGGTCGCAGGTTCGAATCCTGCCTCGGGCATGGATGTGTGTGATGTCCTTAGGTTAGTCAGGTTTAAGTAGTTCTAAGTTCTAGGGGACTGATGACCTCAGATGTTAAGTCCCATAGTGCTCAGAGCCATTTGAGCCATTATGTCCAGTGTGGACAATCTTGATTCATTAATGGTCTCACATACTGAGACTTTGTAATTAATCTTATAATTCTCTAAATATTAACCCATGAACAATATTTTCTTACGGCATTAGCTAAGTAATTGCACATGCTACTTGCGATAATCTTTTGTGTATGACTAGGACATACTGGAAGCCACTTCACAATCTTTTGCAATAATGTCGCTGGTGTGATAGATAATCGCGTCTCGAGTATTACGATTTGTTCTATCTTCTGTATCTAGATGGTCTCCATCGACATAGTGACTTTACGCATGTAATGTGTCCTTCATGCGACCATGATGAAGTGCAGAAACAGTAATCTTCTGTTTTTTGGTACGTACAATTCTACGCCAAAGAAGAGCATGAATGAGATGTGTGTCCAGATTTACAAAATAGTTAGGGTAGGAAACGCAAATTACATACCTGTAAGTTAGTTATTGAGAGTAACCTTAAGCTTGAGCTTTTTAGAATAACTCTAATAACTATGAATGTTTCATTTACATCATATCCACAGCGAGGCTATATTTTGAGTTAACATTTTACACCGTTTAATATCATATTTTTGTATTATTTTTGTAATTTGAATTACTTGCACGTATTAGTTGTTGATGTTCTCTTACATCACGACCGCAGTGAGGCCATAGCTTTGGCTAAATCGTGTACACTTTCATTTTTGTGAAGATTTACATTTGTCTCTTATGCAAGAGCTTTCTCAATATAAGGAGTTTGTACAACTTCTACTATTAATTGTAAATAGTTTAAATCATATTAAAGTCATGTCTTCGATATGGGTAACAGCCTTCAAGTATTATTCCTAGAAACTTCTCACATATTACTAGATTAGTGTTACATGTGTAAAATTATTACTAATGTTATTACTCAAGACCGTAGAATACAATTATTACTCTCACAGACATTGTGATAATTTCAGGAGAAACATGTTAAAATTTATCGAGACTATTTAGCAAAGAAATTTTCTAACATTTAATGGATACCGAAATTTTTAATTCTGATTAAACTTGCTGAATAAGTACGACTTCCTAATAGTAGAGGTTGTGAAAAGTTATCGGCTTGGAATGTGTTCTTCTGTTTACTGCTCTCCAGTTTTAAGAGAGTCTGATGAAAGTTGCTGATTATATTTGCATATTTGACAAATTGTATAGATTCCGTTTGTTTCATCTCAGTTATCTGCTAGGGACTTTTTCTCTCACCTTTGAACCCACTGACTGACTTTCGTTACGTGGCCTGATGTGATAGTGTACATGATAAGGTTAATAAGCGCAATAGTGCCCCAGCCAACCAAGTTATTAGCACCAAAATCATTGGCCATATTAAAGCAGAGCAGTAATGAAGGCTTCTTATTCATGTGTCCATGAGTATGGTATGGATAAGATGTTCGTCTCATAGCGTGAAATAATGTGTTGTTGAAAGTGCCTGCATTTACACGTGCTGAGGAATATTGCTGCTTTCACATGCACACATAAACGTGTGCGTGTACGCGCGCGCGCGCGCTTGTGTGTGTGTGTGTGTGAGAGAGAGAGAGAGAGAGAGAGAGAGAATCAGCAATACTTTGTAGGTGTCAGACACTTTATTGAGAACAAAGCTCCCCTCGTTCCATGAATCTGGGCAAATCTAACAGTTATGCACTACGAAAAGCTGGCAGTGGGAGAGCCATGTTGGCTAGTGCGAATCTGTCTAGCTCAGGCTAGAGTCACTCTTATGAATACGATTCTTTGAAACAGCTTGCGTTCTGTTTATGAAATGGCTTTGTCTTGCTGTCGGCTTTAGCAAGTCGGTATTTCATTCACCGAGTAAGCTGTACTTGGCACGACCTCCTAATATCCGTTGAAAAACTGATTTTTGAAGGTCTGTGCTAAGGACAACATGTGATTCGTGGTACTTTAGTCGATGTTCTTATGGGGATTTTTTGTATATGAGGCACAATAATAACCAAAGTAATAAATCCTTTATGTTTTATTTCAAATCCATACCAATGACGGATTCAGTTAAAGGAAGCACAGTTTTTGTGAGTTAATATCCGTTAGTTACTAAACATTTTTCGAAGCATTTATTGGAGGTAACAAGTTACATACTCTCGTGGCCAATTCAATTTACATTTCATTCAGAATTAGTTGCCCATGATGAATAATGAAATACGATACTTTTGTGTTATTAAGCTACTTATTTTGAGAGGGCTGCTCCATTAATATAATTACACATTTTGTGGTATTACAAGATCGCCACTGAGAGAAGATCATATTCTGTATTAATGCACAACTACTACCCATATCTTACTAATCAGAGGAAAGCTAGATCCTAGGAACATTCAAACTGATTTCAGTAAAAGGAAAGTCAACTAGCGGTAAATATTTTTAATTGCTTCAGTTGTCAGAAAAGTTCCAGGACAAGGTTTTTTGTTTCTGAGTTTGGAATACGAAAAAGGAACAAATGTTGTTTTATGTTACCCGGTATGTCTGCATTCTAGAAATGACCTCGGCCATGTTTCCGTGCAAACTAACGATGTGACAGTGGTGTGCTTAGCAACACACTTGGCACATTACTTAAGCTGACACAATGGATGCTGATCGTCAACAAAAAGTGAATATAAAGCTCTGTATTAAGTTCGGGAAAACCTCTAGTGAAACTTGGGCAATAAATGCAAGCGAGGCACTTTCAAGAACACAAAGGGCTTCGTGAAGACAGAGATTCGGACCAAGACGAACATGACCTGGTCGCCCGTCTACAGCACATACCGATGCAAACGTGGAGCGTGTGACGCTTTTATTGCAAGCGACTGGCAACTGTTCGTGTGATATCAAAAGAACTCAATTTGAATCTTGATGTGTGTTTTACGATTTTATGCGAAGATTTAGGCAAACGGAAAATTACTGCAATGGTCGTCACTCACACACTAACATGCGAACAGAAAGAGGAAAGACGAAGAGTTTCTGCTGAAGTACTGGATAGAGTCATTCCACATTTCTGTCAAAGATTATTGTTAGTGATTAATGTTGGTGCTACCGTTAACATCCTCACATGAAGCGTCAAGTGCTGGATGGAGGTGTTCTGGATCATGAGCCTCCAAAATAGTCAAACGACAATCTTCGAGAACAAAGACAATGTTGAACTCATTCTTTGATGCTAAAGGATTAGTTCGCCACAAATATGTTTCTCCAGGTCAAACAGCGAACCTAACTGCTTACATCGAAGTCTTGAAAATTTTGCGACAAGCAATTCGACATCACCGCCCAAATTTGCAGCATTCACAAGACTGCTTCTTACCGCAGGACAATGCAAGACCCCTTACTGCTTTACCTGTTATCGAGTATCTGGTCAGACATTCTATTATTGACATCCCACGTCCATCATATTCGCCCGATCTCTCGCTTTCCGATTTTTTCCTTGTTTCAGCGAGTGAAGAGGTGACTGAATGGAGAGTTGCATCAAGATATCGCAGATATCCAATGGGCTGTGAGAAATAAACTTACGAGCACCACATTTGAAAATTTCCCTGCTTGCTTGTTCTTAAGACCTCCAGCAACAACGTTGGCAACTGTTTGTAGGTTTGTAACCGTGGATCGGGGCTAGGATCATGACTTGGTAAGCACAGTTCTCGATTCTTTAAAATACCCTGTCCTGAAGCTTTTCTGACAAACGGACTATTTCAAACATCAAATTGAAAGTCCATTGCACTTTTTTAGTGTCAGGGTCTGAGAATCACTGGCAGTAGCCCGACTACATTATAACAACTGAGAATTATCCATTTTCGCAGGGAAGGCAAACTTTATGCAGGACTTAACCATCACCAACTGTTCCCTTTTAAAGTACAAGAAAAATATTGACTATACGGAAATCATACACTCTCTAATAGCTTGAAAACAACATTTAAGCTGGCCGTGGTGGCCGAGCGGTTCTAGGCGCTTCAGTCAGGATCCGCGCGAGTGCTACGGTCGCAGGTTCGAATCCTGCCTCGGGCATGGATGTGTGTGATGACCTTAGATTAGTTAGGTTTAAGTAGTTCTACCTTCTAGGGAATTGATGACCTCCGATGTTAAGTCTCATAGTGCTCAGAGCCATTTGAACCATTTGAACAACATTTAATTGCAAAACAAATCGTCTCATAGTGCTCAGAGCTATTTGAACCATTTGAACAACATTTAATTGCAAAACAAATCTTTGTTTCATTGAATATAAAAATATATCAGCCCTAAAATTGTTCTGGATATCATTCATTAATCTTCATTTTAAATGTCTCTAATTATAATTAACGTCTGAACAAAATATGTGTTGAGAACACTCCTCAAATAAAGTGTGTCTTGGTCCTCATTACAGGTAATTTTTCAATAGACAATCAATTCTCAGACCAAATTCTATATCCGTGGTAGGCCGCTAAACAGTAACTTTTCACAACACCATCCACATTACTGTTGACGTTCATAGTCTTTCCTCAATCAAAATAAAGCCGATAAGTACTCATTGTACTCAACCTCAGCAGATTCACTGTACGCTAGCGTTTTGTGATGACTGATATTTCTTCTCATACTCCTGATGTCCTGATCTTTCTTTTCTCCTGCACTGATTCACTGTCAAATTTGCAGTCTTGAACCATCTTTTTCGCTATTTTTTCTTGCTATCTTTTTGCTTGAAATCTTCTTGTCTTGCATCGCTTCTTCTTCGATGATAACATGAAGATCTGTGTCTATTCTTAAAACTCTGCTTTTCTCTGCATGGTCAAATTGCATTATTCTACACGTTATGATGATTCCAAGCTCTACGTAAAATCTTGTGACTTTCGTCACAAAGAAACTCCCTAACTTTCCCCGAAATTATCACTCTTTCAATTAAACGACTTGCCCTGTCTGTTCGTCATTAGGTTATCGAGCCCCATCATCGATTGACTCCTATAATTTGCCGATTCCTCCTTAACAAAATATTGCACAGATAAAAGTTTTCCTACTACGCGAAAGCAACCTCTATACGTATAAACGGCATACAATCCAAAGTGCTTGGAACATTAGAATATCTAAAATACACTCCTGGAAATTGAAATAAGAACACCGTGAATTCATTGTCCCAGGAAGGGGAAACTTTATTGACACATTCCTGGGGTCAGATACATCACATGATCACACTGACAGAACCATAGGCACATAGACACAGGCAACAGAGCATGCACAATGTCGGCACTAGTACAGTGTATATCCACCTTTCGCAGCAATGCAGGCTGCTATTCTCCCATGACGATCGTAGAGATGCTGGATGTAGTCCTGTGGAACGGCTTGCCATGCCATTTCCACCTGGCGCCTCAGTTGGACCAGCGTTCGTGCTGGACGTGCAGACCGCGTGAGACGACGCTTCATCCAGTCCCAAACATGCTCAATGGGGGACAGATCCGGAGATCTTGCTGGCCAGGGTAGTTGACTTACACCTTCTAGAGCACGTTAGGTGGCACGGGATACATGCGGACGTGCATTGTCCTGTTGGAACAGCAAAGTTCCCTTGCCGGTCTAGGAATGGTAGAACGATGGGTTCGATGACGGTTTGGATGTACCGTGCACTATTCAGTGTCCCCTCGACGATCACCAGTGGTGTACGGCCAGTGTAGGAGATCGCTCCCCACACCATGATGCCAGGTGTTGGCCCTGTGTGCCTCGGTCGTATGCAGTACTGATTGTGGCGCTCACCTGCACGGCGCCAAACACGCATACGACCATCATTGGCACCAAGGCAGAAGCGACTCTCATCGCTGAAGACGACACGTCTCCATTCGTCCCTCCATTCACGCCTGTCGCGACACCACTGGAGGCGGGCTGCACGATGTTGGGGTGTGAGCGGAAGACGGCCTAACGGTGTGCGGGACCGTAGCCCAGCTTCATGGAGACGGTTGCGAATGGTCCTCGCCGATACCCCAGGAGCAACAGTGTCCCTAATTTTCTGGGAAGTGGCGGTGCGGTCCCCTACGGCACTGCGTAGGATCCTACGGTCTTGGCGTGCATCCGTGCGTCGCTGCGGTCCGGTCCCAGGTCGACGGGCACGTGCACCTTCCGCCGACCACTGGCGACAACATCGATGTACTGTGGAGACCTCACGCCCCACGTGTTGAGCAATTCGGCGGTACGTCCACCCGGCCTCCCGCATGCCCACTATACGCCCTCGCTCAAAGTCCGTCAACTGCACATACGGTTCACGTCCACGCTGTCGCGGCATGCTACCAATGTTAAAGACTGCGATGGAGCTCCGTATGCCACGGCAAACTGGCTTACACTGACGGCGGCGGTGCACAAATGCTGCGCAGCTAGCGCCATTCGACGGCCAACACCGCGGTTCCTGGTGTGTCCGCTGTGCCGTGCGTGTGATCATTGCTTGTACAGCCCTCTCGCAGTGTCCGGAGCAAGTATGGTGGGTCTGACACACCGGTGTCAATGTGTTCTTTTTTCCATTTCCAGGAGTGTATTTCATCTCTCATTTACACTTAAATACAAAATAACAAAAACTAGTGGTAAAACTTATATCACATTATCATTACATATTTAATCAATCACTGAAAATGCAGGAGAAAGTGTCCATTACAGTATCACCACGGAATAAGGAAAGAAGCAATCAGCGGGCATTTGCAGTTAACAGAGGAGAGATAAGGCAAACAGAAAAAATACATTCCCAATTGACGGGCAAATATTTCTTTACGCACCGACTTGCTTCTTGATTGTCTTTTGCAGAATTGATGATTTCTGTTGTTATATCCTAGCCAGTAATGCCACCCGAGCCCGCTGCCAAATGGTTGGCAGCATCCAAGTCCGGACGCCGTCCGCATAAGCAGCGCCAGCGAGACAGGAAATCGCCGCAAGTCTGCGCGCGCCACCGCTGGCTTCTGGCTTCTTAAGCACTGGAGTCGCGAGCGCTAGGACAGTTCTGTATTCGCCGCTCAGTTGTATACTCGCCACCGAATTGTGTACTTGCTAGTCAGTTGTGTGTCCGTCGCAGCAGAGTTGTTGTTTGTCGTCAGCCGACGCTGACCTAGCCGCTCCGACTCGAACTTGACAGATTTCTGTAGACACGGAGTTCACTACTGTGTTTCTGTATCTTCGTTAATAAAGATAAGTACCGTCTTTTATTTAATCAGAGTGTTTGGGTTTTCATCTTTCTGTTCACTGTTCCAGCGGACCGGTCGGCCCGCTATTAAAAGTGTGGCGGTGACTTCGTAAGCCGTTTCCACAGCGAATTGTTGTCGCTACGAACGCCGCCACAAAACTGGCGACGAGGGCTTCCGAACTCGTGTGCAGGGCTGGTTCAACTTGTTTCTGGTTATACTAATTATAGCGATAAAATTTTGGGGGCTGGTTTGATTTGTGTTCACTATGTCTGCCGAATTACAACAGTTGATCTTGTTACAGAGTCATCAAATACAAAGTCTGGTGGAAGCAATCGCCAAACAAGCGGCTAATCCTCCAACACAACAGGAACAAGCACAGGCAGCACCACCTTTCCGTGCTTTTGATGCATCAAGAGAAGAATGGCGAGAATATTTCGCGCAGTTGCAGGCGCACATGACAGTCTACAAAATCACGGGTACTGAGCGGCAGCTTTATTTAATTTCCACTGCAGGCGTGGAAGTCTATCGACTACTTTGTAAGTTGTTCCCGGAATCCAAGCCAGAAGCTTTAGACTATGACGTTGTTGTTAACAAGCTTCCTGAGTATTTCGAGTCGCGAGTTCATGTGGCAGCAGCCAGATTCAAGTTCTTCCGATTAAAGAAACTGCCACATCAATCTAATAAACAGTGGTTAACAGATTTACGGGGCCTCACCCGTCAGTGCCGATTTAATTGTGTGTGTGGAGCTTCCTACAGTGATGTCATGTTACGAGACGCTATTACTCAAAACATTGCAGATTCTCGTATTCGTGCTGCTATCTTAAAGTTGCCTGACCCGTCATTAGAGACTGTGATGAACATCATTGAAGCCCAAGATACTTTTGACTATGCTGAGTGTGAGTTAGATCAGCCATGTATTTCTCAAATTGCCTGTGCTAAGCAAGTTATGTCACGCCCGCGGCCCCACCGGCAGAGTCAGACTGTAAACACTAGCCGGCCGCGTCATGTTAAACACATTCGTCAGCCGCGTGTGCAAAATGATAGAGTTCAGTCTTGCCCTAAGTGTGTTCTTGCTCATCCTCGTGGACGTTGCCCGTTAAGAAACGCGGTTTGTCACTTTTGTCAAAGGAAAGGACACATCCAGACTGTTTGTTTGCGTAAACGCAAGAACAATTCTAGTGCTGCCCAGCCCATGGATATTCATGTTCTTCAAAGCCAGCCCGCCCAGAAGGTCGCGTTTAAAGACTCTTCCACGGTTCGTGTGGGTAATAAACTTGTTCGCAATAAGCCACCCACCCAGCCCTCTGCTATGCGGCCCAAGCGTAATTCAAACGCTGTAAAAAGTAATGTACAGACTGCAAGTGAAGCGGGAGTTGTTGTTCCACCCGCCCAACCCACGAGTTGTCGTAAGCAGCGAACACGCGCTAAACGCGCTGATTTTGTGTCTTCCGTCTCCACTGCACCGATTCAGAGACAGTGTAATAAACTATTTGTGAAACTACGCATCCAGGATAAGACCTTCAATTTTCAATTAGACACTGGTGCGTCTGTGACTCTCATAAATGGTGCTACGTATGCGGCTATCGGCCGCCCTAAACTTTCAGCGGCAAAACATTCTTTGGCTACTTATAGTGGAGAACAAATTCCTGTGTTAGGTGTATGTAGCGTGCCAGCCACATTCCGTGGCAATACAAAAACAGTTTCATTCACAGTGCTCCGCGCTACAGACAGTGTAAACATTTTCGGATTAGACTGTTTTGACTTGTTTGGCCTGTCTATCCAAGACAATGTGTTGCAAATTAATTCTGTTGTTGTTCCTCAAGACAGCATAACCGATTTGTGTAAACGATACAGTGACATATTTAAAGACGAACTAGGTTGTGCTGCGAACTTTGCCGCTCATATTACGTTAAAAGATAATGCTCAGCCTCGATTTTTTCGTGCTCGTCCAGTGCCTCATGCCCTCCGGGCACCTGTAGCAGATGAACTTCGCCGTTGGCAAAACGACGGTGTTATTCAACCCGTTTCAGCGAGCCAGTGGGCTTCTCCCTTAGTTATTATAAAGAAACCGTCTGGCAAGTTACGTTTGTGTGCTGATTTTAAGTCGACAGTTAATCCTCAGACTGTCATTGATTCTTTTCCTTTGCCTAGACCGGACGAGCTGATGGATAAGTTAGGGGAAGCTCGTTTCTTTTCCAAAATTGATCTCCGTGAAGCATATTTGCAATTGCCCCTCGACGAGCAATCACAACAGTATTTTGTCATAAACACGTCGTTGGGGTTGTTCCGTTTTCTGCGTTTGCCTTTTGGTTGTGCGTCAGCTTCAGCTGTTTTTCAGCGTTTTTTGTCACAACTTCTGGCTAATGTGCCATCGTGTTGCAACTATTTAGACGATATTGTTGTGTCCCGTCGGACGCCTGCTGAACATTTCCGTAATTTCGAGTGTTTGTTTACAGTGTTGTCTCAGGCAGGCCTACGTTGCAACATTGATAAATGTTCATTTTTCCTTACGGAGATGGAGTATCTGGCACATGTTATTAATGCTCAAGGCATTCATCCCTCCCAGTCACATTTAGCAGCTATTCGTGATTTGCCTACCCCTCGCAATGTGCATGAATTGCAAGCAGTTCTTGGCAAATTGACATATTATATTAGGTTTATACCTAATGCATCACAGATTGCTGCACCGTTGCATCGTCTCCGCCGTAAGAATGTTCCGTTGGTGTGGTCAGCTGATTGCCAATCAGCCTTTCAGCAGCTTAAAGAGGCTTTATTGAATGATCGTTGTCTGGTCCATTACGACCCTAACAAGCCTCTGGTGTTAGCTTGTGATGCCTCTTCTTTCGGCCTCGGTGCTGTGTTGTCTCACCGAGTCGGTAACACCGAACGTCCTATTGCGTTCGCATCTAAATTGCTAAACAAAGCTCAGTGTAATTATAGCCAATTGGACAAGGAAGCGTTGGCTATTGTGTTCGGTGTCACAAAATTCCATCGCTACCTCTATGGTAGACCATTCTATTTAGTAACAGATCACAAGCCCCTGACGTCACTGTTTCATCCGTCTAAACCAGTTCCTCAGCGGACAGCTCAGAGACTACAACGTTGGGCTCTTTTGTTATCACAATACCAGTATGAGATACTGTATCGCCCTACAGCTCAGCATGCAAACGCTGACGCGCTTTCTAGATTGCCGATTGCTGCGGATGATGTCTTCGATTCCTCTGACGACTCTTGCCATCAGATTGACGCCGATGAGCATCAATCCCTCCGGGATTTTCCGATTGATTATCGTCAGGTGGCACGTGAGACAGCTACGGATCCTCATCTGAGTTTACTATTACGTTTTGTTCAACGTGGTTGGCCGTCCAAGGCAAAGGACATATTGGATCCTGTGGTTCGTCGCTATTATCCGCAACGTCATCTGTTGTCTGTTTCGCACGGAGTTTTGCTGTTACGCACCGAGAATGACCAGCTTCGTGTAGTGGTTCCCCAAGTGCTCCAATCCAAGGTCCTCGACTTGTTGCATCAAGGTCATTGGGGAGTGGTCCGCACCAAGCAGCTTGCCCGCCGTCATTGTACATGGATCGGCATTGATAAGCAGATTGCGCAGATGTCTACAGATTGTTCGACGTGTGCCGAACACCAAGCTGCTCCGCCTCAACGCTATTTTGAGTGGGCACGCCCGGCCGGTCCCTGGCAGCGAGTACATATTGATTTCGCTGGTCCATATTGGAATTCTCGTTGGCTCATCGTGACAGATGCATTTAGTAATTTTCCGTTTGTTGTGCCCATGCAGTCTACAACGTCTGCACAAACTATACAGGCGTTGACTTCAATTTTTTGTATTGAGGGTCTTCCAGAAGTTTTAGTGTCTGACAATGGTCCACAATTTACCTCTGCTGAATTTGAAAGTTTTTGTTCTGCCAATCGCATTCGCCATGTTCTTACTCCGCCGTTCCACCCTCAATCGAATGGTGCAGCGGAACGTTTTGTACGCACATTCAAGGATCATATGGACCGCCTTCGTGCTACGCACTCCCGTCAGCAGGCCCTCATCGAGTTCCTGTCGTCGTACCGGACCACGCCACGCGACGGCCCTTCGCCTGCGGAGCTTCTCCACGGCCGTCGTCATCGCACCCTACTACGGTTGTTGCACCCCCCGGATCGACCCGCCGCTTCTGAGCATCGCACGCGTTTTCTGCGCAACGACGCCGTTTTTTTCAGAGTTTATCACGGTCGCCGTCGTTGGGAACGTAGTACCGTGATAAGTGTCCAGGGTCGCGGTTTTTATACTGTTCAAGGTGCTACTGGGGTGCACAGGAGGCATCAGAACCAGTTGCGCCGCGCTGGCCGCCCGGATTCTGCCGCTCGTTCTTTGTCCACAGATTTGGTCCGCGGCGGGTTCCAGCCGCGCCTTCCGACTTCGCTGCCGCCCCCAGGGCAGCAGCAGCCGTCGCCGCTACCACGCCGACAGCCCGTCCCGTTGATGCCTCCCGCGCAGCTTCATCCGGGAGCGCCCCAGGTGGTCGCTCCGGCGCCTGTGGTCCCTCTTCAGTCGCCACCGCCTTCGGAGCTGATGGACGTCGACCCATCAGCCGGGCCGCCTTCCCAAGCGGTGGCTGTGCACTCTGTCCTGCAACCGCTTTCCTTGGGCACCCCCAAGGATTCTAACACCACAGCGCCTTGTCCGGCGCCCACTCAGCAGCCGTCGACGCAGCGTCAGGAGACGCTGCCTCTCTTCGTGGGTCCCGACGCCCCGTCGCGTCCAGTACCAGAAGCTGCGCCCGTGGTCACAGGCGTGCGCCCTGACCTCGGTTTTCAGTCGGTGTTTCCCGAGGCCCCGCACAGCCAATGCTGGGGTACGGACCGGGGACTGCCACCGACAACAGTCTCCGCCCCGGTCTCTTCTGCTACGCCTGCGGCCAGACCCCTCCCCCGCCGTCGACGCTCGCCACGTCATTATTCAACGACGGTGCGGCGATTTGGGGGGGGGGAGGAGTGTTATATCCTAGCCAGTAATGCCACCCGAGCCCGCTGCCAAATGGTTGGCAGCATCCAAGTCCGGACGCCGTCCGCATAAGCAGCGCCAGCGAGACAGGAAATCGCCACAAGTCTGCGCGCGCCACCGCTGGCTTCTGGTTTCTTAAGCGCTGGAGTCGCGAGCGCTAGGACAGTTCTGTATTCGCCGCTCAGTTGTATACTCGCCACCGAATTGTGTACTTGCTAGTCAGTTGTGTGTCCGTCACAGCAGAGTTGTTGTTTGTCGTCAGCCGACGCTGACCTAGCCGCTCCGACTCGAACTAGACAGATTTCTGTAGACACGGAGTTCACTACTGTGTTTCTGTATCTTCGTTAACAAAGATAAGTACCGTCTTTTATTTAATCAGAGTGTTTGGGTTTTCATCTTTCTGTTCACTGTTCCAGCGGACCGGTCGGCCCGCTATTAAAAGTGTGGCGGTGACTTCGTAAGCCGTTTCCACAGCGAATTGTTGTCGCTACGAACGCCGCCACAAAATCTGTAATGGACGTCTGCCACGATAACTGTTTGCTACCTTACAATACTCACATTCACTATCAGAGTTTCAAGTGAAACTTTCAGTTTGTTCCTGTAAACATCATACGCATCACCAAGTATTGGAATCTACTGATTTTTTGATGCGTTACGTCTCATTAAAATTCCGCGCATACAACAACCAGGATTTGCTTGTAATGTTTGTAAAATTGTGTCATTCTCTTTGCGTGGCTGTCTGAACATAATACGTTTATCTCAGTTTTATTATAATTCAGAACAGAAGGTTTTGTTTTGGTTCGGATATTACGGCTAATTGTAGGCACCTTTTCTTCAGTTGGTTGCTGAAGCACAGTTCACTGTAAGACAGTTTCATGATATACTGCTGCTATTGGGTTTTTGTATGAAGTAGGACATTAATATTTACCGTGGGATAGAGACTTCTTTCTTCTGATATTTGTTCTTTTATTTTGTTACTGCGGTTAGTTAAACATTACGAAGTCTCAGAAGCGCTTGTTATTCGTTGAGTTACTCAAGAATGGCATTCTACTTTAATAGATGAAAGACTTACAAAAGCATATGACTACCGCACTTTTTCTTGTGTCTTCAAACGCTTGCGGACCGACGAAACGGACGGCTTCTTACAGTTTTATCTTATCTAGCGTATTTATTTCTGTCTTCAATTCGACGTGGAAAATAATTCTTACAGCATGTAGCTATGTAGTCTGTGTTCTTGCTAGTTTAGTAGTATGTCTGATGGATTAGTTTCGCATCAGGAAGATGTTGGTGCCATAATTTTAATGAATATTGTGTATATACTGGTTTCTGGTGAGGAGGAAAGTTAGTTACTAGTATTTTATTAATGATCATTCATAATCAGCCATATCACAGTCATCACAGTCGCTCAAGAAAGTTATAATTGAGTCCACATACAGTCTGTTAAAGGATGTAGCTATCTGTACAGAGTGCGGTCTAAAACAGATATAACACACATACAACCCGTTAAAGGACGCAGCAATCTATGCAGAGTGCAGTCCCAAACAGATATAACACACATACAATCAATTAAAGGATGCAGAAATCTGTGCAGAGTGCGGTCCAAAACAGATGTAGCACACATACATTCCGTTAAAGGATGCAGCAATCTATGCTGAGAGCGGTCCAAAACAGATATAACACACGTAGAATGCGTTAAATGATGCAGCAGTCTGTGTAGAGAGCGGTCCAAAACAGACGTAACACACATACAATCCGTTAAAGGATTCAGCAGTCTGTGGAATGTGGCTCAAACCGATATTTGAACACTGAAAAAGTACTTACCAGGTAATTGATCTTCATCTCCTCAGAGGCACTTGTCACTGCTGCTGCCGCTGTCGCTGCTGCTGGTGCTGCCCGTACGCTCCTTGATGCACACGAAAGTACAGTGATTGAACACTCAACGAAGAACAGAGGCAGACTGAGGGTGAGTTCGGTTGTGCTCTGGCTTATATAGTTTCTATGACGTCGAATCACGTCACTAATGCAGTAGCCAATATGAGTGCAGCATTCTAGGGCTGGAGGTTGCTACGTCATGAATGAATGATCGGTGCGCTCCTGGTGGGAAAACCTCAGATTCCCCATTTGATCATTGAATTTCCAAGTGGTACATTCAGTTATCGAATATCATTAAAATTCGATTGGAATAAAGTACTTAGTTAATTCATATGATAGATGCGCCACATGTGTTCAGTTGATACGGTTTGCATATTTCTCCAAGATGATCTATGGCGCCAGTATGAACGTGCGGGCTAGAGGCTATGATGCCAGCATTCGCACGCTAGTGGGCTATACGTGTGGCGCATGCCCAGGTATAAACACCTGAAAGAGAAAGCATTGCTGCATCTCTCTTTCTCAGCACCTGACTACAGGTGTGACATGTGTCTCACATACTGCGAACAATGATCGTGGATTACATAATGGGATCGTGCTCTGGCTATGTCCTAGATAACATGGCGAACACACTGTCTGCCGCCATCTTGGATTATGTCAGATGAGAGCGCCCTCTGTTGGTGGCGATGTGTACTAAGTCAGTTGGAGTCTTGACCTCGTTGTCAACACACCAGATGGCCCTACTGCATGAAAATGATTAAATAAAGACTTATGTCCAAGTCCTTTTCCGATGAATCCTTAGGAGGAGGTGGCAGTGGGATGAATAAGGTTAGTCCATGTGCCCTTTCTTTAAGGCCATTTTCTTAGCGAATTGACCTTTGTTTACCACCAAAATTCAAACTTAGCTCCAGTTCGTAGGAAGAAGTGGCAGTTGGGTGACTTAGGTTAGTGGAGTTAGGCCAAGTGAGCTATGTTCCTGCGATTTTCTTAGCTTAGTAGAGATGACCGCAGTGTGATGTATTATCCTGCTGGAATTTGAACCTGCCGCCATTTTTCTGGGGGAAAGGTGCATGGCACTTTTCCGTCAAAATTCAAAATTCTCGCCAAAAGCAGCCATCTTGAATGACGCCATGGCCACCATCTTAGATGAAGTCATGCGTTGATGCTAAGTCTATACGTCGCCATCTTGGATGACGTCATCGCCACCATCTTGGACCCATCTGACAACAATGCACAGTGGCCTTGTACCTTCTTTGTCCCAGTACTCACAGCAAATTAGTGTTATATGCTCTTAGAAGACAAATTCGCATTTACGAAAAGAGGTGATAACAAAAAATAAAGTTAACTATTGGCCGGAGATGACTGGACAGAAAACATGTAGAAAGACCGTACCTGATACCTGGGAAACCTTCTAGGAAAAGTATGCTTTCAGAATCACAATGGAAGGTCTTTGAAAAGAATAAAAAATATTGTCGCTATGTTTCTTTTTTTTTTTCGAAACAGACAACAGGCTATATTGGAAAGAACCGCTATTGTTAACAAATACTCGCGTATCACGTGATAAGAGCATGCAGAACCTGAAGTTTCACATGGACAGCTCGTGTAGGGGCGGAGTCTCAGAGTATAGGAGCGAAACATGAATGCATAGGCCAGGAGGAAATAGTTTCCACCACAATACGCTTGTCAAGCTTTGTTGGGCCAAGAAACGAAGCAAGTAGTACAACAATCAACATTGACCGCTACAACTTGTGGTAGGGGATGAACACAAGATGCACTGAGGGGAACAAGAAAGATATACAGACCGTGTCCGTGTGTAGAAGGGGGAAAGGTGTCTTCAGACCAGGGCCATGTGTAGACAGATCACTTCCAGTTCTGTCGGCCTAGAACAGCTTTTTAGTGAGCACTTGCGTTCACAGGTTTTGAAAATTTCGCAACATCTCCGGAGTGGACATCAGGGATTTCGAACCGAGTTAGTTACCTTCTGCGGAACAATTTAAAGAGGGCAGAACTGTACACGTCGCTAAGACAAAGGGAGTGGACATTGCCAATAATTTAGCTAGGGAAAAGCATAGTTTTTCGTCTCACGAAAACTCTGAGCAGTTTCCGACTGCTGATTCAGTCAAGGCCAGAACAGTATTGAGGTTTACAGGTGCGCAAGCACTGCCTTCATCATACGCCACTGCTGACCACAGCAGCCGCCGACAAAGCACATTAAATATCGCGTCTGCTCAGGCGCTCAGTAAGGGAGTCACTAACATGTGTGTGCTCTTCAGTTCTGTTGGATATTAGAATTGCGTTACGTATCTGCTTCTCATTCCCTCGTATTAATGCTAGCCACGTGTCGCGTGTGTGTTGATAGAGGATAAAACTAGGGAAAACTACTAGTAAATATACGTTATTGTTCAGCTAAAATATCCTAGACAAGAAGTCATATTGAAGTGTTGTGAATGTGATATTTTGGACGGTAAATTGTTTCGTGATCATGTTATTGTAAGTTACGCTGGGGGTTCTTTTCTCATGTTTGTCAAGATTAATTTCATTTAGTTTGTGATTACATTGCCAGGATCTTCGTAATCGTAGAGGATTTTGCAACGTTACCAACTACACACTTGAACCCAATATGTATGGTGATTCTGTAATAAAAAGAGTTCGTACATGTAATAGTTCGTACAGGTTTGTGTGTTTTAGAGTAGAGTCTACACCTTACGCACTGAAATATTTTAGGATATGACGGCTGCTATTACGATGTCTAATCGAGACTTCATCCGGGATCTCTGTACCTTGCAGGGCCTGGGTTCACACGTACTTTAGTTCTGCCAAATATCTCCATGCGTGACAAGTGATAAGGACGGGTCATAACGACCTGGAGAGTACATTAGAAAGTAGTTGTCTATTTACCTCATCATTACTAGACAGTACTGTATTTCATACATCATTTTTCACTCCCTCATTCAGGACATACAAAGCCACATTGTTTAATCCTTACTAAGCTCAGATAACGTGCGCGTGAGGAAATAGTGTTTATGTAGTGTTTATTTCGTTTGTAGACAAAATACTCTAAAATGTTCCAAGTGGATCAGCATGTCATACAGCTGTCACACAGCACAGACTCAACTACAAAATGTTGAAATGGCCCTAAGCGCTATGGGACTTAACTTCTGAGGTCATCAGTCCCCTAGAACTTAGAACTACTTAAACCTAACTAACCTAAGGACATCACACATATCCATGCCCGAGGCAGGATTTGAACCTGCGACCGTAGCGATCGCGCGGTTCCAGACTGTAGCGCCTAGAACCGCTCGGCCGGCCGGCAGACTCAACTAAAGAAAGAGGCAATAATGCAATGTGTTCAATCAATTGTTAGCGAAATACCGACTAAGCAAATGCAAAATCCTTCTATTGTGATACTTGAAGAGGAGCAATCATCGATATCACCACACGGGCTTTCCACAGTTGGTAGCAGAACCGATCGCAGGCTCGCGGCATCTGGTGGAGGCAATGGAGCGCGCCCGCTGCGCCACACCCTCAGCAGCTCAGCACCAGGAGCGCCCTCTGGAGCTGCAGTGCAGTACGGCCGGCGGCAGCGACTCGGAGCCACCTCACCTCGACACCGTATTTCGTGCTGTAGTGTTGCGATCCTCGTGCTAGTTGACACTGTAATAGCGGGACTCTTTTTCTTACTGCACTAACTGTAGAGCTTCATACGTTTGGAAAAACACAAGTTAAGTCAATTTTGTGCTTATTGAGTTAACTAGTTCGCTAATCATTTCCGGTCCAGTCCAGCTTTCCTACGACGACACTTGCAGCACCACTCAGCAGCCCACCTCTCCTTATGTGTACAAAGTCGTACAAAACAAAAGCCTCGAGGATAGGTGTGTCTCTAGGCGAAACTACTGACTGCATGGGTTGATATATTGCAAATTTAATAGCTGGAAAATTAAGTGACGACAGATCGCGACAAGCTCATCTGGTGCGCTGCAAAATTTAGCAAACAGCAAACCACTGTACAAAGCATATTTAGTTCACGGGTGGATGTGTGTGAGTAATTGTAAACAGAAAAAAATTGTGTAGTCTATCAACGTTTTCGTAATCTGAGGTATTGTTTCGATCGGTAGAAGTCGGTGGACTTTGTGGCTCCTACATGTCTTTGTTAGGTAGTAATAGTTGTTTATTTCAAAGAGTACATTATTTGAGCGTGGGCTACTTTTAGTATGAGCTTGCACTTCAGCTTGTTAGTTCCGAGTTCAGTGTGACATTTCTGTGCTAATGCGGATCATCGGCACAAAGCTAATATTGTCAGTACTGCACAAAGTGATGGAATGTGATTCTCCCTGCGCAGTCTCTCCCCTATCTTTCAAAAGTCATTGTGCTCCTACCCCTGTAACCAATAAGTAAGGAAGTTGTGTTTGCTAAAATGTTGTGTATTAAAATGCAGCAGTAATATGATGCTTCTGTTTAGGTATGTTGTGGCTAATGAGCTTAAACAAAAAAGCGCTATTGTTGTTCAGTGATCTTGCCCTGTGTATGATGAAGGCTGAAAAAGCAATTAAAATATTTACAGTAATCTAAAGGTCATTCCATGTTTATCCCATGTGCTACATCGTGCAACTGAAACAGTACGTCCAAAATATGACATTGTGAGTACCCTAATAAAGTCTACAAAGAAAGTAAATACACGCAAAAACACAAACGTTTGATACTTTTGCTAGCACTAAACATATCATATGCTGATTTTTTTCCGTTAAACATATTCTTGAACACACCTGCCCACTTTGCCTAATTTGGGCTCATACTGTCAGATTTAGCTTCGTCTCTGATACCTATTTCAACCAGACAGAGTACCTGAATAAATGGTGTCATCTTTACTGTGGTAATTATGATGTAGGTAAGTCGAAAGAGACTGTAAATTCCCACCAAATTTGTTGAAATTAACGTCTGTTTACCTGATTCTATTCAAAACTTAACGTTTTTGACCACTTTTTGATTTTTCTTCTCGGATTTAGGCCGAATACTCAACTAAAACCACTGATGCAGCTAAGATCAAAGTCACACGCACTGAAGAAAATAATTTTTACTGATTTACATCAACTCAAATTTTGCACATTTGCCTGTGACAATAGCGCAGTTGGGAACGGCAGGTATGCCACAGGAGGCATCATTGACAGTCATTCATGCCGCTGGAAAATCTTTGGAATCAACCTGTGGAGAACTGTGTGTCGCAGAAAAACAAGCCGAATGAAGCTATCAGTTGGAATACTTATCAGATTATAAAGAAAAATACTTTAAGGCGAAAACACAAAAGAATTTTAATTTGTTCTGCCTTTTTCTGATCTGTCTTCATTTAAGTATGCACGTGTCACTTCCTGGACACAGAAGTGTCATGTTCTATGAACAGAAATGCTCTGTCACGTAAATGCATGAGCTTAACTAAAGAAGGTCAGTGGGAATTGGTTTTTGTATAACGTTTCTTAGAGACAATAGAAATAAATAGAGTACTTAATTTCTGATTGGTTTTTGCTAGCTGTGGGTAGTGCCGATAGCTCGCTAACCGCGCCTGTGTGTGTTGCTGCTGCTGCATCGTCGAGAAGCCGCCTGGGCCGAGCCTCCTGCGTCTGGAGCGTCCTGACCGAAGACTGTCCCAGCTGTGTGTCTGTACCAGGTGCCAGACGTGGAGAGTATCTGGTGCAGACAGAGTCACAGGTGTCCTCTCTGTCAGCAGAGCCACAAGTCGCTCTACTCACAGGAGAATCCGTAGCAAAGTTCATTATGATGATGATAATGATGATGATGCTTGGTTTGTAGGGCGCTCAATTGCGCGGTTTCCAGGGCCCTTACAAATTCCCAATCTTTTCACTGTCCAGTCACGCCATTTCCTCAATGACGATGAAATGAGGAGGACAACACAAAAACCGAGACACCGAGCAAAGAAAATCCGTGACCCAGTCGGGAATCGGACTCGACACCCCGTGATCCAGAGGCAGCACAGCTAGCCACTGCAGACTGGTACAAAGTTAAGAGCGCAACAGTTCTGCAGATACTTCTCTCGTCTCGAGCAGCAGTTGACAATCAGAAAGCAATACTTTTGTTCTGTCAACGAAAATATAAAGCAGATGTCGCTGTACTATCACGACGGTGCTCCAGCCAATTTACGTGTCTTAAATTTGGGGCATTTTTGCGCTGTTTTCTAGTGTGGGAACATAAAAAGAAAAAAAAATTGATAAAAATATTGGGCTAGAGCCGAACAGGTAGCGACTGATTGTGTCTTTCAGAAAATTTACGAGATCACTACCTCCCCTACAAAGCTTTCTCTCAAAAAATGGTTCAAAAAACTGCCCCTGTTATTTACGAAATCCTCTTTCCGCTAGAGAAACGTTTTTCAGATTGTCCCTAGCAAAAAATGTTACAGAGTGCGCATCGCTAACAAAATCTGTCACGAAGCAATGGAGCACAATGAACTTGTGCCTCCAGCATCCGTCCTTCCCCTACCCTGCCTGCTGCGCCCCCCCCCCCCCCACCCCCGCCACAGGGGCAGGTGCTTCCCCTGCCTGCTGAGCCAGCAGTTCTTAGGGCGTTGCTTCTGTTGAACTGCCCTTCTTGCTCTATGGCCGCCACAGTACCCAGAAATCGTCTTACCCCACATCCAGCACATGTAATGGAATACCTACAAGCGTCGAGATGGAAGAAAAAGCGATAAATCATATACGCAAACATTATTGTTCAATAGAAATTGAAAATAAGGTTGCGTTTCCACAGTATCTTCGATTTGTACTTGACTTAATTTGAAATGTAATTGATTTCCTTATCAGACTGACTCTCATTTGCATATAAATATGTGACTAGTACGCATAATGACCTATTGCAGAATGAAAAGTGATGAGGCCTGCTGCCACGACGCTTTCAATCTGTCATATCCATCAGTTGTGCAATCTTAGAACATTTTCTGAGCTCAGAAGTAAGGACGTAGCTCGAACGGAATGCCAAGCAGCATTGATTCCGGAAACATTGATCACGTAAAACACAACTCTCAAGTCCCTTACATGGCATCCTGCAAGTCTCTCTAAAAAACATGTGACTCAGTAGAAGCTTATGCGTAATACAGGAAATTCGGTCGTACGTAGCATCGAGCTAAAGTTGTGACTGAATTGAGAATTTCTCGATAGGAAGATAACAAGCTTGTTACTTTGGTTTGAGAAGCCTCTGAAGACATATATTCAACTTCACGTGTGTTTCAGGGAAGTGTGTTGGAAGCCTTGCTGTTCCTCTTGAATATTAATGTTTTATAGACAGTCTTGTAAGTAACTTCAGACTTTATGTACACGATGCATTCATCTGTACCTGCTCTGGCGTATCGTCGAGCGCCGGCACGCCGGTCAAGAATGCTAGAGTTGAGAGGGCGTGAAGAAGGCGTGAGCCAATAGTTGGTGACCGACCTCTCTACAGGACGACATCGAAACAGCAGCGGCCTCCAGGAGAAGAGAACATAAGCGCCGCGCCGCCTGGCAACACCGCCAGTTGAAGACCAGCCGTTCTGCGAGCTCTACAGCACAGATTTAGGAAGTGTGTAACTTATCTTGTATAACGAATTGTATACACCGAAGATACTTCTTATTTGTCTGTTGCCATTTGTTTGCGACCCATCACTGCCGATTATCAAAATTAAGTATTGTCATTTATCTTACTGTAATAACAATTCCTTAATACGATTTGTTTGAATTGTTGTCTAGCGATCTGACAATGCATGTCTCCTAGGCACCCCATATTCGACGAATAGGCAGGACACAATAATAACGAATTACTGTCAGAAAAAATCGGCCAAATAATCATTCGGATATTGATAAGATTTTAAAGGACTGCAAAGATTGGCAACCCCCTTTAAACATCCAGAACTGTACAACAACCTACCACACAATAAGAAAAGGTTAACATTCTATAACTATAGTATCAACGATTCTCAACTGAAATCGGTCGAAGCATACAAATACCTAGATGCAGCTATTTGTTGAGATGTGACATGGAAGGATCACGTAGGCCGCTGATAGACTTAAGGCAATGTATTCGCTAAAATACAACACTCCAGTACATGTTGCTCTTGTGGAGGCCCCGAGGACAATACTGCTATAAGTATAGCGCCCGCAAAGAGCTCTAAAACAATTACAGTTCCAGCTCTCCACACGTCAAGGGAATGCGAAGAGGTCGTTATAACTGATGCGGTGGGAAGGACTCTCTGCCATGCTCTTCACAGTGGCTTGCATAATATGGATGTAAATGTAGATACGGATGACGTCGATCATCTGCTGATATCTTTAAAAACTGCCGGGCAGTTAACTTGGCAGGTTATGTTGGTGAATTGTAGATCGAAATAATATATCGAAGAATACAAATATTGAAGATCGACAAGAAGATAACGTCGAAAAGGAAACTTCCAGAGAAGCGATTCTGAAGTTGTGCCGAATACTGGGAGGCAAACTGAAGAAAATAATATCTTCCTTGCATTTTTTGAACAACAAGATGTCTTCCACAATGTTCCATAGAGGAACATGTCCTTAACTCTTAGAAGACTGAGTCATAACTACAGAGGGAGAAGAAAATTATAAACCACCCATAAAATGTAACAGACAATGTTAAAAGTGAGAGATAAAGAAGGAGAGGTCTAGTTAAGAAGGGTGGAAAGCAAGTTAGCTGCTTATCAGCTACAATCGTCAGCTTGCACGAAGTATGGAGAATGGAACATCGTGAGTATGAACGAAAAGAAATTGCAAGAATTTGGAAGGTAACGGAATCGAAAAATTGTTCAAACTTATTGCGTAGATAAAATACGTACCGAAGAATACGAAATAGAGACATGTGAGTAAAACATTCTGTGGAAGACCTTGAAGATGAGACAGTTTACTGACAAGGAAACCTTGAGTACGAGGTCGCAAATGGCCTATGATGTTTACGGCATTCGACGCTCCACATGTTGTCTACCATGCAGCCACAATATCGGCATCTAATGGCAATAGAGGGCGGAAATGGAGAGGGGGGGGGGGTATCCAATGGTGAGCACAGCACCAGGCAGGCCACGGAGCGTAGTTGAACTGCTTAGTCGAAGAGTGAATCACAACAGCGCTGCAGTGTTAACGGTGGTGATGCAAAGCGGAGCAATGGCAACGTGTAGCGAAGCAAACATTGCATTATATCTACACCAACATTTACTGAAGTTGACTTTAGTCACAAAGGAACCCATGGAATTTCGCAGAGTGAGAAAGAAGTGGCAGATGAAATATTAGCGTTTCTGCAAGATGAGTCGTAAAACGCGTGCTGTCGTATATGCTCGAGTGTGGGGACCGTGCACATGATACGTACAATGATGACGATAAGTGCTTAAAAAGTGAAACACGTTTTGGGCCATGTGCTTCATCATCCATGAGGGACAGGGAGCGACAAATCCCGTCTCCAGTGAAACATAGTAAGGGGCAATCGTTGTCCAAAAGGCGGGTACTAAACATAATTACGTACGTGGAAGATAACCCGCAGCAATGAAAAAAAAAAAAAAAAACATTTATCAACCGATCTCCAGTAAGTTCGCAGCGGTATGACAGTGTAGTGCATAAGAAAAACCACCGATATTAAAGAGAGGACAAGGCACACTTGGTACAAAAGCGGGCCTTCGCGCTGTTCAAGGATGTGAGATACTATTTACAGGATGTGCACGGCAGTGGCCTACTGCGTTTTGCACGTCAAATTGCGCACGACATTGATTACAGTGATTTCAGGAGAAGCAGTAGATGGCTGCATAACTTCAAACAGTGCTATAGAACTGGAAGACGTAAGTGAACAAAATTTCAAACTAAGCGTCAGCTTGACGATGCAGAGCAAACTGCGGAATCGGCACGAAAATCTGTAGAAAACTTTATTCAACTCAGACCAAACGGAAATTGAACAAGAAATACATATGAAAGGAACACTGTAAATTAGAGCCACCGAGCGAGTTTTATCCAGCTCAACTAACATCGACTCCTTAACACATTTATATACAATTATGCCGACAGTTAATCTGGATAGTAGATTGTCTGGAAAGTTTTTTGTTGCGCTGCGAGAAGTTGCAGGTGCTCTGCTCGCTACGGTTCTTTCTCGTGTGCGTATGCTTGCAAGAGCAATAGGGAATATTTACGTTACAGCAAGCGACGGCGGAGAAATGGGTGTAAGAGAACCAGCTATGGTATGAACATTGCTTTTGGCCAAGGGCTGGTCAAAATAACTTGTTGTTTATTGATTTCTGCTTTGCTTATAAAAATCATCCTCCTTTAAAGCGTAATATCGCTCCTGAAAAATGTACTACATTGGAGTTCTACCACCTGGAACCATTGGAAAAATTCAGACTCTGTATGTTTGCTTTTTCCGTGATGTAAAACAGGAGTGGGTCCTAGCTGAACGTTCCGCACGGCTTTTAACTCCAAAGAGCTCGCCATCGATCTTGATGGTGCAAACCATTGTCATCACTGTGGTGCGCCATGTTTCATTCTGCATCCATAATGCAAGTTAATTGTTTGTTTTGAACGTTTCTTGAATGTTTATGACGTCCATTTGGTAAAGTGTAGTACATACGTCCCATAGAACGTTGATTTCTACATCTCTGGGACACTGATTTCCTGTCTCCGTCCTGATGTATATGGTAAGCCATCACCAGCTAATATTTTTCCTGTCACAATTGTTAACACAACACTTTGAAAAGAGTTTTACTAAAGACTGAACTTGCGACCTCGCAGCCAGTGGGTTCCTTGGGAGACAACTGCCATGGCGTCCATCAGAACATATCGTGGCGCTAAGGAAGCAGTAGAGGAGGACGTCGAGTGTAGTAGATAGGTATAAATGCAAAATATAGTACAATATGAGAAGAGATGGTGGAGAGCATAAAACCAGTAGAAGTTTGACCACATTTAAAACTGCAAAAGGCTGGTCAGAGATTCAACTGGAAGAGCGGTCAAAAGCATGAGCCAACAGACCAATTGGTAACTCAGATGGCGAGGAGTGCATTCTGTCCCATATTCTTCACCTCCGAGAATACGATGCCCGACGAAGAAAGTGAAGGGCCCAGGAGGGGAGGTGGAAGCGAAACGAAAAGTCGCAGGTTGAGGAGGTGTGTTTTGTTATTTTAACGATTACAGAACCGAATCAAATTTACGAAGAAGTTGCCAGTACGAGCCAGCTTATAATTATGACGTTGCATCACCTCTAGCCTGGATGCACGAACTGAGTCCGTGGGGTCGGGTGTCAAAAGCCCCTCCTGCCCTCTCCTGAGACTAGCTGGCCCACAACTGTAGCAACTGGCCAGTGATACCCAGGAAACGGCACTGGGACGGACTTGCGTCCGACCTGGTCCATCACGTGCTCTATTGCGCGCCGATCGTGGGATCTCGATCACCACGGGTGTGCCTCAACGTCACTCAGTTTATGGAGCCACATGCCACTTATGGATGAACATTGCCCTGTTGGAAAACGGTGCCACAACCACTGCGCGACAGACGTTACACGTCAGGACGCAGGATGTCCGTGACGTATTGTTAAGCCGACAGAGTTCCCTGCATCACTACCAGCTGTGATTGAAGCCTGACCCGACGGATCCCCACATCACGAAGCCAGGAGTGACACCACTGTGCCCCTACTGAATGAATGGGACTTCTCCCCAGGCCGCCGCCATGCTCGTCGACGATGGTGATCCCGGGTAATGTAGACTCGCGTTTCGTCTCTGAACACAGTGCGACGCCGTTCGTCTGATGGTCAGGGCGCGTGCGAATGCAGCCGTTCGTGCTTTGGTGCCGGCAGCAGCCAGTGGAGGTGACGGTAATTCCCCGGTCTGGCTGCTGTCAGTCTCCTATCAGTGGTGCGGTATGACACAGAGAACTTCTGGGAGTCCATTACTTGCTCTCGGGTGGCAGACCCTAATGTGAAGCGGTTACTCTGTGCTTAGTGTACAACACTCCATTCTTGTGGCGTGATGTGGTCGACTGGAACCGTGACGACGAGTACGTCTACCCTCCAGTCCAACACAGGGCCACTGTCACATCCAGCTGCCACACAAATCAGGATGTTGCGTGAAATGGAGACGCGCCGTGAGGATCCCTTCATAGTTTGTCAGGTGATGATAACGCTGTCCCAAAAGCGTGCGCCGCCTCTGTGTCCCTCACAGAGATTCCCTCCCCCCCCCCCCCCCCCCTTCTGACCCTGCTCAGGCCTTTCGTATACCCTACCACGCCCAGTAATTGCGGCAAACACGAAAGACACTAATGCACTCTGCTGCCGTTTCCACCTGTCACACAAAAGTGCAACAGTAACACGCAACATTTACATATGTTTCTTAAAGTTTTCCCGGTGGTTCGAATGTTCCGTAAGTTTTCGGGAGTTCACCTCGGAATTTATTGCCTCCTGTAACGATATTTCGGCAGTCAACCTTTTAGCCACTCTCGACGTGAGTCGCCTGCAAGATTCTTAAAGCACTCTGCTCTGTGAAATAAACGCGCGTGCGTAAAATATAACATTCTTTGTTCGGAGAATGTCACTCACAGATTAGTCTTTGCGCGTCTAAGAGCAAAACAAAGCTAGCGCAGAGTCAGCGAATCAACAGTACTTACAAATTATTTGGTTTATTCGATGAAATGATGAAATTACGAGACACTGGTTTCTAGTGGGTGAATAGCCGAAGCAGTGACTTTTACTGGCTGAGAACACATGCTGTAGTAAATAAAAGGTGGATAAAACCTTTGAAAATAACTGAATGTACAGAAAGATGAAAACAATAGTGGAATGGGTACGTAAGTTTCATTTTATTTCGTTATAAATTAAAAGAGAAATAAACTGTTTCGCACTGTACAAAACAAAAGACCACCTCCGATGCACGCAAATGTCCTCGAATTAAACAAAAATTTTCTAAAATTACATTTCTCGAATGCACGTCCATCTACCCGCTAAACATCAGCCCTCCAATTCGTCGGTTTAATTAATGTTTTCCATTCGAGCGTACAACTTCCTATGTCCACCTATTGTCCGTTCAATTGCCCACATGTGCAGCGTACCTAGAAATCATTTTCATTACACGAGCTAAGACATTCTATTCCTAGACGGTATGTGTGTTCATCTTATGTAACTTACGAGTAATTGTACACTGTGAATAACGAGTGAAATGTCAGTAAATAATTGTACCAAGGATACTCAAGTGTCATGTCAACGGTGAAAGTAATAAAGTGAAATGTCATCAAGAGTAACAACCACAAATACTGACACGTGTTGTGTGGCTCTAATGCAATATACAGCGTGGTCCATTGATTGTGACCGAGCCAAATATCTCATGAAATAAGCGTCAAACGAAAAAACTGCAAAGAACGAAATTCGTCTTGCTTGAAGGGGGAAACCAGATGGCGCTATGGTTGGTCCGCTAGATGGTTCTGCCATAGGTCAAACGAATATCAACTGCGTTTTTTAAAATGGGAACCCCCATTTTTTATTACATATTCGTCTAGTACGCAAAGAAATATGAATGTTTTAGTTGGACCACTATATTCGATTTGTGATAGACGGCGCTGTAATAGTCACAAACATATGGCTCACAATTTTAGGCGAACAATTGGTAACAGGTAGGTTTTTTAAATTAAAATACAGAACGTAGGTACGTTTGAATATTTCATTTCGGTTGTTCCAGTTGTGATACATGTACAGTCGTGTTCAAAAGTATCCGAACGACCTGAATTGCATATCGCCTGATTAGCATGCAACCCGCATAACGCAGCTGTCTAGCAGGTCCCCTAATCGTTCCTCGGTATAGTCATTGGACAATTGAAAATCGTTCCAACAAGTCACCACTAGAAAACACAGCCCTGTATCGCAATAACTCAAGATGTAAAGTAATACTACGATACTGCAAATATCAGGGAACACCTTATCACAGATAAGACTGTCCTTAAGGCTTGTAATCTCACATTTATTACAATAAATGACATACCTGAAATGTTACCACCCTCATTATTACGTCAGATAGTAAGTTCGTCGTATTCATGATTTCCTCTTCAAAGTAACATACCGTACTTATTACTTAAAACAAAATGACATTAAAAATTTAAGTTATTCACGACCAGCTAATTGAGAATAGGTATGAACTTCAAATGACACGACGGATCGTCTAGTTGTGCATATGGATTCAAACCCAGATCAAGAAGACTAAGCAAAGATTTCGTGACTGACGGAAACTAACAGTCATTCCTGAATGGGCATACAGAGAGTGATATACTTCAATTTTAGATAATATCAGTTAGCAAATATCAACTTCAAATTAAAAAAGGTAAACATTTTTAACGTACATGAATTCCACCCAGCAACTGTTGTCACTGTTAACGAATTACGAGAGATAATAAATATTACTTCTTGACTTACTTGAAATGCCGTGAAGTAAAGCTTTGTGTTGGACAGTGATTCGAACCCAGAACCTATTCGGATTGTTATCGAAGCACAATCAACTGTGACATATCGGATTTTCTCGGCAGTAGCGAGATGTTTTAACTGAAACGACGAGATTAAACATTAATTTTTTCCTTCCCAGGACACTAACCCGACACCTATCGCTGTTATATTCTAGAGAAAACGAACGTTAAAAACGGGTTTGTTACGCCAGCAATGACACGTGAGCATGTTTGAACTAGAAATAATATGACGAAGAGTTCTGAGCTTACTACTAATCGAACCCCACACATATCGTTGTTGACTACACACAAAGAGACGTAGCTACCAATTTTTCTCCACCAGCAGCTCAGAATCACATCCTTGAACTTACAGTGATCTCGCAAATAGTTCTGTGTCTCACCGGGAGTCAAAAACGTCAGATATCGTTAGTGTTGACAACGAATGAAAATATGTTAAAAATCAGAATTATTGTCCACCAGCAGATAAGTGTTCTCATTTTAGAGCTTGATAATACATAATGAAAACTTTAGTGCCGGGCCAGGATTCAAACCCATTCACGCGCAATATGTGAAGATGCTGAAGAATCTACAGTTTTGAACAAACAACAAATTGTAGTCGAGCTGTATTGTCACGAAGAAGTCAAATTCCGCGTTAAAGGCGGTCTGAGTTGTATCCCCAGTTCAGAACCAATTTTATCGACATACAGAAGCTCAAATAAAAGATGGAATAATCGTCCTGTGACCCTACATAGCGTTTGTTTCGTAACTAGAAAAAAATAACTATTATAAGTAAGGTTACTGGTGATAAGAGTTTCTACATGTCGCCACTCCTGGCTCTATTGTGGTTCAACCTAACGTATACTTGGTAGAGAAGGAATATCATGTTTCATGTGAATTTCAGACCACAATGCCATTATACCTTCTTCACTTGGCGTAGCCAGAAGAGGATAGAATCTCTCTCTCCCTGACAAAATTCATCAGCAGAAGCTGGAATCCAACCTGGACCATGAGTACATGAATCTATTAGCAATCCAACAGACCATCCTCGGTGACTCATTTTTCTATTGTAACGCCGTTGCGCGACACTGGATTAGAATTCTGACACACCGGCCCCCTGTAGTGGTTTGCAGCATGTTCAGTACATTCATTTACTTGCTTGACCCAATCACCATTAATTAGCTGCCTCGGCTACCGAGTGCATACATTCGACTCTATCGTGTAATCGCCGAAATAAAATCATGTAACTGCCACCTGCACAGAACTGCCAACACTGTACTATGCAGAAATTGAAATGGGAAGTGTTCCTTTCCACTTGAGCTACTCTGTTACGCTACTTGTTTGTCGAAAACGTCGTGCAGTGCAACAGAAAAGGTGTAACTGTCTGTCTCTCAGAAGTCTAGATCCGTCCATATGCATTATCCCACAGCACTGAGGAATGTAGAAGTTATGGAGGAATTGTTGTTGACTTCTGGAGCTGCTGGAGCTATGTGTCAGCTGGTAGCGTCATGGTAAGTGTCGCGAGTTTGAATACATTCACTGCTGCATTTCTTAAAACGCAATTCTGCTGTCTGCTGAGGTTTTCAATCTAATGGAACTTTGAACATAATTCCCTTCACTTCTAAACCCAAAATAGCAACATTTGGATAAAGGGCTCACTTCTGCGACATTTTGTTCTTTTCAGGTTTAATAGATTGCCAGGCAGCAGATGCAACTCCAAACTTTTGTATTAAGTATGGGGAGAGCGCATCGTGCCAAAATATGCCAGAAAAGTATTTCCTGCATTAGCTGTCGTGTGGTAGTAGAATTTTATTCTTGACAGCCTTAACTCAGAACAAGTTTTCTATATGCATGTAATCAATAAACTGCATGTGTATTGTCAAACAGTTATAGATAACATCAGAGAATTCGCATATATCGTTGACGATTAATTTGTCTCTCAGGTTGACTATTGTTTTAACAACACTAAAAGAAACCTTAAGAAATATACGCACTGTGGCATTTCATAAACAAAGTTATGTAATCCGGGAAACCCAAATTTTGCTTCGCAGTAGCGGAATGAGGCGTTACCTGTTGTGCAGCATTGTATGATTTTCACCATTGCACTATGAGCCGAAAGTATTTTCTTACGATTTCCTTATCGATGTTTGATCTGACTGCTTGTAGATCTTTCACAGGAGGGATAAAAACTTCACAGTCAATGTGACTAGAACCGGGAAGCATAACAGAGAGTTTTTCTCAGGTCAGTACATTACCACAGATCTAGCAAAGAAATATAAGGCTTCACTTCCTCTTACGAGGTGAATAGTGGCTAGAACTCGTAAACCGCTATTTAAAGGACTAGATTAGTTGCGATTTCAGAGTGCTATGACTTTCGTGGACTGAAAACCGAAAATTTACAATGTTTTCTTTCACCTCAAATAATAATAACTCAGATTATTCAATGGAAATGACCGGAAAACTCAAGTGAACTTTGAGGCTTAATTCCGTGCACACCAGTAAGTAACTCGTCGATCACAGAGTTGCCAAACATACCTTGCCTTGTTGCCAAATCTCAGTTAGAGTACCAACAGAAAGAGGACGAACAGATGTGTGGCTACAGCTGGCTGGTAAGTGACCATAGCTGGCGTCTCAAAGATACGTAATGCATCTGATTCGCATTTCTGTAACTAGTTTTAGGGACTGGAGTAGAGTTACTAATAATACTCAGAACTGACAGCAAACTAAGCATCATAAATCAGTAACTCTCATAGTTGTTATTATATTCCTTTCATAAGTGTACTCAAAACTAAGAAATTCATTCATGGTCATTTTCGTGCCTGGCCGATAGTCGAACACAACAAACAAATAAAATTATAAAAATAATGTGTGTGTGTGTTGTGTGTGTGTGTGTGTGTGTGTGTGTGTGTGTGTGTGTGTGAGTGTGACAAAAGAGAGAGAGAGAGAGATAGAGAGAGAGAGAGACATAAATATAAAAAAGAATGAGAGAGAGAGAGTAAAAAGTACTTGTAAAGAAATTGAAACATGGTAGGTAAAGAAACGTCTCATAAAAACGACACATTCCACATCATTACGCAATGTCGTATTCATGATCTGTGGAACAAGTATTAATGTAATCAGATCTAATCTAATTTAATCATATCATATTGCTGACTAGCCATGAAGAATCTGGAATTACCGAAATTTTCGCCAATATCAGTAACCAAATCTAAGACTGAAAGTAAAAGACAACTGTTTTTGTAATAAACCGGGACTACAATCAAGACACTTTCGTCCCTGTTAACTAACCACGAAAGCTGTCTAATATACTTCCATTCAGAATTAACAAAGTGTGCATGCTTTTTAAGATGAAACGCATGATGAGAAGTTCTGTGATGCAGATACGAACCCAACTCATAATCGGATTGTTAATTAAGTAAAATGAAATGTTATGTATCAGTTTTTCTTACCAGCTGCTAGGTTTTTGAATCTAAAATCAGGATACAAATATTTGTGCCTGAGCGACAATCGAAGCGCACACCTACCGTCCTTCTTTATCATCCACGAATATAGCTTAAGTATCAATTGCTTAGTCATCAACAGTAAGAGGTGTGCGTGTTTGACCATAAATAACGATGCCTATAGCGATTGTTGACAACACATGAACAGACATTAAAAATGCATTTTAATTTTCACTAGCAGGCTGGTTTGCACGTGAAAATGAAATTATGAATATTTTTGTACTGGATCAGGATTCGGAGCCACTTATTTACCTTTGGAAGAGACCTAGGGAAGAGTGCAATCTTGGGAAAAGGAACGAAATTATTGAACCATACTGTTCCGAGATACTCAGATCCTCAAAAGAGGAGATACGAATTCGAATCACAGTCCAGCACCAAATGTTTCAACGTCTCATGTTCAATCAAGTACAAATTAAATAAGAGCCCTGTTCCTTTAAATGGCTATCAGTACATGAAACAAAATAAATTTTTCTAATGTAAGTAAGTTTACTGGCGACAGTATTTCTGTTTATCATGACATCCGCCTATGTCATTTCCCAACGTAAACAGCCTCTGCCCAGTTGGTAATGAAGGAACGTGATGTTTAATGCGGATTCTGGATTATAATGTCTTGCTCTTGAGGTTACCAGAGGTAAAGTAAATCTGTTTGTGCGTATCAAAAGTAAAAGCCTGAACCCACGCGTTGTACCTGTGATAGTTCGTTCCACCAGACCATTGTGGCCACATATCCCAGCTCAAGGAGTGTGCTGTAAAGGAATATGTGCTTAGCTTACAAAATGCGAATCTATTAAATGGTTAAGTAGAAGCAAGCTTCTGACGCGGAGATTATGCTATTCTCATGTCAGCAGGATGTAAAGACTCTTTTAGGCACCATAGCCTCAATGTGAAGCCATTTTGAAATTTTCATTAATTTAGGAAATTTCTTAGTTCGCGAAAATCCAGTGTGAAGTGTGAAGTTACCGGAAAATTCGATTATTACCGTCATTATTACTATCATTTTCTTCATACCGCTGATGGAACACATTTGCTTGAAGATCATTTAATTCCTTTTGGTGATTATAGAAGCAGTTGCCCAAGAACAGGTTCTTTCCCTGTCTACGGAATCCTTTTCATGTTAATATCAAACATCAGCAATTACTCGTGGATTACATTAAAACTGAAGTAATTGATGAAGTCTTTGCTTGATAACAAAAACGCTCTGCCCTTCTTCATTTACTTACGCCTAGAAATGGCTGTCGAATACTGACAAACAAAAAGCCAAGGGATCTTACTGCCTTCCTATATACGTCGCTGTCGGTTTTTCCATATGATTTGCTCGACGTGACCTGATTCAAATTGTGTATGGCGGAGAATGTTTTAGAAAATCAATTGTTTTCCTTAGCAATAAACAGAAAGATTTACATTGTAAGCAATGCAAGTTCAAACTTTTCGCAATATTAGTTCAAATTTAATATTCGCTTCTATAATGTAGTAAAGTATTTCACAGTTGCAAAACCCCCATCCGACTCGTTGACCTTACACTTAGTCGCTGACCATAAATTCTAGCTCTGAGTGACGCCAGTTTAAGTAACCTAATGTAGCGACGACTGTTTGCCATTGCTCCTTCTCACCGGAGAATAGGCAGTTCACTCCTTGGGCTTCGTAAGTACACTGTAATAGTAATTTCTGTGTGTATGGAATGCATACGGATTGTAGACCTTAGTGGTGCTCTGTCTTCCACTTCTGTATACAATATGTGGTGTCACCGCCAGACACCACACTTGCTAGGTGGTAGCTTAAATCGGCCGCGGTCTTGTAGTACATGTCGGACCCGCGTGTCGCCACTGTGTGATCGCAGACCGAGCGCCACCACAAGGCAGGTCTCGAGAGACTTACTAGAACTCGCCCCAGTTGTACGGACGACATAGCTAGCGACTAGACGTACGAAGCCTTCCTCTCATTTGCCGAGAGACAGTTAGAATAGCCTTCAGCTAAGTCCATGGCTACGACCTAGCAAGGCGCAGTTATCCATATCTGGAGAGAGTCTCATTTGTATTCACCCTAGAGATGTACAAGAAGAGAATAAAGTTAAGTATATGAGAAGCTCCGTTCTTTTCTTTATAGCTTTTACCACGTATCATGTTTCAGACTTAACGCAAGACGGCGTGAGTTGACGCGTGCCCTGTCGGCTACTTCATTGTGGACTGGCTGCTCTTGTCAGTCCACAACATTGGCGACGCGGAGTAACGGATTGTGTTATTTTTTTTTCCTTGCTTTGCTCTGAATTGCTTGTGTCATGGCTTCGCCACAATCTCCAGATGTACTGTCCGAATTTTTTCGCTTGCAGAATCAGCAGACGCAGGCATTATAGGATGCCCTTGGACAGCTCGTCCAGGGTCAATGTGCGCTGCAACACGATGCGGCAGCCGCCGCTTCATCGCTACCGCAGCCACACCACGCCGTTGTACCGTCCTTCCGTAATTTTGATTCAACCCATGAGACCTAGCCAGAATGGTCTCGACAGTTCAGCTTTCATCTCGCCGCCTACAGAATTCAAGGTAATGAGTGGCAGCCGATTTTGCTTTCTTGTGTCGGTGTGTCCACCTACCGTGTGATAGTGAAATTGTTTCCCCGACGCGACGTAGCCACTCTGTCCTACGAAGAAATTTTGTCTGCTTTAGATGCCTATTTCAAAGAAACAGTTAATGTCGTTGCAAAACGGTATACGTTCTTTCGTACAAAACGTACGGCCGGTCAGACTAATAGGGAGAGGGTTGCAACATTGCAAGGCCTTACTAGGGATTGTGAATTTCAGTGTGAATGTGGCCTCCCTTATGCAGATACTATGGTGCGTGATGCAATAGCACAGAACCTTTCTGATGTTCGCATACGGGAACAGATTTTGAAACTAGTTAATCCCTCCCTTCAACAAGTGATAGACATATTGGACAGGCAAGACACACTTGACTTTGCTCAGGAATCATTTGAAACTTCGCCAGCAGTGTGTCACATTAACCGGCCCGCCGGGCCCGCTGCACGGGACGCTAAGCGGCCCTCGCGCCTGTCAGCGCAGCGGCAGCCTCGCTCGCACAGACGTGCGCCGCGTAAGCAAGCAAATGCAGTGAAATCATGCCCGCGGTGTGCCACTAGACATTCGCGTGAAAATTGCCCGTCACGCCAAGCTATTTGCTTTTACTGTCAAAAGAAAGGACATGTTCAAAGTGTTTTCCAGAAAAAGTTTAGATCAGACAATCACAACAATTCCAGGCCCTTTGCTTCGCGCCGGAATCGAACCAAGGACAATCAGGCTCGTGGACCTTCGCCCATGGATATTCATGTAGTTCATTCCACCCCGTCCAGTGACACTATATCTAACAGTGCCTATGTTCGTCCCACAAAAAGTGTGCGTCGACGTCGCCGGAAATCCCGTAAAGTCGCAAGTGCTTCTGTACCTGTCTCAGTTCAAATTGCACGTGAAAGTCGCTCTTGTCGTCAGCAGGACAATAAACTTTTTGTAGACTTGGACTTTGAAGGCAAAGTGATCCCGTTCCAGCTCGATACCGGAGCTGCAGTTTCATTGCTCAATCACGCCACGCACAAGCAACTGGGCGCACCTCCGTTGCGTGCCGTGAATGTTCAGCTCAATAGTTACTCAGGACAGCAGATCCCAGTGTTCGGACAGTGCAGCCTTCTTGCAACATACAAGGGACAAACAAAACTTGTGTCATTTTACGTTCTTCGTTCTTCTACGGCAGTGAACTTGTTTGGTTTAGATTTATTTCAGTTGTTTAACTTGTCAATAGTAAATGAGGTCCTATCAGTGAATCAGACGGTGCCTTCCGCCAGTGTTTCTAGTCTTTGTGAGGAATTTGCAGACATTTTTGCACCGGGCCTTGGTTGCGCAAAGAACTATGAAGCACATTTGGAGCTGAAAGAAAACGCGCAACCGAAATTTTTTGGAGCGCGCAATGTTCCCCACGCACTGCGTGATGAGGTCGCAAGTACATTACACGATTTAGAATCTCCAGGTGTCATTGAACGTGTGCAGGCTTCTCTCTGGGCCTCACCCTTAGTAATTTTGCCAAAACCTTCCGGAAAATTGAGACTTTGTGTGGACTTCAAGGCAACTGTGAAGCCACAACTTGTGACTGCCACTTTCCCTTTGCCCCGCCCGGAAGATCTTTTTGACAAAGTGTGCCCGGGAAAATATTTTTCGAAATTGGACCTAGCAGATGCGTACTTGCAAATACCTGTGGACGCAGAATCCCAGCGCGTCTTGGTGGTTAACACGCATCTTGGTTTGTACCGCTCCTAGAGACTGCCCTTCGGGTGTGCATCCGCCCCTGCATTGTTTCAGCAATATTTACAAACTATTTGTGCGTCGGTCGCTACTGCTGCGAACTATCTGGACGATATTGTGATCTCCGGAAAGACAGAAGCCGAACATTTGCAAAATCTCCGAACATTATTTCAGGTCTTGTGACAAAATGGTCTTCGCTTGAGGAAGGACAAATGTGTGTTTTTTGCTCGGGACTTAACGTACCTGGGAAATGTCATAAATGCCCAAGGAATACATCCGAGTCCAGAGCACCTCCGTGCCATACAGGACTGGCCTTCACCGCAGAACTTGAAACAGCTACAGAGTGTGTTGGGAAACATTAATTACTATGCCAGGTTTGTGCCGCGCGCTTCTTCCATTTCAGCTCCGCAATGGCCCTTGTCAAGGTCACAGATCGAGGATCCGTTGGTTCGCCGATTTTTTGCCCACAAGGAGAGACTTTTTGTACGACGTGGTGTTTTGTTGTTGCGTTCGGATAATGATCAGTCCAGAGTCGTGGTCCCACGTTCGTTACAGTCCTCTGTCTTACGGCTTCTTCACCAAGGACATTGGGGTATAGTGCGAACGAAACAACTTGCTCGTCAGCACTGTACCTGTATCGGAATCGATGCTGCGATTACGAATATGTGCTCCTCTTGCGTGGCGTGTGCCGAACAACAATCCGCACCACTGCGGAAATTCTTTGCATGGCCGAAAGCCACTTCCCCTTGGCAACGCTTACATATCGATTTTGCTGGTCCATTCTGGAATGCTCGATGGTTGGTTGTGGTCGATGCTTTCAGTGATTTTCCTTTTGTTGTCCGGATGTCTTCCACGACGTCTTCTGCCACAATCCAAGCATTGTCTGCTATCTTTTGCATTGAAGGTCTTCCACAGACTATTGTTTCCGACAATGGCCCACAATTCATGTCTGCAGAATTTCAGTCATTCTGCAAGGCCAATGGTATTCAACATCTGACATCCGCGCCGTTTTCGCCTCAGTCAAACGGTGCCGCTGAACGATTGGTCCGGACTTTCAAGTCACAGATGTTGAAGTTGAAAGAGTCGCATTCTCGGGAGGACGCATTGTTGCTCTTTTTGTCTTCATCTCGCTCTCAGCCCCGCGATGGTCGCTCGCCGGCTGAGTTGCTCCATGGTCGTTCTCATCGAACCTTGATATCTTTGCTGCATCCGCCGCATCAGGTTCCTGTGCAGCAGCAGACTCCTGCTTTTGCTCCTGGCGACGTGGTATTTTATCGCAACTATCGCGGTTCCCGGCGTTGGCTCGCAGGACGCATTCTTCGCTGCCTCGGCCGCGCGATGTATTTGGTTTTGGGGGACTCTGGTGAGGTGCGTCGGCATCTCAATCAGCTGCGCCTCTGTCGTCGCCTGGGTTCTGCCGCTCGCCGTCTGCTTTCAGCGACGGTGCCGTCAGGTCAGCGCCTTGGGGACCCATCTACTGGCTCGCCTCATCTCCAGGTGTTACCGACGCTGCCTTCCATTTTGCCTCATGGCGACGCGCCGCCGCCGCCGCCGCCGCCGCCGCCTGTTCTCCCGCCGGCGCCGCCCGCAGTGGACGCTTCACAGCAACCACATGGCGCCTCCCTGGGTCACGCGCCGCTGATCGCTTCCCGTGACCAGATGTCCTCCGCCATGGAACTCTTGCCCGCTCCGGACCAGATGTCGTCATCGCGCGTCGGATACCCCGACGCAATGGAGGTCGACCCTTCGGCCCCTCCTGTCTCATTACGGGCGCATACACCGCATGTTGACGGGCACCCTGGACTGGGTTTTCCGGCGTTTCCTAGCTCCCCTCGGACCGAATGGCAGGGTGCGGGTGGCACAGCCTCGCCTGTTGTTAGGCTCCCCACCTCGTCGCATACGTCAACATGGGGTCCTCCCCACGGCGGACGGAAGCCTTATAACACGACCGTTCGCCGATTTGCGGGGGAGGAATGTGGTGTCACCGCCAGACACCACACTTGGCTAGGTGGTAGCTTAAATCAGCCGCGGTCCTGTAGTACATGTCGGACCCGCGTGTTGCCACTGGCCGGCCGAAGTGGCCGTGCGGTTAAAGGCGCTGCAGTCTGGAACCGCAAGACCGCTACGGTCGCAGGTTCGAATCCTGCCTCGGGCATGGATGTTTGTGATGTCCTTAGGTTAGTTAGGTTTAACTAGTTCTAAGTTCTAGGGGCTAATAACCTCAGCAGTTGAGTCCCATAGTGCTCAGAGCCATTTGAACCATTTTTTGTTGCCACTGTGTGATCGCAGACCGAGCGCCACCCCAAGGCAGGTCTCGAGAGACTTACTAGAACTCGCCCCAGTTGTACGGACGACATAGCTAGCGACTAGACGTACGAAGCCTTCCTCTCATTTGCCGAGAGACAGTTAGAATAGCCTTCAGCTAAGTCCATGGCTACGACCTAGCAAGGCGCAGTTATCCATATCTGGAGAGAGTCTCATTTGTATTCACCCTAGAGATGTACAAGAAGAGAATAAAGTTAAGTATATGAGAAGCTCCGTTCTTTTCTTTATAGCTTTTACCACGTATCATGTTTCAGACTTAACGCAAGACGGCGTGAGTTGACGCGTGCCCTGTCGGCTACTTCATTGTGGACTGGCTGTCTTGTCAGTCCACAATATGCCTGATGTAAATGGGCCATTTCTCATTACAGGCCCCGGGCAGTACAACATCATACTGACAACAGTAATGTGCTTATACTGACAACCTCACAGTTCGTTTTACCTGATCTTGTAATCATTTAAATAAAACAACATGACCTTCCAGTGGGAGTCGTTTCCTCCCCCTTTTCCTTCTGTGAAATTTGTCAGTAAGCTTTTTGCCTTCCAACCAGCGAAATGCGGCAGAGGACGGTTGGTGAACGATTCACAAACTACGATTTAGTGCCGTTAAGACGATTTCTTTAAACTTTGTCGTAGCTGAAGGAATTTAATTTCTTCTTAACTTGCCTTATGCAGCAACGTTCACAGACATCTCAAATACGAAAAGCTCTTTATCCCGGTACGAAGGTTGTAAAACAAACCTCTCACAGTTTGTGTCAGGTTGATCTTTTCGTCTGATAGCACTGCATTAGTATTTTGTCTGTAGGAATCATAGGTTGAAAACGAGTTTTAACACCGATGGGTACAGTACTGCTAAATATTCAAAATGATTATCAATCTAACAGAATTTTTTCTATAAATTAGCAGCTCCATTACATAAATCAGAAAAAGAGCTTGCACATGCTGACCCCTATGACGGTTGTAACTGACGACTAAGTGAGCCGTTGCGACACGAGACACGGGCGGTACCATGGGGCTACGGACACACTGCTGCCAGCACGCCACTCTCGTAATTATATTGGTCGCTCAGCCTAATAACGCATCGTGAAAAATAATAAAATTTGTCACTGACGTGAAGAATAGCATTTCTTTAGCCAAAAAATTGAATTTTCATTCTCAGCGTCTTAGTTTACGTGAGGATTATATAGCACGAATCATTAAAATTGAAAGGGAATATCAAGTGAATGTAGCAAGTCAGTTCAGTACCATACACGGAAGTGATTGCACTGTCACAGTGTTGCCAAATGTTTGTGACGATGTTGCCAATTCTCAGCTGTGCTAGGACCAGCACATAGAGGCATTCGACTGAAACATAGCCATGACCAAGATTGTAACTGGGGTCGACAGCATCGTCGTCTACCACCTTGACAAATCGAACGGTAACAGTGCTCGGCCCGTTACTTTTTACTGGTATCAAAACTACAACATGAAAACACAAAAATGTTAATAACCCAGAGATTATTAACTTTGAAACCCATAGTAAAGCAAAGCAGTCATCAGTCGGAAGATTGGTTTGGACGCCACAGTGCTTTCTTGTTGGAGGTGGTATGCCGTTGTTATCCTTCGACCTCTGAGTTGACTTACCTAACCAGTTAATAAGGGAACCTACAGTTTAACGAGGCTTTCGGATCACAGTGCTACTCGACATTTTTTACATCATCAAACACTGCCCGAGGTGAAATAAGTGTTCAGTGGCACATGAAAATCGTGGTACTGATCAAGGTTGCACCCGAGACCATTGTAGTCTTAGTCTTGCTCTTTACCACTTCGCCACCATGTAACGGCTGGAAGCTCTAACGTAATAATGAAATGTTTTATTTGTAGACGCTAATTCGGTGTACAACAATCAAAATACGATTGTCCGTCCTCAACTTTGTCCTCGATTTTTTCAGATGCTAGGGAGTGTATAGCACAAAGCTAGAACATCCATGCAATATTTGACAAAAATCGGTAGCGCACTTGTCAGACCCTCTCCTTGTGAAACTTATTTGCAAATCGGAAGTTTTTGGAGACTGTTTCCCCCTGCTCCCCACAACGAGCGTTCCAAGTGACATAAAGCAATGTATGCAATATCTCGAATACACTGAACGCCACAGTTTACTTTAGTCATCCGCACTAAAACATGTTCGTTCCATCGAAATAAATAGTTACGACTAAAACATATTTCTGTTTACCCTGAATTTTGTTGGACAGATATATATCGTCATCTAACACAGCTCATAACAATTTCAGACTAGTGAGTTTGGCTGATATTCCATTTTTTTTTCACCAATAAACACACCTATCTGTTGTAACTGGATCATCTGCAACAGCATTGATTTAATGATATTGCTCTAAACGTTCCAGTGAAATCGTGAATATAATCCGCGTGTCACAGTATTGAAAGCTTGAAATCGGGAATGAATTTGACGTCGGTGCTGGTGCGAGTGCTCTGCTTCCTGTGTGGCACTTCGTTTCCTGTTGCCTTGTGAGTAGGTTCTTACTTCTGTCAAGGCGACATGTCACAGCTCACTGAGTTTGATAATGGTCGTATCGTTGCGCTTTATGAAGACGGGTACTGGTTCAAATGGTTCAAATGGCTCTGAGCACTATGAGACTTAACTTCTGAGGTCATCAGTCCCTTAGAACTTAGGCCTACTTAAACCTAACTAACCTAAGGATATCACAGACGTGCATGACCGAGGCAGGATTCGAACATGCGACCGTAGCAGTCGCGCGGTTTCAGACTGAAGCGCCTAGAACCGCTCGGCCACTCCGGCCGGCAAAGCGGATACTATATCAGTGCCATTTCCCGTGTTCTGGAATACAGCAAATCCACTATTCATGTCTGGGTGAAGAGGATGGAAGATGAAGGTCACGTAAACCGTCGTCGTCGCTCAGGACGTCCACGGAGCACCACATGGAATGAAGACAGGAGTACACTCCGCTGCAGTGTTGAGGACCCTTTCAGGAGTGGCAGAGAAAGTAAAAACATACTGCAGCTAACAGTGAGCAGGTAGACCATACGTCGTCGGCTCAACGAGGAAGCAAAGAATGGACGTAAATCGGCGGTTAAGGAAATGCTGAAAGAGCAACACAGGGCTGCCAGGTTAAATTTCGCGCTGGCCTGTAGAAGGAAGCCGCTTTCGTACTGGGACCGAGTTATGTTTACCGACGAGAAGGTATTTTCAACTGCTCCAAATAGCTCTGTCCATGTGTATCGACCAAGTTTAACGAGATACGACCGTAAATATGTCCAACAGAGGCAAAGGCGTGGCCGGACGTCTGTCACAGTTTGGGGCTGGATATCAGCAAATGGTTGCGGCGTGCTGTGGGAACTAGAGCGTCCGCTTTGTAGTGCTTATTACTGCGAAATACTGGAAGAAATCATACTTCCTTCTGTTCGCCAGCGATTTCCAGGAGGTAGAATCATTTTCCAACATGACCATTCCCCACTTCATACAGCCAATCGTGTATGACACTGTTTTCAGATGAAAGGAGACGTTGAGCTGTTAGACTGGCCTCCAAATGCTGCTGACCTCAATCCCATAGAGCACGTGTGGGCAGAGATGGAAAAAATTATTAGGAGGAAAAGACCTGCACCAACATCCAAGGCAGCGTTGTCGGAAGCAGTTCACGCTGCGTGGGAAGAGATGTCACAGAGTGACAGATGCATCAGAAAAGCTTGTTGCCTCTGTTCCCTGGCGATTAAATGAAGTTGTAGAAGAGGACGGGAACTGGACGCGGTACTGACCCTACTGTGTTAATAGGAAGACGACTTTGTTTAAAGCACATATTGTTTAATTTTAGCTTAACTTCTCTTCAGCGATTAAGATGCTGTGAACAAAAGGAAAACGTCTCCTATCTTAATTTTGTTAGTAAAATTTTAATGTAAAATAAATCGCAAATATTAGCATAACAAGACGAAGATGTTTATTTTGATGAAAAGTACGTTTTTTCTCATAAGACGTATAATGGCAATGCAGATTAAGGCATCAAAGAGAGACCATTTATGTTGTTTAACTTTTCTCCATTTCTGTTTATGCCAACTTGGAGGCACTACATTCAATTCAGTTCTATTTACTCTGGTGCAGGGACACGCAAGTGCCAACGCTGGGACAAACGAGAGATTCTTAATGTTAAGGCCAAGCAAAAGCCACAGTGGTGGCTACGTGGTGGCAAAGTGGTAAAGAGCAGTCAGCTGTGGGGCAAGGTAGAGATGGGGGATCCGCTCATGAATTGTTTTATAGAGTTGAATCTTTCAAAGGAGTGAACAATCAGTGATTCAGAAAAAAAGAACGGTAGCTCCAAACGTTTCACACAGCAGAGAGAGAGAGAGAGAGAGAGAGAGAGAGAGAGAGAGAGACGGAGGATATCAGGGGGGCCTCTGCTGGTCAGAGCACACTGCACGCCACACAACACAGCCGGCGCCGGCCTCTGCCCTGCTTCTGCCCTGGCTGCCTGCATTGTGCAGTGCCCCATTGGATTTTGTGTTTCACATATGCCGTGCCGTCTCTGTGCTTCCCTTGCCGCGTGCAGTGTCTGGCCGCTGGCGCACCTTTTAGGCTAGGCGCAAATTGAGACGCGTATAGCGCGTGTGGCGCGACGCAGCGCAGCGCAGCGCGTGTTTTTGTAACATCACAGGTTCAAATGGGACCGCGCAAATTGCGACGCGAGGCGACTGAGACGCGACACGCGCCTGCGCCAGGTCGCGCGGCGTTGTGGTTGAGGCACAGTTTCTCGCGCCGCGCGTCGGGCTTGCCTCGCTAGCACCGTAGGAAATTTGAGGCGGGGAGCGGAAAAGTAGCACGGCCATATGCTCACATCGGAACGGCGCATATGAGCAGTGGTAATATTGCCCATACAATAAATTTTTCCTTACTGTGTACTGAATTTTATTGCCTTTGGGTAGTATTTCGTTTTTCGCCATTTAAACGCTCCAGCTTTCTTCGTTAGCACGTTATACTTTTCTGTTACTTATATGTGCATAGTTTTGTTTTGTTTTTCTTCTGTCAAGAAAAATGTATACTTCAGTAACTGATGAGCCATTGGCCACTGGAATTGCACCATATGCCCCCCCCCCCCCCCCGATGTTTTCAGATCGCAAAGAAGGGACAGAGGGTAGTGAATAAGGAAGCAAGGAATATTATAAAATCATGTGATTAAGAATCAAGGCAGGAAAGAGAAGCAAGGTTATCTTCTCGCTGCCCAGTAAGCTAGCGTATCTGTACGATCTGTTACAAAAATTTAGAAATGGATAATCTCCACAGATGTGATCCCTTTGTGCATCTGGTAAAAAGCGTCCAAAATCTGAAGTATAGAAGTTTCACTGTGATTACTCTGATATGGATGCAATAATGTAATACGACACACTGTACTACATGCATGTGAGCAACATATTTCCACTGCAAGCTAGAAACAGTCGAAAAGCAGTCACAAATAACAATGTTTTAATTGGTTCGCCGTGATGAGAAAAAGCATTTCAATTGTTGCATGGGCATTATCAGCATTAATAAACTAATTATACAACAACAGGCTACACAAATGAAGAAAATGGTCGGTATTATTACGAAAGTAGGAATATCCTAAAAAGTGTTATGATTAGATATATTTAATTTGTTGAAATGTGCTGCTGACAAAGGCAGATCTACTTTCATGACAATGTTTTTCGAACTCCATCTCAAATGGTTCAAATGGCTCTGAGCACTATGGGACTCAACTGCTGAGGTCATTAGTCCCCTAGAACTTAGAACTAGTTAAACCTAACTAACCTAAGGACATCACAAACATCCATGCCCGAGGCAGGATTCTAACCTGCGACCGTAGCGGTCTTGCGGTTCCAGACTGCAGCGCCTTTAACCGCACGGCCACTTCGGCCGGCGAACTCCATCTCACAAGGCACACATGGCTAGCTTGTGCATTCCTGTCGCGCGCATTATCCTTCGCTGCTGACAATACACTCACCATTGTGTTGTGTGACATATCAATTGTTTATTTTTCTCAATAACTATTTTATTCGCGATCACGCATTGTCAGTTTGGTAAGCCCTAGGTGAGTAAACAGAATCTGGCATGTGCCTATCATTCCGCCTGAAGGAACGCTCGTCATTATTTTAATGCTGCTCAGATCAAGAGAAGGAATAAAATCCTTTGGTAAGTTTCCATTCCAGTCGCTCAGTGTTAAAAATACGATGGGTTACGGGAATTCCACCAAAATTCCAACAGAATTGCCAATCTGTTTTTGTGTGAGTTGTTAACCTTTTCTCATTCGAAGAAGCATCACCATTTATGAGTAAAGGCCACATTTCTCTTGGTGACTGGTTTAATTGTACTTCCTTTGTCACAATGTAATTTGTCAAACTCATCTCACATCAGCTATTGAGACATAATTCCGAAACGGAGGGCCTCATTAAACAAGTAATTGGCAATCACAGAGCTCAATAGCTTACGAAAAACCTCGTAGTATCGGTTTGCAGTAACATAAAAGAAGAAATTTCGTGTTTATTTTCATACTAGGAAGCTCTTGTTTCGCTAGCTGTCGATAACTCTTAAAAAATTACAGTCACTGGAGTGAAATAAATAAAAAAAAGAAGTAGTGATATATCGCCATAGATAAGAAAGTTTCGTGTGTTTAATAATTGGCAAAACACTCTCCTTCTTGTGTGCTATCATTCGCCAAACTTTCGTGTCGATGTCTCGAGCGGTTTAGGAGGTACGAGAGATGTTGCGAGTATTTCATTCTCGCGGTCGTGAGATCGGAAGTGAGCGCGCTACATGGGATCCATTTTCTCGAGATCGGAGGCAGATAGAGATCTCCTCCCAAGTCTGAACAAAAATTCAGCATGTTAGCTGAATTTCATACGCAGCAACATATGGTGTAACACGCACCGAACGCAAAATCATAGCGACCCCTAATTTTCGTTGCAAACTTTTTGAGTTTTGCGTAGTGTCTCACTAAAATGTGTACATCATAATAAGAATGGTCATTAGCGAGGTGATGGGCACTTCGTCACGAAGCTGACATATAACGCTACAAGTAAGGCAAAAATCATATATTTTCAGAGAATACTTTCTGTAAAATCATTTGAGAAAGATAAGAGGTTGCGCGCGCTTCGGTTCAGTCAGCGCAGAACGTCGCCAGTCGGGTCGTGCGAAGTATGGTTTACGCGTCGCAATATGCGCTGGACCCGCGCGACCCGTGCGGCACGTGCGTGTCGCGCTGTAGTCTAGTGTCATGTCACACGTGCTATACGCTTCTCAATTTGCGCCTAGCCTACTTAGCATCGCACTCTGTCAGCGATCGTTTCAGTCGCACGTCCTGCCCTCTGGGCGGTTGATGCGAGCAACAGGACAGAGAGCCTCCTAGCGGAGAACATAAGAACTACTTGCAACAACCTGCTCGCAAGAGGACGATTTGCCTCAGAGCGGGTGAGTGGTGGCCGCTCACCGCTCACCCCACCCTCGGAACTCGCCCGCTCAACGCTCACCCCACCATCCTCGACTCTAGCCAGAGCGTTGAGCAAAGCAACTCAGGTATCACTCTGGTCTCTGCGGTCTTAGCTCGCGCAGCAATACAGCTCGCGGCTCGACCAGCTTGACTCAGCGCCCCTGCATCGGAGTTCGTCTATTCTGGATATTGTTTTTCGTACTAATACCGATATGTATATTACATAATTATGTTATGTATACATCATTTGTTTTTATTTTATTTTTATTTGTTTAAACTGATCAGGTGAGGTTCCTGACGACTCCTCTTACTATAGGATTTTTTATTATGGACACTCGAATTTACACTTTAATTACGAGCGAACCAATAAACGTATCGCAAAATGTGATACACCAATATTTTCCTTGTTTTATTCTGCATAAGGCTATATGCAGCACTTTGGTCTTACAGTCAAATTTATATTTTTTTTCTAATTGTAGTACGGATTTTGCGATTTTGGGCGTCTTCGGAAGGAAATGTTCACTTTAAAAATATATGGCTTGGGATGTATTTGTACGAGGTTAATGAAATTTTAATACATTATAGCCAAATACATTGTTAATGTAAATCTCAAGTTACAACATTTTCCGATCACCCAAAAAACCACGATAGTGCAAAATAAATCGATAATCAAAAACTTTGTCATATCGTGGAAATTTCAATAAAGAATACAAAATTCTTACTCATTATCTGTGTTACTTCAAAATAGGATCAAATAAGATCAAAATACAGGTATAGTACTGGAATAAACCAAGTTTAAAGGGCAATGTGCCTTCCATTTATTTTCTATTGTGAATGAGTGGTGAGTCATGAAAAAGACCTAGTTCATTTCAGGGAGTGAACAGTTCGGATCCGATCTCTGAAAAGAACAGTTTTGCCCATCTCTAGGGCAAGGTCATCGTGCCTGTGTCCCCTCGTTAGCGTACCGCGCGCGCGCGTGTTTACTTGTTTACCTTCCGCTGCGGTGAATGTCACGCGTCCGTGTCTCGGTAGTGCCATGGCGCACTCGTACCGCAAGTCCACAATTAAGATCACATTTCAAGCGGACTACGCAAGACATCGAGCACTTGACATTAAACGTTTCATCCGGGAAGAACTTCAACAGCACCTCAAGGCATCATTGGGATCCACTATTCCATAACACAAAGTTATCAATGAAATGGCGTCCACTGATGTTGTGCGCCGACACACTCATGGCCACATAGGAACTGTCACGATCGACCACGCTGGTTTAGGCCTTCGCATTCTGAGGGTCTTCGAGCTGCCATTGGAAGTTCCGCCAGATGTTGTGATGACAGCTTTCAAACCCTACGGCAACGTGCTAAGCCACTTGGCTGAAAAATGGCAAACGTCTGAGACGTACCCTGTCTTAAAGGGAGTGCGACAAATTAAGATTGAACTGACGAAGCATGTCCCATCCTATTTAGTAATTGGTGGCTGCAGACCCATCGTCATGTACGACGGACAATCGCGTACTTGCGCGGGCTGTGGCCAGGAAGGTCATGTCCGTTCGGCCTGCATTCAACGCCGACTGACCCAGACACCGGTTGGTGAAGTTCCATCCCCGGCGACGCCTACTTCACTCCCCATCACGTATGCAGCGGCTGCAACCGCAACAGCTGTTCCTGCCCAGGATCTTAACACTATATTGCAGTCAGTGGTCGATGACAGAGTGGCGGACAGCATATCTCCCTCTACGACGTCATCGGAAGACCTGCCTCAAGACGGTGATCAATTGTGCCACCGAGACGAGCCTAAAGAGAAGGTGGAAGCAGAAACGGAAATTGTCCCGACCCCTGCCTTCCTACCAATGATTGTCACCCGCACTCTGACACAGAACAACATGTCCGAAAACAACGGACCCCTCGAAAACGCAAGAAACGGCGCCATACGCCATCCGATGATTGCCTGCTTCGGATGTGTGACCCGGACGAATATCCGGCGTCGGACGACACTCAGGACTCTACCAGCACAGCTCACTCTTCCCGTCACGATTCTACGGCGAATACAGTTTCTGAGCCTCGGTCTGACAACACCACTTCTGCTACTGAACATGCGCGTGAGCGCTCTACTGACAGCACTAATCAACAGTTACCAATTGCTGCATCGGATTCTTGGGCGGATGATGTCGAGGATTAGCCATAGCACCAGGAGGATGCCGAGGGCAGAGATGCTCCCTCGGCTGTACCCAGCACCGACCAACCACAGTGACTACGGCTGTATCGTCAGCCTCTGTGGGGCCGCCGCTGCCGCCCACACCTGGCCTCCTAAATAACCCAGTTGCCGACCTGGCTGACCAGACATATCGTCTAGCAACGATTAACATCAACAACATACGTGCCCGACATAAACTAGCGATGCTACAGGTTCTGCTCAACGCAGCAGACATCGACATCATTGCGCTCCTTCAAGAGGTGTATAGGTGTATGTCGCAGACTTCAAGGAACCCTATAGCCACAAGACTTGAGTCTCACATGCATCGGACAATGGCAGTGGTGTGGCGATCCTCCTCCGTGAAGGTATATCCGCAGAAGATGTCGAGTATTTCCCTGACGCCAGAGGCATGGCTCTTACTATCCAAGGAGTCATACTTATTAACATCTATGCACCGTCAGGATCTGGTCGGCGTCGCGAACGATCCACCTTTTTCGCTCATAACACCACGCCCCTCTTTATGGCCCGTCAGGATGCCTTGATATTCGGATGGGACTTCAGCAGTAGCCAAGATCAGTTACCACATTATTAACCCTGCACAGAACTTGCGACAATTATAAATAATATTCAGTTGGTGGACTCGTGAGAACATGTTTGTGGCGACTGGTCCGGATTTACTCACTACACCAGCCATTCCTCCAGCCGTATCGACCGAATTTGCATCTCGCGCTCCATAGCTGTGGGGACGAGAGCTGCCGAAGTTTGGCCCACAGCGTTTTCTGACCACGAGGCCTACATCTGCGCCATTACTCTCGGCCGTCAGAAGGTATGGCACAACTGTCGTCCTTTGAAGTTGAACGTCACTCACCTAGCCTCTCAGGAATGCCGCCGCTTATAGAGAACATGTGGGATTCCTGTAGCCGCCGGCGTGGAACCTACCGGTCTACACTGTCGTGGTGGTTACTCTGCACCAAACCGGCCCTCCGGAAGATCTTGATAGGCTACGGCCGAGATGTTGCAGCATGGAAGAGACATACCATGGACTTTTACTACAGCATCTTAATGGAATGTACAACATTGCGGTACTCACGTGCACGGCAGGTGACAGTGAACCGTGCCAAGGCACAGATCATCAGATTAACACGTTGACACCTTAAGGGTGCGATCGTCAGTGCGTGCACTCAAGACAGAGTGGCCCAGGAGGAAAAGTCCATGTATCACGTCATTGCAGAACGACGGCGCCGACGCAGGACACTGATCCAAGCTATCACGACGGAAGACGGACGACGCCTTGATACCCAGAGCGATATAGGAAACGCCCTTCATGCTCACTACACTAGGCTGTACTCGGAACATCGACATCCCCCAGAGGTGATCGCTGAATTTTCTCAACTCACTTATGCCACGATCTCTCCGATAGTGGCAGCGGATTTGACTGCAGATGTAACAGAAGAGGAAATCATTGAAGCAATACAGGCGGGGCTGCTCATAAGTCCCCGGACATATCAACAATTGCTGGCACGAGCATGGACTGATATTTGCCGCGATCTTATGTCTCCCACGTCGCAGATAGCTGGGGCTTTCCTAGAAGGACTGGTTGTGTCCATACACAAACCACGAGGCGGATCCAGGATCAGTGAGTATCGCCCCTTGGCTTTATTCAACAGTGGCTTGAAGATTTTCACCCGCCTTCTGGCAGAACGCCTAAAGCGATCGGTACAATGTGTTGTGGCGCAGGACCAGGCATCGTTAGGTGGTGACCATAATATTCGCACTGCACTGTGCCGATATCGAGATATGATCACGCTAGCCAAAGCTCGCCAACTGCCAGGAGTTTTGGCCTCACTCGACTTTAGCCAGGCCTTTGACAGAGTCGACCACACATTTTTGATGGAGGTACTGCGACACATTGGGTATCCGGACATCATAGTTAAGGTACTGATGCGTCTCCTACGCGGCGCGACGTCCAAGGTGTTATATAGTGGCCGTCTCACGCCGGCGATACAGATCCAGCGATCGGTGCGACAAGGCTGCCCTCTTTCGGCGATATTGTACGCCCTCGTCTTGGAACCAGTCCTCTGCGGCCTCCGGCAACACGTGAATGGCATGTCCCTTGGTGGACACACTTTTTGCTGCACTGCCTATGTGGATGCTCTGGTACTCCTTCTTCGCAGTAATGACGATGTTTGTGCAGTACTGGCGTGGGTGGCGACCTACGGCACGGCATAGGGGAGCAATCTCAATCTCCACAAATCGCACGCCCTGTCTATAGGCAGAGGTCTACCCGACGAGAGCGTCGCACCGCTACGAATCAGTGACACAATCTGCTGTCTTGGCACTGAATTCACATCTGACATGAAGCGTTCAACAGCCCTTAACTACAGGCGTTTATTGAATCAGATGAGAGCAGGAATAAGTGACCACCGCCTGAGACATCTAGACCTCCTGCAATGAACACGATATGCTAACATCTATTTGGCGTCACGTATCCCCCATTTTGCACAGGTACTCCCGATACCACCTACCCTGGCTCACCGCATGTTGGCGGTTTTGGGATCCTTTGTTAATACGGGCATGTTATTTAAGATTCGTTGCGAGTCCCTAACCTTCCCGAGGGGCAGAGGGGGTTTAGGCCTTTGTCATGTTCAGGACAGAGCGAAGGCCCTGTTCGTCAGGTGTCACCTGCAACTGTGGCGACGAAGTCCGACGCGACTCACAAGTCTCTTACTGGAGGCCTTACGACCAATCTCACTGGCACCCCCTGTGATGATATCGGACATCCCAGCACCTTTCTTCTACATTAGCCAAATCTTCCTTGAATTAAGCTGCATCCGCACCGCACTACTACCCACACGCTTGATGATGACGAGGGCGATATATGCTGCCATGCAAATGAACAGGACACCGAATGTGATTGAAAGCAAACACCCCACTACAATGTGGCGTGCTGTGTGGCACGCAGTGAATGCTTCCACCCTCGGTAGTGACGTTCAGTCTGCATGGTACGTAACTGTTAATGCGAAACAGTTGTGCCACTCCCGCCTACATCACATCCACCTCGCTGATTCACCCTTGTGCGCCACATGCCAAGTGACTGACACGGATGAACATCGTTTGGAATGCGGGTCGGCAAAGTACGTTTGGTATTTGGTGCGTCAGATATTGGCTTTTCTCACACGCAATACTCCCGACTGGATAACTACCCGATCACTTCTTCTGCCCGATGAGATGTATTTCCAGAGAGCAAAAACGAACTCTATGACGTGGATTAGCGGCCACGCTGTTCACTACCTGTTCGGTAATGGCGAAAAGACAATACCCGATTTTTGGTATTACCTTAACGAACGACATTTTGCGAACGTCAAAAACCCTAAATTTAGGCAATACTTTTCTAATTTTCTTTGGAGCGCATTCCATAATCCGCCTCACAACTGGATTATTGATGAAATGAGAAGATAACCATTGCACCTCTTCCCAGTTACTTTTTTTATGAGATTGAACAAACAACGGAAACAACACAGCAACGAGACGACAGTCATCGAAAAATTCGCAGTGGGTTAAAGTATGGGGCATCCTTTATCGTAACGGGACGACTTCCTATTATTCTGTTTATGTAGCCGAAGAGGAACGGCTTTCCATTTATCTATTTGTATAAAAATTAAATAAAATAAAAATAAAAATCAAGCAGAAAAACAAACCTTCCAAAATCCTTTTTCTTTTTCTTAAAAGTAAATAGATAAATAAAGTAGACATTGAAAAAAAAACAAAAAATAAATAAAAAAGAAAAAACTAAAAAAGTGGTAAAGAGCAAGACTAGGAATATAAAGTTCTCAGGTTCGATCCCTGGTCAAACCACCAAAATTTTTATGTACCATTTTACACATATTTCCCCTCGGGCAGTGTTTGTTGATGTGAAAAATGCCGAGCTGCACTGTCGTCTGAAAGCCTCGTTAAACAGTAGGTTCCCCTATTAACTGGCTAGGTAAGACAACTCAAACGTCGGAGGAAAGCAATGGCATATGGTCTCCAACAAGACCGTGCCTATTAAAGCACTGTGGTGTTCAAACCAATCTTCCGACTGATGACTGCTTTACTTTACTATGGGTTCCAAAGTTAATAATCTCTGGGTTATTAACATTTCTGTGTTTTCACGCTGTAGCTTTGATACCAGTAAACGTAAGTAACTGTCCGAGCACTGTCACCGTTTGAGTTTTCAAGGTGGTAGACGACGATGCTGTCGACCCCAGTTACAATCTTGGTCATGGCTATGTTTCAGTCGAATGCCTCTATGTGCTGGTCCTAGCACAGCTGAGAATTGGCAACATCGTCACAAACATTTGGCAACACTGTGACAGTGCAATCACTTCCGTGTATGGTACTGAACTGACTTGCTAAATTCACTTGATATTCCCTTTCCATTTGAATGATTCGTGCTATATAATCCTCACGTAAACTAAGACGCTGAGATTGAAAATTAAATTTTTTGGCTAAAGAAATACTATTCTTTACGTAAGTGACAAATTTTATTATCTTTCACGATGCGTTATTAGGCTGAGCGACCAATATAATTACGAGAGTGGCGTGCTGGCAGCAGTGTGTCCGTAGCCCCATGGTACCGCCCGTGTCTCGTGTCACATCGGTTCAATTAGTCGTCAATTCTAACCATGGTAGGGGCCAGCATGTGCGAGCTTTCTTTTCTGATTTATTTAATGGAGCCGTGAATTCCCCGAAAAAATTCCTTAACGAAATCGGAAGAAAACCTTTACACATCAAGTCCTCTTGGTAGCTCGACTCAGTAAGTTGTGTTAATGGTCATAGATCTCGGCTTTATGACTGCGAAGCTGCTTCACAGTACAAGCGTCTCTGAAGAAATTCGAATCGACCATCAACGATACGAATTTCATTGTTGTTCTTCACTTGGGACTCACATGCCAGGATGATAAGTATGAAGGAAATTAACGTCTTGAGTACTATAGGGCCTCTGTACTAAATTTCCACAGTAGCAATTAGGAACTCTCTGCAGACATTTGCTAACAGAGGCTCTAGCAACTTACTTTTTTCTCTCAGTAGCTTCAAATATGTGCAATTTTGTCGCCTTAAATCCAACTGAATATTTTAAAGAACACTTTTGAACAGCGTTCACTTCTCCATTAATTAATGTATGAACCTGAAAACAAGCAATTTGCCTGAGTAGCTATAGAACAGGTTCTGAAACGTATTGACAATGTTTCGCATCCATTTACCATAGGGAATCAAAGAAAGAAACCAAACACGTTACACTGCATTTACTCTCTGTGCATTGACTAACACATATGAATCCAAGACAAAAATAAATTATTTGAAGAATCTCCTGTGAAAGGAAAAATAACAGGATGTGGCGCTTTAATTATATCACACTGGATCAGGAACAATGAAATTAATTCTGTGCCACATTGATGTATTGCATACTAGTGTAACAAAATACTCATCAAATAAAAACGGTTTTGTGCTTCCGTTGCTATCGAGTGTGACACACAAATCGTAGACAGACTTTATGGGTCACCACTCAACAACATTAGTGCATGTTACATGTTGTGTCGACAAGAGGTGCCGACACAGGGTGTTTGAGGGGGCCGAAATGCACGCTATAAGCACACGAAGGATGGCGTGAAGTCTGAAACAGGATACGTAATAAATGCTATAAAGAAAAGTACGTAGCTGCTAGAATACTTAACTTTTAATCCATCATTTGTATACAGCATTCTTGATGATACAAGTGAGACACTATCTTGAAATGGTTAATGGCGCCTTGCTAAGTCGTAGCCATGGACCTAGCTGAAGGCTATTCTAACTGTCTCTCGGCAAATGAGAGAAAGGCTTCGTCAGTGTAGTCGCTAGCAAAGTCATCGTACAACTGGGGCGAGTGCTAGTCAGTCTCTCGAGACCCGCCGTGTGGTGGTGCTCGGTCTGCGATCCTGACAGTGGCGACACGCGGGTCCGACATGTACTAATGGACCGCGGCCGATTTAAGCTACCACCTAGCAAGTGTGGTGTCTGGCGGTGACACCACATTACACCGTCGAGAGTGAGGAGTGGAGCAGACGTAGTCGGAGAAGGCGAGACAGCGCATTGCCTCAGCCCCCGCCCGTAGGCAGCAAATGGGTCCCAGAGAACTGAGACGCTTGCGGTGTTTAGAGGCAGATGGTCGGCCAACAAATCTCTCGCTAAAATATTGTTCAGCCAAACTGTTATTACCAAGGTGAGAGAAAGCGAAATATACTTGAATTACACTCATAGCTTCAACACCGAGAGGAAAGGGGCAATAAAAATTTTGTCGACGTGTGCTTTCGGTTGCCAGACGTCGTCTTAGCTATTCCTGCGTTTTACCTCAAGACTATGGTCGTAGTTAAGGGTTATCTACTCAGACTGCAGTCAAGATTTCCTCCGGGAAGTGCCTCAGTCTACAATGTTGCCAGATCGAGTATATTGCCGGACATAGAGTTCTGAGGAGAGCACGACTGTATTGTCCACCTTACGTGAACGACTCGGCGCTCAATGTTTTTGTCTAAGACTGTATCTACAACACATATTGCACGCTCAAGACCCAGAATAATTTACAAAAAATCAGTTTATGAGATCAACATTAATTATAGCGTTCGAAGTATTCATAGTATTGTATACGTGTGTGTAAACGCCTTCCAATGCCCACTCAAGGAAGACAAGGATACACAGTCTAGCTTCAGTATTATAAATACGCCTCAGTTTGTGGATGAACTCAGACTTAGGTTGATCATCATTTTGAATAATTAGCAGTACTGTACCCATTGGTGTTAAAACCGTTTTCAACCAATGATTCCCACAGCTATACGAAAACTACTTGTGATACCTCTTGGACAAAATACTTACGCAGTGCTATCAGACGAAAAGATCTATCTGACACAAACTGTGGGAAGTTTTTTTTACAACCTTCGTATCTGCATAAAGGCCTTTTCCTATTTGAGGTATCTCTGAACGTTGCTGCATCGTTATGCAGCATCCTTAAGAAGAAACTAAATTCCTTCAGCTACCACAATGTTTAAAGAAATCGTCTTAACGGCACTAAATCGTGGTTTGTGAATCGTTCACCGACCATCCTCTGCCGCATTTCGCTGGTTGGAAGGCAGAAAGATTACTGACAAATTTCACAGAAGGAAAAAGGGGACGAAACGTCTCCCACTGGAAGGTCATGTTGTTTTATTTAAATGACTACAAAATCAGGTAAAACGAATACTGTTACATTGTACTTATGGAGCCCAAGGAGTGAACTGCCTATTTTCCGGTGAAAAAGAGCAATGGCAAACAGTCTTCGCTACATTAGGTTACTAAAACTGGCGTCACTTTGAGCTAGAACTAACGGTAAGCGACTAAGTGTGAGGTCAATGAGTCGGATGCGGGTTTTGAAACTGTGGAATACTTTCCTACATTATAGAAGCCAATATTAAATTTGAACTAATTTTGCGAAAAGTTAACTTGCATTGCTTAGAATGTAAGTCTTTCTGTTTATTGCAAAGGAAAACAATTGACTATCTAAAACATTCTCTGTCATACACAACTTGAAACAGGTCACGTCTACCAAATCATATGGAAAAAATGACAGCGACGTATATCGGAAGGCAGTAAGATCCCTTCACTTTTGGTTTGGGAGTATTCGACAGCGATTTCTAGGCACAAGTAAATGAAGAAATGCAGCGCGCTTTGTTATCAAGTAACGTCTTCATCAGTTACTTTAGTTTTAATGTAATCTACGAGTAATTGCTGATGTTTGATATTAACATGAAAAGGATTCCGTAGACAGGGAAAGATCCTGTTCTTGGGCAACTGCTTCTATTGTGGTGTCACCGCCAGACACCACACTTGCTAGGTGGTAGCTTTAAATCGGCCGCGGTCCATTAGTACATGTCGGACCCGCGTGTCGCCACTGTGTGATCGCAGACCGAGCGCCACCACACGGCAGGTCTAGAGAGACGTACTAGCACTCCCCCCAGTTGTACGACGACTTTGCTGGCGACTGCACTGACGAAGCCTTCCTCTCATTTGCCGAGAGACAGTTAGAATAGCCTTCAGCTAAGTCATGGCTACGACCTAGCAAGGCGCCATTAACCATTTCAAGATAGAGTCTCACTTGTATCATCAAGAATGCTGTACACAAATGATGGAATAAAGTTAAGTAATCTAGCAGCTACGTACTTTTCTTTATAGCATTCATTACGTATCCTGTTTCAGACCTAAACTAGCCTGCGTGAGCTGACGCGTGCCCTTTCGGCTTCCTCGCCTTGTGTCTAGACTGTCTTGTCTAGACACAACATCTATAATCACCAAAAGACATTAAAAGATCTTCAAGCAAATGTGTTCCAACAGCGGTATGAAGAAAATGATACTAACAGTGACGGTAATAATCGAATTTTCCGGTAACTTCACACTTCACACTGGATTTTCGCGAACTAAGAAATTTCCTAAATTAATGAAAATTTCAAAATGGCTTCACATTGAGGCTATGATGCCTAAAAGAGTCTTTACATCCTGCTGACATGAGAATAGCATAATCTCCGCGTCAGAAGCTTGCTTCTACTTAACCATTTAATAGACTCGCATTTTGTAAGCTAAGCACATATTCCTTTACAGCACACTCCTTGAGCTGGGATATGTGGCCACAATGGTCTGGTGGAACGAACTATCACAGGTGCAACGCGTGGGTTCAGACTTTTACTTTTGAGACGCACAGACAGATTTACTTTACCTCTGGTAACTTCAAGAGAAAGACGTTATAATCCAGAATCCGTATTAAACATCACGTTCCTTCATTACCAACTGGGCAGAGGGTGTTTACGTTGGGAAACGACATAGGCGGATGCCATGATAAACAGAAATACTGTCGCCACTAAACTTATTTACATTAGAAAATTTTATTTTGTTTCATGAACTGATAGCCATTTAAAGGAACAGAGCTCTTATTTTATTTGTACTTGATTGAACTACAGACGTTGAAAAATTTGGTACTGGACTGTGATTCGAATTCCGCATCTCCTCTTGGGAGGATCTGAATCTCTCGGAACAGTATAGTTCAATAATTTCGTTCCTTTTCCCAAGACGGCACTCTTCCCTAGGTCTCCTACAAAAGTAAATAAGTGGCTCTGAATCCTGATCCAGTACAAAAATATTCATAATTTCATTTTCACGTGCAAACCAGCCTGCTAGTGAAAATAAAAGTGCATTTCTAATGTCTGTTCATGTGTTGTCAACAGTCGCTATAGGCGTCTTTATTTCTGGTTAAATACGTACACGTCTCACTGTTGGATGATAAAGATGCGGTTCGATTGTCGCTCAGGCACTAAAATTTGTATCCTTATTTTAGATTCAAACCCCTATCAGCTGGTAAGAAAAACCGAAACGTAACATTTCATTTTACTTAATTAACAATCCGATTATGAGTTGGGTTCGTATCTCCATCACAGAACTTCTCATCATGCACTTCATCTTAAAAAGCATGCACACTTTGTTACTTCTGAATGGAAGTATATTAGACATCTTTCGTGGTTAGTTAACAGGGACGAAAGAGTCTTGATTGGAGTCCCAGTTTATTACAAAAACTGTTGTCTTTTATTTTCAAGCTTAGATTTGGTTACTGATATTGGCGAAAATTTCGGCAGTTCCTGGCTCTTCATGGCTAGTCAGCAATATGATATGATTCAATTAGATTAGATCTGATTACATTAATACTTGTTCCACAGATCATGAATACGACATTTCGTAATGATGTGGAACGTGTCATTTTTATGAAAGGTTTCTTTACATACAATGATCAATTTCTTTACAACTATTATTTACTGTCTCTCTCTCAATCTTTTTTCTGTTAATGTCTCTCTCTCTCTTGTCACACAGACGCACACACATACACACATTTTTTTTTAAATTTTATTTGTTTGTTGTGCTCGACTATCGACCTGGCAAGAAAATGACCATGAATGAATTTCTTAGTTCTGAGTAGACTTATGAAAGGAATATAAAAACAACTATGAGAGTTACTGATTTATGATGCTTAGTTTTCAGTCAGTTCTGAGTATTATTCGTAATTCTACTCCAGTCTCTAAAACTAGTTACAGAAATGTGAATCAGATGCATTACGTATTCCAGCCCGTGGCAGCCGCATCTTTGAGACGCCAGCTATGGTCACTTCCCAGCCCGCTGTAAGCACACATCTGTTCGTCATCTTCTTGTTGGTACTGTAACTGAGATTTGGTAACAAGGCAAGGTACGTTTGGCAACTCTGTGATCGACAAGTTACTTACTGGTGTTCACGGAATTAAGCCTCAAAGTTCACTTGAGTTTTTCAGTCATTTCCATTGAATAATCTGAGTTATTATTATTTGAGGTGTAACAAAACTTTGTAAATTTATGGTTTTCAGTCCACGAAAGTCATAGTACTCTGAAATCGCAACTAATCTCGTCCTTTAAATAGCGGTTTACGAGTTCTAGCCACTATTCGCCTCGTAAGAGGAAGTGAAGGCACATATTTCTTCGCTAGTTCTGTGGTAATGTACTGACCTGAGAAAAACTCTCTGTTATGCTTCCCGGTTCTAGTCACACTGACTGTGAAGTTTTTATCCCTCCTGTGAAAGATCTACAAGCAGTCAGATCAAACATCGATAAAGAAATCGTAAGAAAATACTTTCGGCTCATAGTGCAATGGTGAAAAACATACAATGCTGCACAACAGGTAACGCCGCATTTCACTACTGCGAAACAAATTTTGGGTTTCCAGGATTACATATCTTTGTTTATGAAATGCCACAGTGCGCAGTTTTCGTAAGGTTTCTTTTAGTGTTGTTAAAACAATAGTAAACCTGAGAGACAAATTAATCATCAACGATATATGCGAATTCACTGATGTTACCTATAACTGTCTGACAATACACATGCAGTTTATTGATTACATGCGTATAGAAAACTTGTTCTGAGTTAAGGCTGTCAAACAAGGTTTGAAGAAAATAAAAATTCTACTACCACACGACAGCTAATGCAGGAAATACTTTTCTGACGTATTTTGGCACGATGCGCTCTCCCCATACTTAATACAAAGGTTTGGAGTTGCATCTGCTGCCTGGCCGTCTATTAAACCTGAAAAGAACAAAATGTCGCAGAACTTAACCCTTTATCCAAACGTTGCTATTTTGTGTTTAGAAGTGAAGGGAATTATGTTCAAAGTTCCATTAGATTGATAACCTCAGCAGACAGCAGAATCGCGTTTTAACAAATGCAGCAGTGAATGTATTCAAACTCGCGACACTTACCATGACGCTACCAGCTGACACATAGCTACAGCAGTTGCAGAAGTCAACAACAATTCCTCTAGAACTCTTGCATTCCTCAGTGCTGTGAGATAATGCATATGGACGGATCTAGACTCCTGAGAGACAGACAGTTACACCTTTCCTCTTGCACTGCACGACGTTTTCGACAAACATATAGCGTAATAGAGTAGCTCAAGTAGAAAGGAACACTTCCCATTTAAATTTCTGCATTCTATAGTTCAAATGGTTCAAATGGCACTGAGCACTATGGAACTTAACATCTGTGGTCATCAGTCCCCTAGAACTTAGAGCTACTTAAACCTACCTAACCTAAGGACATCACACACATCCATGCCCGAGGCAGGATTCAAACCTGCGACCGTAGCAGTCGCGCGGTTCCGGACTGAGCGCCTTAACCGCTAGACCACCGCGGCCGGCCATTCTACAGTGATGGCAGTTCTGTGCAGGTGGCAGTTACATGATTTTACTTCGGCGATTACAAGATAGAGTCGAATGTATGTACTGGGTAGCCGAGGCAGCTGGTTCATGGCGATTTGGTCAACCGAGTAAATAAATGTACTGAACATGCTGTAAACCACTACAGGGAACCTGCGTGTCAGAATTCTAATCCAGTGTGGCGCAACGGCGTTACGGTAGAAAAATGAGTCACTGAGAGGACGATTTGGCGGTCTGTTGGATTGATGACAGGTTCATATACTTGGGTCTGGGTTTGATTCCAACTACTGCCAATTATTTTTGACAGGGAGGGAGAGATTCTATCCTCTTCTGCCAACGCCAAGTGAAGAAGGTGTAATGGTATCGTGGTCTGAAATACACATTAAACATGATATTTCTTCTCTACCAAGTAGACGTTAGGTTGAACCACAGTAGAGCCAGGAGTGGCAACATGTAGAAACTCTTATCACCGGTAACCTTTCTTATAATAGTTATTTGTTTCTAGTTACGAAACAAACGCTATGCAGGGTCACAGGACGCTTATTCCATCTTTTTTTTAGCTTCTGTACGTCGATAAAATTGGTTCTGAACTGGGACTGCAATTCAGACCGCCCTCAACGCGGAATTTGACTCCTTCATGGCAATACAGCTAGACTACAATTTGTTGTTTATTCAAAACTGTAAATTCTTCAGCATCTCCACATATTGCGCATGAATGGGTTTGAATCCTGGCCCAGCAATAAAGTTTTCATTATGTATAATCAAGCTTTAAAATGAGAACATCTATCTGCTGTTGGATAATAATTTTGACTTTTAATGTATTTTCATTCGTTGTCAACACTAACGATAGCTGACGTTTTTGACTCCCAGAACTATTTGCGAGATCACTGTAAGTTCAAGGATTTGATTCTGAGCTGCTGGTGGAGAAAAATTCGGTAGCTGACGTTTCTTTGTGTGTAATCAACAACAATATGTCACAGTTGATTATGCTTTGATTACAATCCGAATAGGTTCTGGGTTCGAACCCCTGTCCAACACAAAGCTTTACCTCACGGCATTTTAAGTAAGTCACTTGTGAAGAAGCAATATTTAACATCTCTCGTAATTCGTTTACACGAACAACAGTTGATGGGTGGAATTCGAGTACGTTAAAAATGATTTCGTTTTGTAATTTAAAGTTGATATTTCCTAACTGATACTACCTAAAATCGAGGCATATCACTCTCTGTGTGCCAGTCAGGAATGACTGTTAGTTTCCGTCAGTCACGAAATCTTTGCTTAGTCTGCATGATCTGAGTTTGAATCCATATGCAGAAAGAGACGGTTCGTCGTGTCATTTGAAGTTCATACATATTCCCAACTAGCTGCCTGTGAGTAATTTAAATTTTTAATGTCATTTTGTGTTAAGTAATAAGTACGGTATGTTACTATGAAGAAGAAATCATGACTACGACGAACTTACTATGTGCATTACCTATCTGACGTAATAAGAAGAGTGTTAACATTTCAGGTCTGTCATTTATTGTAATGCATCTGAGCTTACAAACCTTAAGGACAGTCTTATCTGCGATAAGGTGTTCCCTGATATTTGTAGTATCGTGGTATTACTTTACATCTTGAGTTATTGCGATACAGAGCAGTGTTTTCTAGTGGTGACTTGTTGGAACTATTTTCAATAGTCCAACGGCTATACCGAGGAGCGATTAGAGGACCTGCTAGACAGCTGCGATATGCGGGTTGCATGCTAATCAGGCGATATGCAATTCAGGTCGTTCGGATACTTTTGAGCACAACTGTACATCCCCTACCATTATTAAATTTGACAATTTGTGTATTTTTGCTAATCTTGAAACTTTAAAATTGCTATCCTGAAAAAATGATCCTAATCTGACTTAGCTTGTTTTCCTTTGGGCTGTTCATCTCTGTGCTATTTTGCTGTGGGCAGTAGCGACATTCCAATGCCAGGCACCACCCTTGTGTTTTGGACGGCTGTTAACTCGCTGAGTAATTCCGGCACTTGTGGCACTGTGTTGGTAAGGTGAGCTGATATAAGTTTCTAATGGCTCTCTGGCTGTTTTATTACCAGTGATACTTTTAGACCCGTTAATTGTTTTCAAATCACGTCAGATCAAATGACGGCTAGCGACCAATTTATCTCTCCTACAGTGTAATCTGTTTAATAGTTGACCGGTTTTTCTTGATTAGACTCTTTTTGTCACTGAAAAGTCTAGTTGCCACTTTACATTCCGCATATTGAAATTACATTAATATTTGAAGGGGCTAGACCCCTGCATCTATTTTCCGATTTTTCTGTATTAATTGTTTTTAGTCATTAAAAGGGGATAGCGCCAGTTTTATCTCCTTTAACTGAAATTAGTTTAATATTTGAAGGGACTAGTACCTGACATCTTCATGTAAAGTTCCTCTAACACCTTTCAGGGACCCATGTCCGTTTACCGTTTGCTATATTCAAACAGTTTTTCACACTTTAAGGAGGTAGATGCCGACCATTATTAATTATGTTTCTTGTCTTAGGTTTCAGTGTAAGGAAAGATCGAAACGTGTCTTTGGTTCAAAAATGGTTCAAATGGCTCTGAGCACTATGGTACTTAATTTCTGAGGTCATCAGTCCCCTAGAACGTAGAACTACTTAAACCTAAGTAACCTAAGGACATCACACACATCCATGCCCGAGGCAGGATTCGAATCTGCGATGGTAGTGGTCGCGCGGCTCCAAACTGTAGCGCCTAGAACCGCTCGGCCACTGTGGCCGGCCCTCCACTGCAAAACGAACTCCCAAGCTTTAGTCATCACTAATCATATTGGAGGTTTCATAAATGGTATACTTTCAGATGTGATGAAAACCAATGAATCTGCCACTTCGCAGTTCTTAGAAATAATAAACGTGAACAAGTGCACGATACAAAGACAGAGGCAGAATGCGGCGCACCAGATACGACAGGCTGGCCTCACGAGTAACCACGGCATCCTCTGTCACAGTCCCCAGAAGTAAACCCACTGACTGCTGGGCTGGCAGGGTACTGCGCGTGTGTAGGTGGGACAGCAGTGTCTGAAGCCGTACTGAGAAGGAGGCAACCAAGTCGAGTCGCTTCTGGCAGCTGTGGCGTATACATGACTTGCATTTGGCACTGCTGATATGAGTTACTTGTTAACGAATGATGTTAGTTCGATCTTTGTACCATGTATTGAAGAAGTCAAGGAGTGTTTGTATTATTTGTCAAAGTATGTAGAAAATTGTTCTATAGTATCATAAACACACATGACACAACTACTAATCTAAGTTACTGTTAGAGTGCACTAGTGTATCTCACGTCCGTCGTAATTTAATATATTATTATTACTATTATTATTGATTGTTGCCGACTTACGTGGTGGGCCTCAATGAAAATTATATTTCATTCAATTTTGATTCACGATTAAATGCTTTTGTGGAGTTCTCCTTTTTAACAATATTAATCTTAAATTATTTGTTACGTTAATGAACGTTAGACTCGCTGAATCTTAAAACATGAGAATATAAGCTGAACAATGTAATAAACTTTTCATATTAATTTCCTCGGCTAGTCAACTCACTTTAAAACAAAAGATCTTTAGTTATTAATTACAATTACGGCCCACACACGCGCGAGAGTATTTTTTCTTCCCTCCGTTAACCATTGGATTGTAGTCAGGGTCCTGGCTCTGGCTCTCGGCTATGGTACTGAAAATAAGAATCTTAAAGCTACGTATTTTCTGCAACTTCGTGCGGCTGTGGAGAAAAATGAATATTATGTTAATAGCGGGCGAGTTTTCCGCTTCTGCTAATTCTTTATAAGTTAATATCGCCACTTAATGGCGCCGTTGGCTGCATCGGCCACTGCGATTGTTGATCTGTAGATTACTTGAATGCAGGTTAATTCAAGGAAGGCGGACATGAAATCAGGGATCACCTCTAACAAATTAAAAGTGCACAATAATATTAAATAAATATATTATATGCTTAATTATTACAAATATGCTTACATTTGCCAGCACACGCAAGATGTCCGTCTACACACAACCAAGACAATAGAAGAAGTGAAAACGACTAAAAAAATTAACAAAAGAGCGTATCTTGTCGTCTCTTTAGATAATTTTGTTACATTTCTTTGCACTCGAAACTTACACAGAGAAATTATTATTTTACGGGTACAATATAATATATATATATATATATATATATATATATATATATATATATATATATATATATATATATATATAATTCAATTTTTAAATGTCTCTTCTTTATAAATACCGTTTTTTAAGTCTTTTCGTAATATAGCACTGGGGACGCTGTATTGCCCCCCGAAATGTTTATGTCATAAAAAATGACATAAATATTTCCTATTTCATGTCCACAGTGTCCACACGCAGATTTTTCTTTCACAGTCTACATGTGTCACATCGTATATTTTAGTCATGGTGCTTAATGATGTTTCTTGCACACATAGTAATACAGATGAAGTTATTCACATAACAATATAATACACAATTGGTTACATATACAGTCATGTTCAAAAGAAAAGGACATAGAATACAATTAGTTTGACAGTTATGTTGGTACATTCATTTTGGCTGGTTCTTTTTGGGGTTGCAGCTTCTGCAGTGTTCAAAGGTATACAATCATGAGTTAGTCTGTAATTTTAGCAGTCCCAGGGGTGTCAACTGTTCGCTCCCCATTTGACGCGGCCGTAGGGGAACCCTGGGGAAAACCTCGGCGGAGCGACAGACTAACTGCTTAGGTTACTTTCACTTAATTGTTTCTGGAATGTCGTTGGAGTACAGGATGTGCATACGTTAAGAAAAATTTTACGTTGCACTATGCAAAGAAATGAGGTCGTTATAACAATTTATATATCGTCGTTATTGATTGCGGTGTCGTTGATGATCTACGCCGCGACGTTTAGCTCGCGACGGCGCCGGTTCGTGTGCTCGGTGCTCGGTGTTCGCGGCGGCTGCGGAGAGGTCAACGCCCGCTCGACGCCAGCGTGTCTTTCGCCGTCGCGGAACGTCAGAATCAGCTGATCGGCTGCACGGTTGGCGATGCGCTTCTGTCTCGGCCGGGCGTGGCGGAGTGGCAGGAGTCAGCTCCGCTACGCATCTCCAACTTAGTACATGAAACACACGCAACAAACGTAATATTCCCCTCCCGCTGCAGATGGTTACGCTAGTGGGAAAGAAGCATTTATTAGTGCGGCAGTTGTTGTTAAGTTTTCGCCAGTTTCCTAGTGTCAAGCCAGTTTTGTCCTGCAGAATACATGACATGGATCTTCTACCGTGAATGCACCTCTGATGCGATACTGTTCCCATTACACGTCACTTTTTGTCTTGATAAGATAATTTATGTTTTCGCCGCATTCGCTGGCACTGGTGAGTGTCCCAATACGAGCTTAGCACAAACAATCGCCGTTTCGGCGGTCGCTGTTTATAACAGTCTACGCATCGCATTCCAATCTCCCATTATTGTACTCACTGAAATTACAGTCTGTCCAAAAAATATTGACTGTGGATTCACTGCACGTTAACAGTTCACATTTATTATTAAATACATAGCTTTTCGTGCGTAATATTGGCGTTTGGCGTCTTCACCGCTGTTGAACGTTCAACTTCACTGTCCTTATCACAGTTTCACCTTCACAGTTTCTTACTCTGCTTAAATTAACTGTTTCGATTAGTTCACGAACACTAATTTATTTCATTCAGTCTGAACTGGGTTTTGGGTCATGCTGGATTTTGCCAGTCTCTGGCACTAATTACCTCTTTCCATTTTCCACTTACAGAGTCGTACTTGCCTTCAGACTTTTGACTATACAATTGTATTTCCGTCTCATCTGAGGTAAGTCCCCATGTCATGTCTGCCTACTCATTGCGTACTTGCTCTCCAGAGCCAGGCTCGACTTTACAAAACTTTGCCTCTCGCATTATTTTACACATTTTGTAATCTAGGGCTAGCGTGCCAGTTCCTAGATTAGTATTACATTTGAGACTTTTGTTTACACGATAAATTCGTGCAAATCTCTGACTCAGCAGATGGCAATATATTTTAACAGCGCTTAGCGTTAGTCGCGTTTACTGATTAGCTTTTTACCTTGTCCACAACACATGAGGAACCTTGGGTGATGTACAACCTGCAGTCATACTGTTAAGTAAATTATGCTTGAGCATACTTCAGGATCGGTATAGACATAAATACATGACACAACATATACACTATAATACTGAATTACTACTACAGTTCAAAAATATTCATGACACACTAATGAGAAATTCTTTCATCATTACACGCTGTTGAATTTCTTTTTTTTTAAATATTTTTAAAGCATTTTTAAAAATGAAATTTGTGAAGTATTCTATGTTCATTTTTCTTTTAAAATGCAATTACTTAAAAATACTGTTATTCCTTAACATCTACTAAATTGAATCGCACTAATCTTCTGTGCCTCATTGTCTTTAAATTTTACGCTAAAATCTGAACATTTACACACAGAAAAAAATACACTCTAAACTTAACCTGCTACTCACATATGTGAACGTTGCTCTACTGAGCGAACTTCTTTAAGTCTTTGTATGGATAGAGTCCTCTGATCTCTTCCGATTCTACGTCACCCAACAAATAGCTATACCCATGTGGTATGTCTATGATTTTGTAGGGCCCGGCATACACCGGTTGCCATTTCTTATTCTTTTTCACTAACAGAGATGACTTGGGATGAGTCCTTATTAGCACCAAGTCACCTGGTTGATACACTGTTAACTTCTTTATCTTCTTGACATGCTTCTCCTTTCGGCGCTCCGCGCACCTCGTTAAATTATATAAAGTCTCAGCTATAATCTGTTAGTGAGGTAAAACTTGTCGTGGTACAGTCGGTAATGGTGACAGCCAACTGTCGGTTTCGTTCTTTCCCAACATGACTACTAGTGGAGTATAACCGGTGGCTGAATGTGGCAATCTATTGTGGAGTTCCTCAAAAGTCGAAACGTATTTTGCCAACTTGGTGTGGCGATCCGGAATGTAAGTTCTAATGAAGCTGTTCAAGTCTTTAAAGGTACGCTCTACAAGACTGCTCTCAGGGTGAAATCGAGCTACAAAAATGTGTTTAATACCTAGGAACAACAGGGTGCAATTCACTTACAGTGGGCAGATTTGTAGGTTTCGTCCTTTGACAAAATACACAAGTCCTTACAACATTCTGAAATATTCTTTTCATATTCTTAAAATGACATTGTCTTGCGAGAAGTGCTCCACATTTTTCAGTGCCCACGTGTCCCCACGAAAGGTGCTCGTGCCACATTAAATCACTGATACATACTTCCGGTACACAGATACACCACAAGTCCTTGTTAACATCCTTCCGGTAATATAATACCCCATTTTGCACAGAATAATGGCTACCTATCTGATTTCCACCCGAAGCTAGGAGTCCTTGTTTGACTTTTCCCAAGGCGGGATCTTCGTCCTGTAACCTAGGCAGTTGCTTGCACGCCTGCAGGAACTTTTTGCGAGAAGTAGTGTCTTTCATGACTAAAATTTTTTACTCTGTAGCCTGTTCTAGTATTTTTGTTAGCTCAGGCAGACCTTGCGGCAACCGTGACAAAGCATCAGGTACTACGTTGTCACAATCTTTTATATATATTATTTGAGATTGATATTCCTGCAGCGCCAGCACCCACCAAGTCAATCTGTCGTGTATTAACTTGCATGTCAGCAAAAAACTTAAGGCCTGATGATCACAGAAAATTTTTACATTTTTTCCGTACATATAATATCTGAACTTCTTCATGGCCCATATTACTGCTAGTGTTTCGAGTTCTGTGACTGTATATGATCGTTCACAACTTGACAACACTCGACTTGCGAAACCGATTATTCTTACGTTCTTGTTTCCACCTTCCTCATCAATTTGGAATAAACAAGCGCCTAGTCCAACAGTGGAAGCGTCTGTAGCAAGGCAAAATTCCTTTGACATGTCAGGATGTGACAGTAGATTATCATTTAGAAGGGCTTGTCGTATTTGCTCAAATGACTGCTGGCACAGTTCATTCCATATCCAGGGAGTATTCTTTCTCAACAAGTTTAACAGGGTATTATCATTTAAAAGCTGATCAGGTATGTAGCGTCTGAAAAATGACACTAGACCCAGAAATGCCTTTAACTGTTTCTTGGTTCTAGGAGGGGGGAAGTTCTCAATTGCTGCCAGTTTCTTCGGATCGGGCACAATACCTGTAGGTGATATTACATGACCAAGAAATTTTATTCTCTCCCTGCCAAATTTGGATTTTGCGAGGTTTGCGGTTACGCTCACCTCAGAAAATCTTTTTAGTACGCATCTCAGCGTGTCCATGTGGCTTTCCCAATCGGGAGTAGCTGTTAATAAGTCATCGACATACAACGTTACTCGGTCCAACAAATTTGGTCCTAATACTGTATCGAGCGCTGCAATGAAGACACCTGCACTAACATTTAATCCAAATGGTAGAACTTTAAACTGGTAACTTCTGCCAGCAAACACAAAGGCAATGTACTTTCTTGATGACTGAGTTAGTGAGATTTGCCAATATGACGAACGCATATCGACAGAGGTCAGATATTTAACTCCGTAAAACTTCTGTATCTGTTCGTCCAGGCTTTCTGGTCGCGTTCTGACCGGTACAATTATTTTGTTAATATCGCGCGCGTCAAGCACAAGACGTATACCGCCGTCCGCTGTCGCTCCTGCCACGAGCGGACTGCTGTACGGGGACAGAGATGGTTCAATTATTCCCCAATCAAGCATTTTTCTTATTTCCTTCCTAACTGCCTCCTTCTTTGACCACGGGATGGTGTAGTTTGCGTGACAGAAAGCATCGTGAGGTACCACTTCGATGTTATAGGTGTAGCCCTCGATAACACCGGGTATTTCCGAAAACGCATTCTCATAATCTGTAAGTAGCTGAGTCAATTCGTTTTGTTGTGCTTCAGTCAAATGTTCTGGCTCCACGACTTTCATGGCTATCAGTTTCCTTTTTTCTGTTGTGGATTGGCAAGAGCCAACCCACGGGGTTTGGAGGAAGCCGAAAGGCACGCGTTTAAGCTCACGCAGGATGGCGTGAGGTCTGGAACAGGACAAGGTAGTTAGACTAGAAAAAAAGGATGTAACTGGTGGAATACTTTAACGTGGCTTTTGTCTGTACATTCTTTACAATATCAATAGCAACTGATAATGGCGCCTTGCTAGGTCGTAGCAAATGACGTAGCTGAAGGCTATGCTAACTATCGTCTCGGCAAATGAGAACGTATTTTGTCACTGAACCATCGCTAGCAAAGTCGGTTGTACAACTGGGGCGAGTGCTAGGAAATCTCTCTAGACCTGCCGTGTGGCGGCGCTCGGTCTGCAATCACTGATAGTGGCGACACGCGGGTCCGACGTATACTAACGGACCGCGGCTGATTTAAAGGCTACCACCTAGCAAGTGTGGTGTCTGGCACTGACACCACATTTTCCTCTCTGTCTTCAGTAATAAACTCTTTATAATATGCTTGTCTTGTACTTAGTGGACGCGAATCAGGACCTCGAACTAATGTGGGCAAACATCCAGAGCTCAGTTAGGGATACAGCAAAGGAAACACTCATAGGAAACCCAGTAGGCAAGAAGATCTGGTTTGGAAAGGAATGTGCAGATGCCCTGGAAAGGAGAAAGGAAGCCAGAAACAAATGGCTGAAGGGGAAAAATCTGGCACAGACCTAAGCACAGTTTGAGGAGGTCCGAAAGACTACACAAGCAATTCTGAGAAGATCAAAGAGGAAATACATAAGGAATATCATCACTGAAGCAGAAACAGACTTCAGAGGACAAAAGAGGAGGGAAATGTTTCTGAGGGTGAAGTACCTCTGCAAAGGTCACCAGGCCAAGCAAAAATTTGTCAGAGATTCCCGCGATAAGATCCTGACGAACGATAGGGACAAAGCTGAGAGATGGAAAGAGTACTGTCGACAGCTGCTAAATTGTGATGAACCCGAACTGCGGTGTGATTTCCATTACCCAATTACAGACGATGCAGACTATCCCCCACCTACCCTGGATGAGATAAAAACTAGAATCAAACACGTTAAACAGAATAAGAGTCCAGGTGAAGATGGAATACAGGCTGAAATGATCCTGGCAGGAGGAGAGAAACTTGCAGAAAAAAAAAGACTGATACAGGCAATATAGACCAAAGAAGAACTACCAGGAGAATGGAAAATAGCTCTGATTTGTCCGATACATAAGAAGGACGACAAACTGAAATGTGACAACTATCGAGGAATCGCCCTGCTTAACATCTGCTATAAGATCCTGTCGAATTGCCTCATACATAGAATTCAGCCAGTGGCAGAATCGGTGATTGTGGAGTACCAGGGAGGTTTCCGGCCAGGACGGTCAACAGTAGATCAGATCTTCAGTCTCCGGCAGCTCACTGAGAAACTGGGTGAATATGGTAAAGATTTGCATATTTTATTCGTTGATTGTAAGAAGGCCTATGATTGCATACATCGCAAGAGCCTGCTCAACTGTTTAAGGGAGTTTGGCATAGCAGAGAAACTCATCAATCTGATAAAGATCTGTCTGAACGAGACACATGCAAAGGTGAAGATGGGAAATCGCGTAACTGAGGAATTTGAAATTGTTACAGGACTCAGGCATGGAGATGGGTTGTCCCCTATCCTGTTCAACTTTGCCCTTGAGACCTTCCAAGAGAACGAAGGGATTGAAATCGAAGGAAAGAGACTGGCATACTTAGCCTATGCAGACAACATCTGTTTACTCTCTAGGTCGGAAGAAGAGTTGGAGCAAATGACCAAAGCACTACAGGAGGCTGCCAGCAAATTTGGGCTAAGCATAAACGAAGCTAAGACAGAGTACCTCGTTGTGACGCGTGGTCATTGTCAGACTGCTGATCATCTACAATCACTGCAGGTTGGGGATCATTCCTACAAGAGAGTGCATGAATTCAAATACCTAGGGGCACTTTTCACTGAGAAATCGTCATGTGAAGCAGAGATCCATGCCACAATACAAGCAGGAAACCGATCTTACCACAGCCTAGCACAACTGCTTCGGTCCAAATCTCTCTCCAGACAGTTCAAGATTCGACTGTAAAAAACCCTGATCCAGCCTGTTGTTCTATATGGCTGTATCCGGAAACAGGACTTCCATAAGATCCTTGTTTTTGAGAGAAAAGTGCTTCGGAAGATCTTCGGTCCGGTTCTGGATGCAGATATAGGGGAATGGAGGATCATATACAACCAAGAGCTTGAGGAACTATACCAGCAGCCCAACATAGCAGGAACTGTCAAAGCCAAACGTATGCAGTGGGCCGGCCACGTGGCCCGGATGGAGGATCACAGATGGCCTCGGAAGCTCCTGGATTCCACACCTACAGGAAAGAGACCGCCAGTGAGACCCAAGAAGCGTTGGAGGGATGGACTCCGCGAAGATTTAAAACAAATGCCAATAGATGTGGACGAATGGCGGATAGCAGCAATGGACAGAATACAATGGAGGAGGAAACTTGTAGATGCGTGCGGTCCACTGGGCCTGATCAGGTAGTAGTAGTAGTAGTAGTGTCTTGTACTTAAGTCAGAATATAAATTCATTACCTGTATTCCTTCGAATCTAGACTGAAAGCTCCGGCAATATTTACCGTGCACTTCCCGTGTCCTCAACAATGGCAAAATTACACGTCCACCCTCATTCATAAGGCTTACTTCCCCCGCACAAGAGGTCGATTTTTACGTCCTTCTGGCGTAAAAATTCCATCCCCAGGATGCAAGCAACACCTAATCCCTTAACTACTAGGAACGAGCTTTTCATTGCTTCATTTCCTACCGTAAACTCGACTTGCACCTGGTGCTTTATGATATGAGATTGTGCACCTATTGCACCTGTTACACAACAATTCTCCACTGGCAATACTGGTATTCTATTATTTTGACTCAAGTACTTGTAAAAATTTGCACTCATGACAGTGGTTGACGCACTGGAATCGACTATTATCTGAATTGGTGCTTCGTACATATCTTCTTGCAATATAGCCTGTACAACACTTTTGTCGGTTCGGTTACACTTTTGCGGTATGCCTACAAGTTCCTCTTCTGTTGTTATTCCCTCATTGTATCTCAGCATACAAAGTTTATGGCTGTCATCCGTGAATGTGCCGTCACTACACCATCCTGGAGCCAACAACGAAGAGCGTATTGTGGCTTTTTTTTTTTTTTTTTTTTTTTTTGAGTTTAATGGATGAGCATTAGTGGGTTGACAGTTGTCTGTCACTTCCACTAACCTCACATTGTGGTTCTGGTTGTTGTTGTTGCTACTGTTGAGTTGGCCGCCCTGCCTCCCCGATGGCGTATCTTGATATTGTGTATGGCTCTGGTTTGGCGGTGGGCGGTTGTAACTTCCAGTGATGGACCTGGGTTGGCGTTCCATTGTGGCGCTGTGTTTTGTTGCCACTGTGGTGTCGGTTCATTACAACCACGCCACTGGTTTCGGTTGTTCCGCCATTGCGGATTGCCGTTACCATTATATCCATTAGTCATGCGTCCATCATGATGTCTCTTCCGATTTTGACGATTATAACCGTTGCCGTTATAACCATTGCCATTGTTTGTGCCTCGATTCTGTTGCCGGTGCTCTTGCCTATTCCCGTTACCATTTGGTACTAAGTTACTACCGTTACTGTGGCTGCCATTGTAATCGGATTTTTGTTGATTACAGCCTGCATGGTTCCACTTGTTTTCGGTTTTCATGTCTTCGATCAATAAGTCAACAGAATCCACTATTTCCATGAATTGTTCTATATCATATTCCGGCACATTGATAAAATATCTTTTAATTTCGAGGGGTAACTTCATTTTTATTAATCTGATTATCTCACGATCGGACATGGGCTCGTCCGAGTACCTAGTTTTCTTTATATACTTTTCAAAATATTTGCATAACGTTCCCATCTTAGGATTGTACATTTCTGGACTGTACAATTCCTTGCGTAGTCTTTCTTGGACGCTATCGGACCAGAATTTTTGGAAGAAAGAACTTTCAAACTGTTGCATCGTTAGACATTTTTCGGACACGTCGGTGGCCCACAGTGCCGCGTCACCTTGAATAAAGGAGACCACGAACTGTCTTCTTTGTCTTTCTGTCCATGTTCTGGGAAATACATTCCTGAAGCTCTTAATAAATACCACGGGGTGGACATTTCGTTTTTCGCTATTGAAGGATTGGAATGTCCTGTGTTTTATCACATTGTCCTCCTTTTTGCACATCTGATTGCTACATTCTGTGGCATTCATTACTTCGTGATGTGCGCCGCACGGTATCGCATATTGTTCGTGCCCGTAATTCCCATTAGGTTGCGGTTGCGCACTCGCACCCTGCATACCGTCAGCGTTATTATAATAACCAGTAGGCGGAGTCGGATTCATTATCTGTCCGCCACTGTTTACATTGCTTTCCAACGCAGATAGTCTCCACGCGACCTCCTGTTGCCAATTCGGCAACTCCGCTGTCACACGGGCTTTGATCTGTGTTAATTCGGCTTGTAGTGCGGCAGCGCTAGCGTCAGTATTTACACTCGCGGCCGCAGTCGCTTGCTCCACAGCTGTTTTTACGTCGCTTTCAATCTTCACAGATATTTCGCGATCCTTTACTTCTAGCTATTCATTAAATTCTTTTTCGACTTTTTGAGCTTGCACATCCAAATATGTATCAATACCTTTCCGTGCATTTATCTCCACATTATCCACGCGGGTGGTTAAAGTTTGGACATTGTGTTCAAGCCTAGCCTGCAATATCTGTAATTTTTGCATCTCGCCGGCTAAGCTTTACACAAGATCCGGTATTTCTTTGCAAGCGTCCCGCATCTCGGCAAGTTCGCTTCGGCTACTGTCTAGTTTCGTTTCACTGCGCTGCTCTTGCTCACGTAGCATCTGAGCCAGATTTTCGTCTCTTTCTTTTTCCCTCTGTTCTAACGTCCTTTCTTTTTCCCTTTCTTTCTGTTCTCTTAGTTGCTCTTGCTCAAAGAGCATCTGAGCAAATTTCTGATCTCTCTCCCTATCTCTTTCTTCTAACCTGCGCAGAAATTCTGCAAATTGATCTGCAATCGTTGAGCATACTGGTGCCCCGTTTAATGTAGCACTCGATTGCCCCCCCCCCCTGCCCAGGCAGTGGAGTTCATGTTATTCTATTCCCATTCTGCTGTGGAGCGTCATTCACCGTCCACAGATCCTCGCCCCCCGCTCGGAAATTATGTTATCCGAGGCGGTGGCTTGGGGTTCGTTTAAGTTTTGCAAATGATCCTCACTTTCCATATTAACAAAATTTTGTTCGTCTGGTACGGATGCTTTAGCTTGTCCTATCTTACCCATAATAAATTCAGTTTAAGCCACTGACAAATCTTTAACACTGATACACACACGAATAATTATCCCCTCGAAAAATAAACATATGAATACACAAATACAATTTAAAATTGCACTTTACTTACTATTTTTGCACCGAAGGTATCTCTTGTGCACATGGGTTCGATATTCCGCACAGAGCTAAACGGGATGCTTGCACAATAGGCCTTACGGATGTTATTTTTCTTTATCGAAATGCTTTTTCTTTCTACACTTTTTCTTCTCCAGATCTCCTCAGGGAGTGGTTTTGTTGTTGTACATGTAAAACAATTCATATCGGCATTAATATTTTACAACAATAAGGCACATACGTATTTACATTCATTACAATAGAATCAGACTTAATAAATTTCGCCTTTTCTTCGATCGGGCCCAACGTCGGGCGCCAATCTCGCGTCCGTCGGCCGTCGTAATTTAATATATTATTATTATTTTCTTATTGTTGCCGACTTACGTGGATGGCCTCAATAAAAATTATATTTCATTCAATTTTGATTTACGATTAAATGCTTTTGTGGAGTTCTCCTTTTTAACAATATTAATCTTAAATTATTTGTTACGTTAATGAACGTTAGACTCGCTGAATCTTAAAACATGAGAATATAAGCTGAACAATGTAATAAACTTTTCATATTAATTTCCTCGGCTAGTCAGCTCACTTTAAAACAAAAGATCTTCAGTTATTAATTACAATTACGGCCCACACACGCGCGAGAGTATTTTTTCTTCCCTCCGTTAACCATTGGATTGTAGTCAGGGTCCTGGCTCTGGCTCTCGGCTATGGTACTGAAAATAAGAATCTTAAAGCTACGTATTTTCTGCAACTTCGTGCGGCTGTGGAGAAAAATGAATATTATGTTAATAGCGGGCGAGTTTTTCGCTTCCGCTAATTTTTTATAAGTTAATATCGCCACGTAATGGCGCCGTTGGCTGCATCGGCCACTGCGATTGTTGATCTGTAAATTACTTGAATGCAGGTTAATTCAAGGAAGGCGGACATGAAATCAGGGATCACCTCTTACAAATTAAAAGTGCACAATAACATTAAATGAATATATTATACGCTTAATTATTACAAATATGCTTACATTTGCCAGCACACGAAAGATGTCCGTCTACACACAACCAAGACAAGAGAAGAAGTGAAAACGACTAAAAAAATTAACAAAAGAGCGTATCTTGTCGTCTCTTTAGATAATTTTGTTACATTTCTTTGCACTCGAAACTTACACAGAGAAATTATTATCTTACGGGTACATTATAAAAAATGTATATATATTATTCAATTTTTAAATGTCTCTTCTTTATAAATACCGTTTTTTAAGTCTTTTCTTAATATAGCACTGGGGACGTTGTATGTATTAGACTTTTCTTGATTTTTGCACTAAACTAAACAACGTTATCCCCACTTCAAAACTCTTTATTTGTCAAAACTGGTCTTTGTCTCATCTCAATATGATGGCCATCCACTCGTTATAGTGACCACCAAGATGGGGAGTCAACATTATCTTGCAGTATAAAACATTTGCCATCCTTTGCTGATAATGCTGACATGTCATCGCACAGTGGAGATTACAACACATTTCTCACCTAATACTTCGTCATTTTACATAAACCTATCGTAAGTCGTGTTGACTTCATGGTACAATAAATAGCAAAATGCAACATGGCGATGTGCAGGGTATTTTACGATGGTTTTCGAGTAGCACATTGAAGTATGCCACAAGTTATTATTATTTAGGTGGAGTATGTGTATTTGTAGAGCAGTTAGTTACATTTTGGCGTAGCTTGTTACGATTTGTTATAACACGTTGAAGTATAAGGTATTTTACTATATTGAAACGGTACAGTAGTTTCCGCTCTATAAACAGCAGGTTTCGCTGCTCGCTCGCACCGGGAAGTAGAAACAGAGGCGGCTCCGCAGGCAATTTTATTACACGTCGCGGCCGGCCACGGGTGCAACAGAACCCATGTGGACGGGTGGAAAGAAATGTGTCAGGTTTCATAATACGTATTTATATGTGTCGTGTACTATGCATTTCTTGTACGTGGATGTGAACCTGCACATGAACTTTCCTAATCACCCGCCCACCTTTCGGTAAAGGGTGGCCAAATCTTTGTTGGGAAGTAGTTCTGTAGTATAGTAGTGCCAACCTTACTCTTGGCTAGGGGATCAGAGAGACAGCACAGGCAGGTAAAAGTCAAAGACTTTCCAGTGTCACAATGTTTGGGGTGGAGAGGTTGGTCACGGCCAACTGGTTCGACCGCCCCCTCCACCGGGGCCCAGGAAGACCTCCGGGTGCCCACCATACTCTGGAGTGTTGCAGAAGACGGGTAAGTGAGCAGACGTGCCCTCAGTGCGTTTGTCTCAATGTTCACGCACGGAAGAGAGGTATTTGAATATTTGTGCTAATTCTTTTATTTCCAGCTTCGGATTGTGTAAGGAAATGAATGATCTCGTTAATTTAACAAAACTGACCCCCTGTGTAAAAGTGTCTGGTCCCCAGTTTGCCCGTTATCCTCCTCACATAGTGAATGTCCCATGTAGAATATTGGGAGACTTTGGTGGTATACATTTGGCCAACGCAATTCCGTCTTACCCGTAGAAATGTGCGTGCAGATTAGTATATAAATTACCCGAGCTATAAGTTGAAAAATTGTAATATCTGTAAACTGAAACAATTGCTGCTATCGCTGTAAAGTCGAGTGATAATGTTTAAAATAAACAGGAAATCAACTGTCATCAATCTTTAACATACATTAAAAATCACAAAGAAGTCAAGTTAAAGGAATTTATCTAAAACAAAAGCTATAGAATGCAGGGACCCACACATCAGCGTGTGAGCCCTCCAGCCCCTTGTCTAGTATCGTACAAAAAGGACACGCTCTCTAGGTAGCGCTCTCAAGCTCTTCCACCAGTTATCCATTGTGCAATTTTGATTCAGGGCTTGTCGACATCAACTTTCATCTGGCGTCCGTAGGCAAGGAGGTATGACGATAAACTTTCAATACATTGGGCAATTTGTTACAATTTTGTTGTAATATTGCATAATTTTCTTACAATTTTGCTGTGGCAGAGCGGATTTTGAGGTAACACCCTACAATTTTGCTGTAATGACATAATTTTTGGAGCACTTTGTAACAACTTTGCTGTAAATAAGGCGATGTAAGGGACAATTTCTTACAGTTTTGCTGTGACATGGGGTAATCTATTACAAATTTGTTGGAACGTAGTAATACATGAGGTAATTTGTTATAATTGTCCATTGGGAGATACAGTTGATTCCTTTGTTTGGGGCTTACTAACACATTTAAGTGACTTTGATATTGGTTTTAGATGATAAGTTTTGGCAAGTAATGCACACGATTTAGCTGTGGGAATATAATGTTTACTTGCATAGAAACATCAACATATTCCCACTCACAATGCACTTTAACCTCTGAGTCAGATCATGTGCCATGTGTGCTTTGTATTCTTCTAGGAAACAGTTCTACGTATTTTGATAAATAATATATACAACTCTTGCTTTCTTTAATCTGTGGTACAAAAGCCGGCGTGAAATCGTTGATAAACATGCATGGTATATAACTGATGCCAACATATCAGCCAAAAGTACTGTGAAGAATAATACAGACAAATACACGTGGAAATATCGAATTTTAGGATCCATTGTGCCTGGTAAAAGTGCTTCAGTGATCAAAATGTTCACGTTAAAAATTTTATTTATCCGTCAAGCACATCAGCATTTCCTTTCATAATTTCGTTTCTTTACACGTCATAATACTGCAGTGCAAAGTTACACTTCGGTACTACGCAAATACGTAGTTTTACCGATAAAGTGCATTAAAAGTCTTGTCATGGGACGGTAATCTTCTCCCCTAAAATGATGCTTCATCAGCTTTATTTTAGCCCACAGTCTCTTGTATAGCTAACAAAAGCTATGAGCTGCGAGCTTAGCAATTTATTTTAGTACATCACGTTTTATATCACAGTTATATATGTAGATGTATTATTACTGTTTCAGTTACTTTGAGAATACGCGTTTAGGGTTTTAGGCCTCAGGTGGGAGTTACACGATCTTATCCTTTGGTCATGTCGGGTGTTTGCATATTGTATTGGGAACATGATAAAACTTCCTTTGTATAGTAAGATAATATATAGTGCAAGTGATACAAGGCATTAGATATCTCGTCACAAAGTATCATTGCTGTGGTAGCGTCTGTACTTAAGTACCATAAAAATATAATGGTGACGGTTAGACACGTTACCGCATGTATGTTAAAGTTCTAAAGTAATACAAACAGTATTAGCGTTCAGTAACATCGATTACATTTAAGCGTAAAACTTCCATCCCCTCCCCCTCTATTAGAGTGCTTAACAATATGTCAGGTGATGAACATTCGATCTTTGTACAAGGAGAGCGACTGGCAGTTTCGTTTTAAAGGCAGGTTTAATACTGTACTCTCACTGGCTGTTTCAGTTTTCATAGCTGGTAAATTACTTGCGTGGGACTGGAGCGCAGAGACATTATGAAATGATAGAAATAGGCCCGGCTTAGGCAGGGACATGACCTCCACCTGCCACAGTCGGAGTCTCTACCTACCATCTTCGGAGGAAGGAATGGCGTGCACACTTGACCCTTAAACCCCTTACATTCCTACTGATGAAGAGTGCAGGTGAGGCGTACGCAGGCAACCTCACTCTAATTTTAAACGATTAGCAAGGTGAGATCAGCACAGTTGGTATACTCAACGAATAAATAAGATCTAGCAGAACCATAATATCTCGATACATCAGTCTGTATCGAACTACGACTCAATTCCGTATCTCGGTAATAGTGAGTTTGTATACAGTGGATAAAAATCACCATTTGGCCATGATCATGGAAGGAGGAGGTTCATTTAACCAAAACATTAATTAACCCACTCATTTGAGATCTGCATAAGATGATAGTTACAATATTACATTAACGCTGACAGGCTACCATATGTACCGTTACATTACTGCGGCTTTTGGTATTACTGGCATTATACAAGTGCTACTTCATTTTTAATTGTATCAGTACTACTATATTTTTAATAACTTTACCTATTTAATGTACCAGTAGACTCTTGAGGAAGATAGTGGACAACAGGTTTAGTTATTAATTAGTTCACATACCCCCTTTTTCCATTATGTGCCCGCATTTTATTACCATGTAGATAGCGTGGAGTGAGTGAAGAATATGAATGTTTGCTGATGCATCCATAAATGGATGTGTAATGTCAACCTGTTAACTACCTATGTTTCTGGGAAAGAATGCGAATAAAATAGGTATGACGGAGATATACAGTAGTCTGAAATGTGTTGTGCCATGTTTGGTCACGGAAATGATTCAATTTATTCTACCGTGGAACAGAAAGTCGATGCTGCCTCATCTGTATGCCACGTTCGACATCGCATCTTCATTTTTTAAGTGAACGGTCGCTCCGTCAGAGCGTCACTTTCAGGTACGAGAATGAGTTATTTACAAAAGTAACTGATTAATCACTTTTTTTTGTAAGTCTGTTAATAGTAGCGAAGTGTTATAATGCACTTTAATTTTTATACTTCTGGTAAATTCAATATGGAGAGCAAAGTCTGATGGAATTTCGATCGTGCAAGCATTGAATCATCAGCCTTTAACCTTTAGCCTTTAGCTTTAGGACTGCCGATGTTATCATTATTTAATTAGAGGTGATCCTTTCTTATTTTACCAGCAATTTGTATAGGATCAACTAATGATTTCTTTGTGTGAAACGCATCAGTCATTGCCTTCCATGGGCTGTCGTTGGTGGCCGCACAGACAATTAGCTTTCACTGTAACTCGGACATTTCATACCTAATAAGTAGCGTGTTTTCGTGTGTACTGTATATAAGTATTATCGTGTGAACGTTCTTCCAATGAAGAAAGGTCACACAGTCAGTAAACTGTATGCCACTGTTCTCCATGTACGACGTGGCCATGGCTACACATAAAATGAGCTCTCATCGTTCATAAATGACTCTCATTGAAGGCAGCATGCGTGTGAAAACATACATTGAGGAAGAATATTACTGTGTGAATTTTATCGGAATCAAGATCTATTAAATGGTGCGTAATGTGTATACCATCGTCTCAAAAAGCCATGTGCGCACGACTGTACAGACAATGGGCAACCGCTCCTTTTGCATAGCTTTCACATCAGGCAGTGTGCGTGTGTTAACGTGAATTTGATATTAATCTTTTGTGTGCGTTATAGTCGATGCGTAGACGATGTGAATAAGGTATATGAAATATCTCTACTACGCTCGCACGTGATCACAACTACATAGACGATGAGGTTTCTTCTTTCTTGGCCTCTGCGATGTTGTGCATTCTGTTACGCTGATATATCGATGATCTCACCTTCTTTTTGTTATTACGCTTACTTGCTTAACTTCTACAATCAGTGGGTAGGTGCACTCTCCCTGTGTACCGTTTTAAATATTCAGTCTCCGTTCTGATTGCCCACAATTTCTGGTAGGCGTATGGTGCCCCAATTGATTTCTTAAGACTTTTAAAGTGATTGTATTCAGGCCCAGCTATAAACCCGACCAATTAGTTACCGAGAACACTTCCCTTCCATATCCATTGCACTAAATTAAATATTAATGAGACTGTTTAGCATACTGAGATGGTACACCACGGCCTGCACCTACTGTATGTACTTACAAAGTTGTATGCTTTGTTTTCCCACCACACACTTGCTGTCAAATAATACACGTTGGTGCAGCATACGGAAAAAATTTCTGTTGCTCACACACGTATTTTCGTAGCCCATTAGCCGTAAATAATTGGGTCCTTTGACATACTACTGATTAGCACATAGTGCAAGAATAGTCATTGAGGATAGGAATGAGTGGCATTATTAAGCTGAGTGGCATACGATAGATTTCTTTCACGTTATAGCGTATCATATTACAGTGCTACGCAGATGAGAAGCTGGTCAGAGAAGGACACGTGCTCTAATTTGTACTTGTCCCCACAGCACCACTCCTACTCTATTTCTCCTCTCCAGGGATTTTCCCGAGTTAAAACGAGAGGAAAACTGAAACAACCCAATTTATTGCGCATGTATCATTAGCGCATAATCATACAAGAAAATAATGAGACTATGGCAGCTCGACTACAGTTTGTATATTCCGGCATGTCATGACAGTATTTTTAAACAAGCTACAAAGAAACTCAGAAGTAGGGAGGATCAAAAACAAAATGTTGCAAATCTGTCAACTCTCAGATTGAAGGATATACGCTTATACGAAAAAGAAATTAGCTACATAGGGGAGAATAGATTACAGAAATCTGTGCAGTATTCTCCCACACGTGTTGCAGCCATGAAATACACTCACAGAGATTGGTCACAAGTGCGGACAATTGTCCAGGCCATGATCCTACCCACAGTCATTAGAGACATTGGACCAACGATATTACGGGTGGTTACCTAACCCTCTCTATCAACTGTAAAATCATACTACGTAAATCGGCATTATGTGGTGTTTACAATACAGAAGTGAATGTAGAACTTACTGATGACTATTACCATGTATATATCACAGACCTTTCAGTGTCACTGAAATGAGCTTCATAAATGCCTTAGCCTGAACCCTGGGTTTAGTCTACTGTTGATTTCATTGAAACGACAGAGAGAGAGAGAGTGACCTACAGAATAAACTGAAAATGAAACGTACTTTCAATTCGGCAACTATTATTGTTGCAGATGTACACTAAAAACAAGAGAACAGTTGGTGAAATACGTAAAATTTATTTTTTTGTTTTAAATAAACCAAGGATTTGTAATGAAAATTGAAAAATGAATAAACACAAACAACATTAAATAAACACAGAAAAAAACTGAACTCAGAACGACAAACGAAACCAAAAACAAACAGAACAAAATCTGAACACAAACAAGAACTTACAGGAACAAACGAACATTTTTTCAGTGGGTGCAAGCGGCACCCGAGGGTTGGTTACAGGGTCTCTCAGCTGCCCCCTACACCACTACATGGACTTCATCCATCTTGGCATCACCCATGACACTCTCGGCTGCATTCTCCTCTAGATCTCTAGGGGCTTGTTCCGTCTTAGCAACATTCACGAGAGTCTAAGCTGACCCCTCCTCCTCATCTTCACAGTTTGCATCCATCTGGGCAGCACCCATGAGACTCGCAGCTGCCTCCTCCTCTAAGTCTTGATGGGCTTCTTCCATCCTAGCAGCATTCACTACACTCTCAGCTGCCCCTTCCTCCACATGCTGGGTCAATATCAGAAATGTCCACGGCACGCTCATGTGCGCCTTCCTCAGTCTCTTCAAACGCTTCACACATCTTGGCAGCACCCATGAGACTATCGGCTGCCTCCTCCTCTAAATCTTTACAGGCTTTTTCCATCATGGCAGCATTCACGAGGCCCTTAGCTGCCCCTTCCTCCTCATCTCTACATGCTGGGTCAATCTCAGCAGCATCCACAAGACCCTCATCTGCGCCTTCCTCAGTCTCTCCAAACGCTTCACACATCTTGGCAGCACCCATGAGACTTTCAGCTGCATCCTCCTCTAAATCCTGATGGGCTTCTTCCATCCTAGCAGCATTGACTACACTCTCAGCTGCCCCTTCCTCCTCATCTCCACATGCTGGGTCAATATCAGAAACGTCCATGACACCCTCATTTGCCCCTTCCTCAGTGTCACTACATGCTTCACACATCTTGGCAGCACCCATGACACTCTCAGCTGCCTCCTCCTGTAAATCTTGATGGGCTTCTTCTATCCTGGCATCATTCACGAGACTCTCAGCTGCCCCTTCCTCCGCATCTCCACACACTGGGTCAGTCTCAGCAGTATCCACGAGACCATCATCTGCCCGTTCCTCAATCCCTCCACATGCTTCACTCATCTTGGCAGCACCCATGAGACACTCGTGTTCCTCCCCCTCTAAGTCTTGACATGTTTGTTCCATCTTGACAGCATCCACAAGACAATTAGGTACTCTCTCCTCCTCTTGATCCATCTTGGCACCGTCCACCTAGGCAACCAAGATAGTGTTAGGTGCTTGGTTAAACTAGAAACTACATTATACACTAGCACTTACATTATGAAATAATAGTAATTGGTAAGAGTTTTCAGAAATTGCGGTGAACAAGAGGTTTATATGGAGCATCAGTGTTTTACTTCAGAGTCAAAAGAAATTCAGAATTTTAATAGTAGTGAGAATGTTTAACAGGTAGTAAGTAAGATATTGGAATATTATTACTGCACAGGCATTAGAAGCTGATGACTTATGTATGATATGGGAAAGAGGGTCTTCCATTATCACCGACTTCACAATAATGTAGCGCTATGATTCTCATACTGGCAGCATGTCTGTAACTAAAAAGTATCAGGCCAACTGGAGAACGGGATGCAACCCTTCCGCTCTGACCAATGACGTCAGAAATTTCCAGAGATGATATACTACACAGATTTAACAGCTGAGACAAGTGTTCATAAACTAAGGAATGCAGGAGAGAGAAACAGATGGTAGACATATATAACGTCCAGTAATATTTTGACCATAATATTAAGGATATCGCTTGTTTGAGTCCTGGTACTTAAAATTAAGGGAAAAGAAGGATAGAAGTAGTGGTAGCATAGAATACCTCAGCTGACATATATATGAGTTGTATCTCGAAATTCAGTCGGTATGTATAGGTTAAATGCAGTATGGGATACGAATTTAACGTAAGTCGATTTCTTGTTTTCGTTAGCATTGGTATCCTATTCTTCAGTTGAACTGTATAGGTCAAGTGAAGTACGGGATACAAATTTTAAAGGTGTTGTTTCTTTCGTCTCCGCTACTACTAACATTATGTTCTTACGTAGATAGTATTACTATCGAAGCATACATGATACTTGCATCCCATTCTTCAGTTGACCTATATAGGTCAACTGAAGAAAAAGATATTACTACTAATGAAAACGGGGAAATCTACGTACGGAAAATTGGCTACCTGTTGACCGATGTAGGTTAAATGAAGTATGGGATACAATTTTTTTTGGTTTCGATACTAATAGTATCGACTGAAATTTATCACAGTTTTGCTATCGACGTCAAGAAAACCAATAGCAGTCAAAATTGTATCCCATTCATCAGTTGAGCTATATAGGTCAACTGAAGAATATGATACTAATTAGTATTAGCGAATGGGAAATAACGACAATTATAACATGTGTATTCTGTATTTCAGCTGACCAGTATGGGTAAATCACATCAATGTTACACATGTCGCTGTTTCCGTCTAGCTAGCACCGCTATCCGGTACTTCAGTTGACCTGTATACGTCAACTGAAGTACGGGATACAAATTTGACGTATGTCGGTCTTTTCGCCTTCAGTAGTGCTAGTATAGACTCAGAAAATGATACTACCACCCGACGAAGAACTGTCTCAGTTAAAAGCGTTATGTGGTTTGGGGATTCGCAAATGAAGCAGATTTCCCCATTTGCTCTTATTCCCTATCTTTTCAAAGCCTCTCAGATTGTGCATTAACAATATAGAGATTTGAGAACCAGAATTTAAACTCGTTTTTCTTTCCAGGAGCAGTTATGGCCTATATCCATACTTTGTCGGATATAAACGGCTAATTGAAATTGAAGAAGCTGCAGAAAGATAGAAATCTGTAAAAATGGTCCGAGGTAAGTCCAAAACCCACTGAGAAATGGGAAGCATTGCATTGCAAGACAAATGGAAAACTTGAACACATGAAATAGAGAGGGCAGTAGAGAAACAAATGGGCAAAAATATTATTTCCATTGTAATTCTTGCCTAATTCACCAACTGCTGCTTTTAACTGTTTAAAGAAGAAAATTAAAAAAGAAAAACAGGAAATGAAGCCTCAAACGTGAATACATACACGTACAAACAAGTTTTGCAGTAATCTGAAAACGGGAAAACAAGGCTGGATGCAGAAGAAATGTGAAGCAGTAGAAGCGTGTGAAACAATTGGAAAATAAGATATCATATATGGGAAAATTATGGAAACCGTTAGAGGAGAGAGATTCAGATGCATAAATATCAAACGCTTAGGTGGCAAGCGGACGGAGGATAGAAGCTGGATTTAACGTATGAGTTAGTCCTACATAGTAAACCTACACAAAAAGGGAAGTGGATGAAGATTCGAAGTGAAATATGGTACACTAAAAAGGGTTTCTCACAGCAGTAAAGAACCAGTTCGAAGAAAGACTCTTGGCGTACACTACAGCGTTTCAGAATTGTTCAGATCACTGGTAGGAAACCTGAAAAAGGTGTTCCACGTGATATGTAAAACATCCTAAGCAGGCGAAACACACTCAGACTTTTTAAAAAAAATTCAGTAATCCCATACCCAGACAGACCAAATGCCCACAAGTTTCAAAGTTAACGGAATAGTCACGAAAAATGTAATACGAATTAATGAAGACATTGGTAGCGGAGATTTCGCGGAAGTATGGGGACGAGTAAGTCATTTCCCACCTTAGGACTCTGAAGACAGATTGCTGCAAGGCAAAAGTAAATCAGTAGGAATTCCATTTCTGAGGGTCACAGGGATAAAATACAGGGAGCGATGTGGTCCAAAACTTGTGAATAAAATAAAGTGCATAAAACAAAGTGCAATTATAAAGGTTTCAGGATCTTGCAGGCATACAGCAGCTAGGACGGGAGTGAGGTACGTTTGTAACCTAGCAATTCAGCAAGCAGTACGGAAAGTAGACAAAAATTAGGTATGAGGATTGAAGCTCAGGGAGAAAAAATAAAACTTTAAGTTGAGTTCATGACATTACAGTTCTGTAAGATACACCAATTTCCTTTGATTATCAGTTGAACAAAATGAGTAATGTCTTGAAATGAAATTATCAATGAATACCAGCAAAAGTATAAGTAGGACAGCAAAAAGCGGTAGAACTGAATTAGGAGTTGAAGGTGGAAAAATATTGACAAATGACACTGAGAGAAGTAAACTGAGCTTTGTTGTTTGGGCAAAAGTAACAGATTATTAGCAAAGTAGAGGACATGTAAACATCAGGACGTCAATAGCAAGAAAGACGTTTCTGAAAAGCAGAAATTAGTTAACTTATAACATAAATTTCAGTTCTAGGTAGTCTTCTAGAGGTATTTGTCTATAGTGTAACCATGTACATGAGTGGAACGCATTAAGATAGACAATTCAGAAGGAATGGAATATATAGTTTTGATATATTTTTGCAGGAGAGTACTGTAATACGAATTAATGAAGACATTGGTAGCGGAGGTTTCGCGGATGTATGGGGACGAGTAAGTCATTTCCCACCTTAGGACTCTGAAGACAGATTGCTGCAAGGCAAAAGTAAATCGGTAGGAATTCCATTTCAGAGGGTCACAGGGATAAAATACAGCGAGTAAAATACAGCGAGTAACTTGCGAGGACGAAATGAATCAAAATCGAGGAAAAAGTCTTTTATCACACAATTCGCTGATAGCTGGGATCAGTTTCTAGTATGCATCGTGCGGATACATAGGATCTTATGTTGTTAGCAGGGTGATGCGAGAGGGTGAGTGGGGAGAGGAGGTGAAAGGGTTGTAATATTTGTACAGGTAGAGGATGACTTGAACACAGTAAGCAGATTGAAATGAATGTCGGCTGCTGCACTTATGGAGAAGCAAAGAGCCTCTCACAGGACAGACTACCGTGGGAACCTGCATCCCATCATACTTCAAACGGGAGACCGCATCATCAATAACACCACCACGTGAAGATTTTCTAACAGTTGCCTGGACCTTACTTACCAAGGGGAAATGGCCGTATTGATGTTATTCATTGATGAAGAGGGGCCTAGACTCCATGGATATACCCTCACGCGAAAAAACTTCTGTCGTGGTGCATTCTGGTACCAGTGATTAACTCACTGTAAGTAATAAAACAGCACTTCCTGTAACTCCACATTCAATAGCTTCATTACCCTTCTAACATTCAGCACACTTTCTTTTTCTAATCTTCTGTAACTGATTATTCTAGGCTGTTATTGTCATGACATTTGATAATAGGTCTATTGTAATTTTTTGTTTTATGTTGCGCACGATGTTTGGTGTAACATCGGGATATTTTCACTCTGCCACTACGTGAACGTGTTATATCTGTTTCAATAAGTGGATTATATTTTCGTAACCCTTTAATATATTTCAAGCTACCTGCTACGCCCTCATCTGGTTCTTCTTCTATGATCATAAAGATGTACTAGAATGGTGGAACTAGTGCCTTGAAAAGCCGTATGCAAGAAATAGAGAAGATAAGGAACTGGAGAACGCTGAGGCAAGCAATCCGGAAGAGGAGGGAGTTTGTTCCCCACGTGATAAATTTTATCTCGTAGCCAAGCAGCTAAAACATGGGAAAGCTGCTGAAGATGGTGATAAACCAGCAGAACTCGTCAAGGCTGCTAGACAACAGCTACATGAAGAACTGCTCCATTTCATACATACGAAGCCAGGGAACACCGAACACACTTTGAAGAATAGTTACAGCGCCAACACAGAAGAAAGTATCTGCAAACAAATGTGAACAATCTTGCACCCTCAATTTAATAACACACGGCACCCAGATCTTGACCTCTATCATTGTAACGCGGACTAAAGAAGGGATAGGTGTACAAGATACGGAAGATCAATTTGGCTTTAGAGGAGCTGTAGGCACACGAGAAGCCGTACTCGTGTTACGGCTAATACCTGAGACAAGACTAAGCAAGAGCCAAGAATGCAGCAGAGTGTCGTAGGAGGAATGGTCAGTATCCAGGTGTATGACAGGAACGATCATTCGAAGCTTAACCGTCTACTAAACATGGGTTCTAAAATGCAGCAATGAGCACTTCTTCTTCGATAGTGTAACAAAATCTCGTCTTGGCCTTCTATATTTTGAGGGGCGTAAGTATGGCCCAAATTACGAAAAAACTTTCCTGTAAATATGGATTGTAAAGTGCTCACCTTCAGACTTTGGGCACTTGTGCAGCTTCACTGTTGTGAAACACATCTCTTCCACAAAACATGTGCTTACAGATCTTAAGCTACTAGTAGAGTTCATGTTTACTAGTCTCTTTTGCTTCGAATGACCGTTCCTGTCGCATCTCTGAATACTGATCATACCTCACAGGACACTGTGTATTGCCTACGTCGACAAATAGAAAGTGTTAGACGGTGTAGTCTAGCGACAGATTTTTGAGATGCTGAGAGAGGGACTGCCGTAATGTATCAGAACAGAGGAGTACTGCAGTAACTTTACAAAGAAAAGATGGCTGTGATAAGAAGCGGATAACATCAAGGGCAAGCCACTGTTAAATAAGGTGTACGACCGGGCTGTTCACTTTCTGCTATCTTATTCAACGGATACATTCGGAGGACTCTAGATGAATTTAGGGACACATTAGGACTTGTAGTAGGAATTAAAATTGAAAGTAAGATAACAGACATGTTGAGAGTTTCTGATGATACTACAGTGTTAAGTGAATGTGCGGAACTATAGAAGCGAGATGCAGATGAAAGCCCCATTTCTTCCTAAGATGCAAATTAATAAAGTTAAGACAAAAATCTTGATAAGTAGACAAAATGCCGTTGCCCAGTGCTCACTTAACAATGAGGGACTGGAGACCGTGGAATCCTTTTGCTTCCTATGGAGTAAAACCACCCTCAGACGGATCAAGGAAGGATATTGCAAGCCAAATAAAGCAGGCAACAGCTGCTTTTAACAAGATCAGGAACCTTACACATCTCTTTTCATAGCCCAATACCTGAGGAAAGACCTCATGAAGATTTTGTATGGAGTGTGCCGCTGTACATATGTGAAATACGGACAATCGAGGAGGCGGAAAAAAAACTGATAGCCTTCGAGATGTGGTTCTATCGTAGCAGTCTCAAGATTTTCTGTGAAAAGAACTTATTAAGTGAACTGAAGCACTGCGGGGTAGACAACGTGCAGCTATGTCTCCTAAAGCTTATAGAACGCCACATGTGTCAGCCATATGCTGAGATATTATGGTGTCATTAAAGTTGCTGCTGAAAGGACAGCAGAAAGAAAGACCACAAGAGACAAAGCTAGTCTAGTATACATCAACGGTATCATGGACGACACAAGTTCCACCACCTATACTGCACTTAAGACAATGGCCGGAGACGGAAATGCTTAATAAGCTGCTGATAGTCAACTTGATAGTTAAAGACCAAAGAAGAAGAAGGAGATCAAATGGTTCAAATGGCTCTGAGCACTATGGGAAGGGAGCGTGGAATGTCAGAAGCTTGAACGTGGTAGGGAAACTAGAAAATCTGAAAAGGGAAATGCAAAGGCTCAATCTAGATATGGTAGGGGTCAGTGAAGTGAAGTGGAAGGAAGACAAGGATTTCTGGTCAGATGAGTGAGTATCGGGTAATATCAACAGCAGCAGAAAATGGTATAACAAAATGGCTCTGAGCACTATGGGACTCAACTGCTGAGGTCATTAGTCCTCTAGAACTTAGAACTAGTTGAAGCTAACTAACCTAAGGACATCACACACATCCATGCCCGAGGCAGGATACGAACATGCGACCATAGGGGTCTCGCGGTTCCGGACTGCAGCGCCCAGAACCGCACGGCCACTTCGGTCGGCAAGAAGGAGATCATGATAAGTTTTGAAGGTGGAACAATTAATGGCAAGACGCTTTAAATGTTCGGAAATGGGTACATGTTTGAGTAATTAGCCTGTGCTAAATGTGAGGAGAGAAATGCTCCTAGACTGTGTGGTCAGAAGCATCCGGACACCCCCAGAAACATACGTTTTCCATATTAGGTGCACTGTGCTGCCACCTACTGACAGGTACTCCATGTCAACGACATCAGTAGTCATTAGACATCGTGAGAGAGTAGAATGGGGCGCTCCGCAGAACTCGAGGTTTTCGAACATGGTCAGGTGATTGGGTATCACTTGTGTCATACGTCTGTTTTTTTTTTTTTTTTTTTTGGTCTTCAGTCTACTGACTGGTTTGATGCGGCCCACCACGAATTCCTTTCCTGTGCTAACCTCTTCATCTCAGAGTAGCAGTTGCAACCTACGTCCTCAATTATTTGCTGACGTATTCCAATCTCTGTCTTCCTCTACAGTTTTTGCCCTCTACAGCTCCCTCTAGTGCCATGGAAGTCATTCCCCCATGTCTTAGCAGATGTCCTATCATCCTGCCCCTTCTCCGTATCAGTGTTTTCCACATATTCCTTCCCTCTCCGATTCTGCATAGAACCTCCTCATTCATTACCTTATCAGTCCACCTAATTTTCAACATTCGTCTATAGCACCACATCTGAAATGCTTCGATTCTCTTCTGTTCCGGTTTTCCCACAGTCCATGTTTCACTACCATGCAATGCTGTACTCCAGACGTACATCCTCAGAAATTTCTTCATCAAATTAAGGCCGGTATTTGATATTAGTAGACTTCTCTTGGCCAGAAATGCCTTTTTTACCATAGCGAGTCTGCTTTTGATGTCCTCCTTGCTCCGTCCGTCATTGGTTATTTTACTGCCTAGGTAGCAGAATTCCTTAACTTCATTGACTTCGTGACCATCAATCCTGATGCTAAGTTTCTCACTGTTCTCATTCCTACTACTTCTGATTACTTTCGTCTTTTTTTTCGATTTACTCTCAAAATAGACTGTTCATTCCGTTCAGCAGATCATTTAATTCTTCTTCACTTTCACTCAGGATAGCAATGTCATCAGCGAATCGTATCATTGATATCCTTTCACCTTGTATTTTAATTCCACTCCTGAATCTTTCTTTTATTTCCATCATTGCTTCCTCCATGTACAGATTGAAGAGTAGGGGCGAAAGGCTACAGCCTTGTCTTGCACCCTTCTTAATACGAGCACTTCGCTCTTGATCGTCCACTCTTATTATTCCCTCTTTTTTGTTGTACATATTGTATATGACCCGTCTCTCCCTATAGCTTACCCCTACTTTTTTCAGAACCTCGAACAGCTTGCACCATTTTATATTGTCGAACGCCTTTTCCAGGTCGACAAATCCTATGAACGTGTTTTGATTTGTCTTTAGCCTTTCTTCCATTATTAGACGTAACGTCAGAATTGCCTCTCTCGTCCCTTTACTTTTCCTAAAGCCAAACTGATCGTCACCTAGCGCATTCTCAATTTTCTTTTCCATTCTTCTGTATATTATTCTTGTAAGCAGCTTCGATGCATGAGCTGTTAAGCTGATTGTGCGATAATTCTCGCACTTGTCAGCTCTTGCCGTCTTCGGAATTGTGTGGATGATGCTTTTCCGAAAGTCAGATGGTATGTCGCCAGACTCGTATATTCTACACACCAACGTGAATAGTCGTTTTGTTGCCACTCCTCCCAATGATTTTAGAAATTCTGATGGATTGTTATCTATCCCTTCCGCCTTATTTGACCGTAAGTCCTCCAAAGCTCTTTTAAATTCCGATTCTAATACTGGATCCCCTATCTCTACTAAATCGACTCCTGTTTCTTCTTCTATCACATCAGACAAATCTTCACGCTCATAGAGGTTTTCAATGTATTCTTTCCACCTATCTGCTCTCTCCTCTGCATTTAACAGTGGAATTCCCGTTGCACTCTTAATATTACCACCGTTGCTTTTAATGTCACCAAAGTTGTTTTGACTTTCCTGTATGCTGAGTCTGTCCTTCCGACAATCATACACTCCTGGAAATGGAAAAAAGAACACATTGACACCGGTGTGTCAGACCCACCATACTTGCTCCGGACACTGCGAGAGGGCTGTACAAGCAATGATCACACGCACGGCACAGCGGACACACCAGGAACCGCGGTGTTGGCCGTCGAATGGCGCTAGCTGCGCAGCATTTGTGCACCGCCGCCGTCAGTGTCAGCCAGTTTGCCGTGGCATACGGAGCTCCATCGCAGTCTTTAACACTGATAGCATGCCGCGACAGCATGGACGTGAACCGTATGTGCAGTTGACGGACTTTGAGCGAGGGCGTATAGTGGGCATGCGGGAGGCCGGGTGGACGTACCGCCGAATTGCTCAACACGTGGGGCGTGAGGTCTCCACAGTACTTCGATGTTGTCGCCAGTGGTCGGCGGAAGGTGCACGTGCCCGTCGACCTGGGACCGGACCGCAGCGACGCACGGATGCACGCCAAGACCGTAGGATCCTACGCAGTGCCGTAGGGGACCGCACCGCCACTTCCCAGCAAATTAGGGACACTGTTGCTCCTGGGGTATCGGCGAGGACCATTCGCAACCGTCTCCATGAAGCTGGGCTACGGTCCCGCACACCGTTAGGCCGTCTTCCGCTCACGCCCCAACATCGTGCAGCCCGCCTCCAGTGGTGTCGCGACAGGCGTGAATGGAGGGACGAATGGAGACGTGTCGTCTTCAGCGATGAGAGTCGCTTCTGCCTTGGTGCCAATGATGGCCGTATGCGTGTTTGGCGCCGTGCAGGTGAGCGCCACAATCAGGACTGCATACGACCGAGGCACACAGGGCCAACACCCGGCATCATGGTGTGGGGAGCGATCTCCTACACTGGCCGTACACCACTGGTGATCGTCGAGGGGACACTGAATAGTGCACGGTACATCCAAACCGTCATCGAACCCATCGTTCTACCATTCCTAGACCGGCAAGGGAACTTGCTGTTCCAACAGGACAATGCACGTCCGCATGTATCCCGTGCCACCCAACGTGCTCTAGAAGGTGTAAGTCAACTACTCTGACCAGCAAGATCTCCGGATCTGTCCCCCATTGAGCATGTTTGGGACTGGATGAAGCGTCGTCTCACGCGGTTTGCACGTCCAGCACGAACGCTGGTCCAACTGAGGCGCCAGGTGGAAATGGCATGGCAAGCCGTTCCACAGGACTACATCCAGCATCTCTACGATCGTCTCCATGGGAGAATAGCAGCCTGCATTGCTGCGAACGGTGGATATACACTGTACTAGTACCGACATTGTGCATGCTCTGTTGCCTGTGTCTATGTGCCTGTGGTTCTGTCAGTGTGATCATGTGATGTATCTGACCCCAGGAATGTGTCAATAAAGTTTCCCCTTCCTGGGACAATGAATTCACGGTGTTCTTATTTCAATTTCCAGGAGTGTATATTTTTCGATGTCTTCACATTTTTCCTGCAACCATTTCGTCTTAGCTTCCCTGCACTTCCTATTTATTTCATTCCTCAGGGACTTGTATTTGTGGAATCCTGATTTTCCCGGAACATGTTTGTACTTCCTCCTTTCATCAATCAACTGAAGTATTTCTTCTGTTACCCATGGTTTCTTCGCAGCTACCTTCTTTGTACCTATGTTTTCCTTCCCAACTTCTGTGATGGCCCTTTTTAGAGATGTCCATTCCTCTTCAACTGTATTCCTACTGCGCTATTCCTTATTGCTGTATCTATAGCGTTAGAGAACTTCAAACGTATCTCGTCATTCCTTACAAGGGAACCTCCCCATCGCACCCCCCTCAGATTTAGTTATAAGTTGGCACAGTGGACAGGCCTTGAAAAACTGAACACAGCTCAATCGAGAAAACAGGAAGAAGTTGTGTGGAACTATGGAGAACATAAGTAAAATATACAAACTAAGTAGTCCATGTACAAGATAAGCAACATCAGTCATAGTGTCAGTTCAGGAGCGCCGTGGTCCCGTGGTTAGCGTGAACAACTGCGGAACGAGAGGTCCTTGGTTCAAGTCTTCCCTCGCGTGAAAATTTTACTTTATGTATTTTCGCAAAGTTATGATCTGTCAGTCCGTTCATTGACGTCTCTCTTCACTGTAATAAGTTTAGTGTCTGTGTTTTGCCACCGCACCGCAAAACCGTGCGATTAGTAGACGAAAGTACGTTTCTCTCCAATGGGAACCGAAAACATTTGATCGCAAGGTCATAGGTCAACAGATTCCTCCACAGGAAAACACGTCTGATATATTCTATAAGACACTGGTGACGGCATGTGCGTCACACGACAGGAATATGTTGTCGACCCTCCTAACTTGTACACTTGGCGAATGGGTAAAAAGATTCTTTTACCTTGCCCGATTTAGGTTTTCTTGTGGATGTGATAATAACTCCCAAAAAAGTGATGAAAACATAAAAGTTTGTCACATAAACTGCAACAAATGAATGCAACAGTTTCACAGTCACACAGTTTTCCCTGTGCTCTGTCAAAACATATGTTTTTAACGTTTTCCAATTTGTTCCGTGTGTAGACCGTCAAATCCTGCTTATGTCCAAGCAAATCTGAACATGTTCTGGAATTTTCTAGAGCGAAGTTCATTGTGTGAGTGCCTGAACTTTGATAATTGACACACGTCAACTGCTAGGAAATAAAAAAGTAAAAATTTTCACTCGAGGGAAGACTTGAACCGAGGTCCTCTCGCACCGCAGTTGCTTACGCTAACCACGAAACCACGGCGCTCCTCAGATCACACTGTCCTTGATGTGGCTTATGTTACACATCGACTACTCAATTTGTATATTTTGCTTATTTCTTTCATAGTTCGACAAAACTTCTTCCTGTTTTCTGGATTGATCTGTGTTCAGTTTTTCAAGGCCTATCCACTGTGCCAACTTATAACTAAATCTGAGGGGGGTGCGATGTGGAGGTTCCCTTGTTAGTACTTCCGTATCCCACTTCTTTGCGTATTGATTCTTCCTGGCGAAGGTATTGAACTTCAGCCTACTCTTAATCACTACTATATTGTGATCTGAGTCAATATCGGCTCATCGGTACGCCTTACAGTCCAGTATCTGATTTCGGAATCTCTGTCTGACCATGATGTAATCTAATTGAAATCTTCCCGTATCTCCCTGCTTTTTCCAAGTATACCTCCTCCTCTTGTGATCCTTGAAAAGGGTATTCGCTATTACTAGCTGAAACTTGTTACAGATCTCAATTAGTCTTTCTCCTATTTCATTCCTTGTCCCAATCCCATATTCTCCTGTAACCTTTTCTTCTACTCCTTCCCCTACAACTGCATTCCAGTCGATCATGACTATTAGATTTTCGTCCCCCTTTACATACTGCATTACCCTTTCAATATCCTCATACACTTTCTCTATCTGTTCATCTTCAGCTTGCGACGTCGGCATCGTTGTCGGTGTTGGTTTGCTGTCGATTCTGATTAGAACAACCCGGTCACTGAACTGTTCACAGTAACACACCCTCTGCCCTACCTTCCAATTCATAACGAATCCTACACCTGTTATACCATTTGCCGGCCGAAGTGGCCGCGCGGTTCTGTCGCTGCAGTCTGGAACCGCGAGACCGCTACGGTCGCAGGTTCGAATCCTGCGTCGGGCATGGATGTGTGTGATGTCCTTAGGTTAGTTAGGTTTAACTAGTTCTAAGTTCTAGAGGACTAAAGACATCAGCAGTTGAGTCCCATAGTGCTCAGAGCCATTTTGTTATACCATTTTCTGCTGCTGTTGATATTACCCGATACTCATCTGACCAGAAATCCTTGTCTTCCTTCCACTTCACTTCACTGACCCCTACCATATCTAGATTGAGCCTTTGCATTTCCCTTTTCAGATTTTCTAGTTTCCCTACCATGTTCAAGCTTCTGACATTCCACGCTCCGACTCGTAGAACGTTATCCTATCGTTGATTATTCAATCTTTTTCTCATGGTAACCTCCCCGTTGGCAGTCCCCTCCCGGAGATCCGAATGGGGGACTATTCCGGAATCTTTTGCCAATGGAGAGATCATCATGACACTTCTTCAATTACAGGCCACATGTCCTGTGGATACACGTTATGTGTCTTTAATGCAGTGGTTTCCATTGCCTTCTGCATCCTCATGTCGTTGATCATTGCTGATTCTTCCGCCTTTAGGGGATATTTCCCACCCCTAGGACAAGAGAGTGCCCTGAACCTCTATTCGCTCCTCCGCCCTCTTTGACAAGGCCGTCGGCAGAATGAGGCTGAAGTCTTCGGCCGCCAATGCTGATTATTTATCCAAATTTAGGCAGTGGCGGGGATCGAACCCGGGACCGAAGACGTTTTGATTATGAATCAAAGACGCTACCCCTAGACCACGGGTACATATACGTCTGTACACGCTCCTAAACATTCCTAGGTCCACTGTTTCCGGTGCCACAGGGAAGTGAAAACGTGAAGGGACACTTCCAGCACAAAATGGTACAGGCTGGCCTGGTCTGTTTGACAGAGACCGCCGACACTTGAAGAGGGTCGTAATGTGTAATATGCTGACACTATCCACACCCTCACACAGGAATTCCAAACTGCATCAGGATCCATTACTATGACAGGCGGGAGGTGAGAAAGCATGGATGGATTTCATGGTCGAGCGGCTGCTCATAAGCCACACATCACGCCGTTAAATGCCAAACGACGCCTCGCTTGGTGTAAGGATAGTAAACAATGGACGATTTAACAGTGGAAAAGCTTTGTGTGGAGAGAAGAATCGCGGTAGACAATGTGGCCATCCGAAGGCAGGGTATGGGTATTGCGAATGCCCGGTGAATGTCATCTGCCAGCGTAATTTTCGTAGGCGGAGGTGTTAGGGTGTGGTCGGTTTTCTCATGGAGACGGCTCGCACTCCTTGTTGTTTTGCGTGGCACTATCACAGCACAGGCCTACATTGATGTTTTAAGCACCTTCTTGCTTCCCACTGTTGAAGAGCAATTCGAGGATGGCGATTGCATCTGTCAACACGATCAAGCACCTGTTCATAATGCACAGCCTATCGCCGTGTGGTTACACGACAATAACATCCCCGTAATGGACTAGCCTGCACAGAGTCCTGATCTGAATCCCATAGGACACCTTTGGGATGTTTTGCAACGCCGACTTCGTGTCAGCCCTCACCCAACGACATCGATACCTCTCCTCAAGGCAACACTCGGTTAAGATTGGGCTGCCATTCCCCAAGAAACCTACCAGCACCTGACTGAACATATGCCTGCGAGAGTGGAAGCTGTCATCAAGCCACCACATTGAATCGCAACATTACCGATGGAGGGCGCCATCAATGTCAGCCAGATGTTGGGATACATTGTGTATCTCGCACACGCTGCTCTGTTAGCCTCATTCTATGATTAAACTTTTTGTCACTCCGCGACAGCTGTGTGAAAGTAATTTTTTTTAATACGTCTAATCGTAATTTGTACGCTTTACCTCAAACTTGTTGCTCAGTCTGGAACAGAGTATAATCCTAACTATTGTTCTAGCTGTAACTCAATCAGCGTAATTCTAAAGCAGCCTATATCTGTAGAAAACAAAGTAATTCCACTTTATAGACTAACATCCATTAAGGATGTGGTAATACCCTATTATTTATCTTTTTGGTTCCAAAACCTAAGTATTATGGTGTTGAAAAGTAGTGTGGGCATTGTATCTCTAGCAGAACCTGCATGGATACACGTGAGAAACCTATTATTCGGCTCAATGAGAGACAGTAATACTTTCTCATAACCTGGGCCACTGCACTTCTTATCAAGTTAAATTGATAGTATGGACTGACAATCCTTTTAAAAGATCACGTACGTTTCAGTGTTCGAAGAAGTGTCGTAACAGAGCAAACCCCACGAAATTGCATCGAACTGTGCTCTCATTGTGTGAGCAGTGCTGGAAGAGAGATGACTATGTTCTTTAGGTGAGACGATCATTTATTTACACAGATGGAATGTTTATGAGGCCTAATATATCCTACTCAATTGTTTCAAGAGATCATACGAAAGTACCGTTATGAAGCGAACGTACTAGATGTAGTAAATATACCATTTCAAACATGCGTGTTAGATGGGATATAATAACCTTCTTGAAGGCAACAATCGTTGAAGTGTTGTAACTGTTGTGACTGAATTATCCGTCTTCTACCGTTTCACGTGTTCTTTGGTGGTATTCCTGGCGTCAATTATTCCCACTTGCTGGTTTCACATCCACTGACCCTTGCGTAGCACGCAGGAGTGCTCTGCTTCACTAAGAGGATTGCCTACTTGTACTTATTTGTATATAAGTACATAGGAAGTTTTGCTTTTTATTGTGATATTTCTTGGCGCTAATGTAACTGTTGAAGGTGTGACTGACCAGACGAGTGTATGCTACTGTGGTCGAGATTTGCTTTACACAGCATTGCATTACACAGCAGCATCTAAAGAACTTCCGCTATCCTTGATAGTAAATGACAACGGCAGCAGTCGCACTGTAGCCAGACATTCGTACCCTCACTAGCAACCGTATAATTTTTCAGCTATGATTCAGTAGGACATTTTCCGAAGTCTTACATCTCTGTAAGAGACAAGTCAATCGTTAATGGTATTCCACAGAAAATCCCATAAGTTGCACTAACTCGATTTCGACTTTGTCGCAAACTGAAATTCAGCTGCTGACCTTACAGCATTGCCTGGTACGTGCAGTAAACGGATGTTTCTCCGACTGGTAGCAGCCATAGGACCGTTGAGACGCATCATGACGGAGTTCTACAGTTGGCGGACTCACAATCGTTGTAGGCTAGCGACCGTAACACAAGTAACATTTGCCGAACCCGTGACAGTTTTACAACGGAACCTTACATTCCATGAGTAGTACTTTATATTTACATTTGGGTCTTCGAACCAACGGTTGCTGTATTATTGGATTCTAATATCGTGAATCAGTCTGTTAATACTGAGGGACAACTGCATTTTACAGTCATGGAGATGTGTGCAAACCATGAGATTATCTCGACTGATATCACCTGCCTAAGTGGCTAATTCTGCAGTGTGCACAATCAGAGACACAGCTGTTTCCTCATCGCTCTCACACGCTTACTCTTAATGTTAGTAACAATGTCGACTTACATCAGGGGGGCCCTCCTGCGGCGCATCGACCAGTATTACATCTCGTTCCTTGGGGCAAATCTCTGTTTGAGAAGTCAGGTCGCTGTCTTGATCCTTAAACGGTGGATTATCTTCTACGATCTTAATCACTTTGAAGCGCCCAATAACGTTGACCTGTGGGTCGTTTGATCTTATAGTTATTTATTCAGCTAGGATGGCATATATCAATCATAGATAAAGCTTTGGATACTTCACTTAGCATTCTTAAACAGATTATATGTTAAATTAGCAGCCCTTAAATGTAGGCTATAAGAAGACGTCAGTTAAAAACTAAGTTATTAAATAAGTTAGAGAACTGTGTGATACAAGAATGAAAGGTCGATGATTAGTGGTAGGTTGACACGACTATTTCTATCTCATCCATGAATAGTTACGCAGGCACTTGATAGAAAAAGCTGAGACGATGTGCCTGGATTGGAATATAAGAAACAATTTATTACCGAAGCAGTGCATAATGTGCGAAAAGACATAAAGAGGCCGCCGCCGTGGTCGAGCGGTTGTAGGCGCTTCAAATGGTTCAAATGGCTTTGAGCACTATGGGACTCAACTGCTGAGGTCATTAGTCCCCTAGAACTTAGAACTAGTTAAACCTAACTAACCTAAGGACATCACAAACATCCATGCCCGAGGCAGGATTCGAACCTGCGACCGTAGCGGTCTTGCGGTTCCAGACTGCAGCGCCTTTAACCGCACGGCTACTTCGGCCGGCTAGGCGCTTCAGTCTGGAGCCACGTGACCGCTACGGTCGCAGGTTCGAATCCTCCCTCGGGCATGGATGACGTGATGTCCTTAGGTTAGTTAGGTTTAAGTAGTTCTAAGTTCTAAGGGACTGATGACTTCAGATGATAAGTCTCATAGTGCTCAGAGCCATTAGAACCATTTCACATACTGAGTTTAGCTCACACAGAAGAATGAAACCAGCCTCTTAACTAATAGATGTAACCACATGAGTCATTTTTCATGGCCTGTTTTGTAGGTAACGTTCGAGAGGGTTTTTTCTTTACTACTTACCAGAATACAGCACAAACTTATGAATGCCAAATACACAGTAAAGTAAGCATGTATCTCAAACCAGGGTGTTGTGCAAACGTTTTCGTAGGCCCTGTCTGGTGTCATAGTCAAACTCCGTTAACTTCACTAACCCAACGAATCTAAATCAATTCTCAGCAAGAAATAAGAGTTTTTGGTGAAACTGACGTCAGCGATTTTCGTATCTGACACTAGATTTCCCTATTATTTCCTGAACCTGGGCGATTGTTTAAATGAGTAGCGGGGAATCGTACAGACTGAATGTTGAACTCAGGCCACCACAAGAAAGGAGCGTGAGTCGGTGTCAGGCCACAGTACAGAGCACGTGGCGTGAGCTCCACGGCAGAGGTACTGTCCGTGTCTGCATCCTAAACGATGGAAAGCTGATGTGTAGGTTTTAACTTGGGGTGTCCACTGGTGCAAAGGGGCATATTGTGAGTTAGCAGCTACAGGTTGTGTCCCCATGTTATGGGAACTGCTAGGTCCACAACGGTGAAAAGGTAAGGCTGGAGTGGGACGAAAGACCACCTGGATCTTATGTGCTTAACAGCACGGCTCCCTGAGGTGACAGGCTGCTGCGAAGCTAACTGAAATTTTGTTGACTCTGCTAAGAAACGAGCGAGCACTGACATAGGATAATGCAAATAAATTCTGGAATGGAAGAACAGAACTCACATGTGTCTACATGGAGAACGCCTGATTGGCTGAACGTGACATAGGACAGATGGTGGGAGTCAGAAGTTGCCTGTTTCTCAGCTCCAGCAGAATGAACCTATGACTGGTATATTATGTTAAATAGGGAAGGGAGATTTTTGCACTGTTACAAGGGATCTGATTGGCTGGTGCTCAGGAGAGTAAGTCATTGATTATCCGACACCACGCACACTACGAAAAGTAAATAAAATTTCTGGTACCTATTGGGAGCGCTCTGTGGAACAAACTTTCATCATTGATTCACCAGCGGACACATCAGTTGAGAAAGGCACATAAGAGTTTCGGCTCTCAGGGAGAGCAGTCTTCAGTACAGGTCAGATGACTGAGAGTGCTGCAGCCACTACGGCAGCCTCCCGCGGCCACGGGTAACGATAAGTATGGTGAGCGACAGCGGCGTTCGCTAACTAAGCTGCAGGGTGTATGTAACGATTTCCGACTGACATTACGACTTCCACCGTTCAGTTGAGTTTCATGGTAATCTCGAACACAACATGTACTGAGTCAAGACAATGGGTGCAGGCACGAGTATTTCTGTACTTCTTTCATATGTGACTAATATTCGGGAAGCACTGTGGAACTATTGCGAACGTGGTTGTTTTCCCAAACTAATTAACCAATCTTTGCCAAGGTATGGGTATTTTAGTTACAGTATAAAGTAAGTTAATACACTACTGGCCATTAACATTGCTACACCAAAAAGAAATGCAGATGATAAACGGGTATTCATTGGACAAATATATTATACTAGAACTGACATGTGATTATATTTTCACGCAATTTGGGTGCATGGATCCTGAGAAACCAATACCCAGATCAACCACCTCTGGCCTTAATAACGGCCTTGATACGCCTGGGCATTGAGTCAAACAGAGCTTGAATGGCGTGTACAGGTACAGATGACCATGCAGCTTCAACACGATACCACAGTTCATCAAGAGTAGTGACTGGCGTATTGTGACGAGCCAGTTGCTCGGCCACCATTGACCAGACATTTCAATTGGTGAGAGATCTGGAGAATGTGCTGGCCAGGGCAGCAGTCGACATTTTCTGTACGCAGAAAGGCCCGTACAGGACCTACAACATGCGGTCGTGCATTATCCTGCTGAAATGTAGGGTATCGCAGGGATCGAATGAAGGGTAGAGCCACGGGTCGTAACACATCTGAAATGTAATGTCCACTGTTCAAAGTGCCGTCAATGCGAACAAGAGGTGACCGAGACGTGTAACCAATGGCACCCCATACCACCACTCCTGTGATACGCCAGTATTGGCGATGACGAATACACGCTTCCAATGTGCGTTCACCGCAGTGTCGCCACATATTTATGTGACCATCATGATGCTGTAAACAGAACCTGGATTCATCCGAAAAAAATGGCGTTTTGCCATTCGTGCATCGCAGGCGCTCCTGTCTGTGATGCACCGTGAAGGGTAACCGCAGCCATGGTCTCCGAGCTGATAGTCCATGCTGCTGCAAACGTCGTCGAACTGTTCGTGCAGACGGTTGTTGTCTTGCAAACGTCCGCATCTGTTGACTCAGGGATCGAGACGTGGCTGCACGATCCGTACAGCCATGCGGATAAGATGCCTGTCATCTCGACTGCTAGTTATACGAGGCCGTTGGGATCCAGCACGCCGTTCCGTATTACGCTTCTGAACCCACCGATTTCATATTCTGCTCACAGTCATTAGATCTCGACTAACGCGAGTAGCAATATCGCGATACGATAAACCACATCGCGATACACTACAATCCTATCTTTATCAAAATCGGAAACGTGATGGTACGCATTTCTCCTCCTTACACGAGGCATCACAATAACGTTTCACCAGGCAACGCCGGTCAACTGCTGTTTGTGTATGAGAAATCGGTTGGAAACTTTCCTCATGTCAGCACGTTGTAGGTATCGCCACCGGCGTCAACCTTGTGTGAATGCTCTGAAAAGCTAATCATTTGCATATCACAGCATCTTCTTCCTGTCGGTTAAATCTCGCGTCTGTAGCACGTCATCTTCGTGGTGTTGCAATTTTAATGGCCAGTAGTATACTTAATGAACATAATAGATTTCTGTTCGTGTGTGCTTATGTTTAACATGACGTCTGTAGCGAAGTGTAATACATACAGCCCTATAGTGACCACTGTTCCATTCAGTAGTGTCATAAACCCCCTATTTATATTCTTATAACGCCGCTGGGACCAAAATTTGTTAAATAAATTCAATTTATTAATTTTGGCCTTACCCAATACCTTTAACTAAACGCCTATTATCCTATAGGAAGCAATTTGTTAATCGGTAAGGTCACCCGGTACAGATACTTCTGACTCCCAGAGAGGTATGTCGATGGCTTCGTCGTAACCTCACAAAGGGAGCTTCCTAACGAAAACGTAATTTATTTTTACATTATTATGCACAATCTTGTGCGAAAGAAAAGTGTTTCTTTCAATTAAAAGTGAATCACGTGGAGTTATTAATTACCAATATGTCAGTTGCCCTGATAAAACATTACTCGTTATACTGACAGTATTTAGTGACACGTAGTGGATATTCGCGCTGTTCCTGTATAGTATCAGAGCCCCTATATCTCCTGTAAGATTATTAACGCAGCACAATTTTATCAGCACCTGTCATATTAAAACCCTTTATATTTGTGTACATTGTCCTTGCTCTTAATTACTCTCTTTACGTGCTAAAACTTCAGTTATTAAGCTGATCGCAGGCATGCAGATGGGATGACATCTGGTTTCGTCTTCGGAGTAATTCTATCAGAACCTGCACCAAGGCTCCTGGGCCATCTCTGATACGCTCCAGTGAGAGGCAGTAACACATTTTTGCGAGTTGTGCCATTGACGTCGTGTGTGCTGTTATTACTACTATTTCACACAAATAGTCTGGCTAAGTTAAGTAGTTGCAAACTCACGCTTATCTCATCACGTGAACAATTGTTGATGTAAACTCCTGGAAATTGAAATAAGAACACCGTGAATTCATTGTCCCAGGAAGGGGAAACTTTATTGACACATTCCTGGGGTCAGATACATCACATGATCACACTGACAGAACCACAGGCACATAGACACAGGCAACCGAGCATGCACAATGTCGGCACTAGTACAGTGTATATCCACCTTTCGCAGCAATGCAGGCTGCTATTCTCCCATGGAGACGATCGTAGAGATGCTGGATGTAGTCCTGTGGAACGGCTTGCCATGCCATTTCCACCTGGCGCCTCAGTTGGACCAGCGTTCGTGCTGGACGTGCAGACCGCGTGAGACGACGCTTCATCCAGTCCCAAACATGCTCAATGGGGTACAGATCCGGAGATCTTGCTGGCCAGGGTAGTTGACTTACACCTTCTAGAGCACGTTGGGTGGCACGGGATACATGCGGACGTGCATTGTCCTGTTGGAACAGCAAGTTCCCTTGCCGGTCTAGGAATGGTAGAACGATGGGTTCGATGACGGTTTGGATGTACCGTGCACTATTCAGTGTCCCCTCGACGATCACCAGTGGTGTACGGTCAGTGTAGGAGATCGCTCCCCACACCATGATGCCGGGTGTTGGCCCTGTGTGCCTCGGTCGTATGCAGTCCTGATTGTGGCGCTCACCTGCACGGCGCCAAACACGCATACGACCATCATTGGCACCAAGGCAGAAGCGACTCTCATCGCTGAAGACGACACGTCTCCATCCGTCCCTCCATTCACGCCTGTCGCGACACCACTGGAGGCGAGCTGCACGATGTTGGGGCGTGAGCGGAAGACGGCCTAACGGTGTGCGGGACCGTAGCCCAGCTTCATGGAGACGGTTGCGAATGGTCCTCGCCGATACCCCAGGAGCAACAGTGTCCCTAATTTGCTGGGAAGTGGCGGTGCGGTCCCCTACGGCACTGCGTAGGATCCTACGGTCTTGGCGTGCATCCGTGCGTCGCTGCGGTCCGGTCCCAGGTCGACGGGCACGTGCAACTTCCGCCGACCACTGGCGACAACATCGATGTACCGTGGAGACCTCACGCCCCACGTGTTGAGCAATTCGGCGGTACGTCCACCCGGCCTCCCGCATGCCCACTATACGCCCTCGCTCAAAGTCCGTCAACTGCACATACGGTTCACGTCCACGCTGTCGCGGCATGCTACCACCGTTAAAGACTGCGATGGAGCTCCGTATGCCACGGCAAACTGGCTGACACTGACGGCGGCGGTGCACAAATGCTGCGCAGCTAGCGCCATTCGACGGCCAACACCGCGGTTCCTGGTGTGTCCGCTGTGCCGTGCGTGTGATCATTGCTTGTACAGCCCTCTCGCAGTGTCCGGAGCAAGTATGGTGGGTCTGACACACCGGTGTCAATGTGTTCTTTTTTCCATTTCCAGGAGTGTAATTATAATAAACCAGAAAATACTGCACTGATGCTCTTCATGTGTCAGGTCTGTTTTAAGAAATTTAAGTTGTTCTCGGTTTGCAATTTGTGTCAGTCGCAGAGGATTTCATTAATACAGTTGAAATCTATTCGAAGTTTGATTAACTTCGACTAATTCTTACCAAGTTTTCTGCTATGATAAGGTAGTCACTTCGCTTATACCATGTACGTTAGATGAGTCATCACTTTCTTGCAGGCATAAATCGCCGAACTGTTGTAACTGATTCCGAGTGCTTTATTGGTTCCCTACTGTCTCACAAGTGCCACTGATGGTACTGGTATTCAGCTTGTGGTTTCGTACCAGGGTATCCTACTCAAGTGTTCAGTTCCGTTAACAGTCTGGGCTAATATCACTTATACCTGTATCTATACGTACATGGCAGATTTCTCTTTGATGTGATAGGTCCTGGCGCCAGTATTTGTGCTCAGTTAAATTCACGTCGGCCAATCGGATTGCGGTTCTCCGTGTTTAGATAAATTACATAAAACGGTTATCGGCATACCTGCGTTTAAAATGAGTCAAACGGTTTATTCCCCGTCATTCCACACTCCGAACTACACCTATGATGAATTCGTCGACACTGGATGCCGTTCGCTAGTCTTACACCATTACCTCAAATCTGCGATACTGATGGACGGATGTGTCTCCGACTGGCAGTAGTCATTGGCCAGTTGTGACTTGCACAGCTGCAGATCTACAATTTGTGCTCATGAAGCTGTTTGAAGCTGCTGTGTTTCACACAAGTGTTATAATCGTAACCCGTGGATAATTTACACCGGGCCTTACTGTCCCACAATAATAACTATCCGTACGACCCAATATTTACATCATCATATTGTAACCAAATTATCATTTGACCACAATAAAGTGAATCCCTTAAACAATCCTTCCGTAATTTACAGTCGAGGAGGCATGTCTGGAGCATCAGAAATTCTCGATAGACATGACATGGCAGAGTGGCTGATTCTGCAATGAGTGCAGTTTAAGAAGTACCTGTTGTTTCTCAGCTCTCAACTTGTCTGTCCGTCTCTCCCTGCCTGCTCTCCATGGCAGTAATGACACTGACTTACCCCAGCAGGGCCCTCCTGCGGCGCGGCGACCAGTTTATTCTCACGTCTCTTGCGACGACGGCGACGCTGTTCAGTGTGTCTGCGCTCGCGGTCATCAGACGGTGGTGTTTCTTCGGCTGCCTTTCTCTTCTTGACGCGCCCAACAGCATGGCCCTGTAGATGGTTTGGTTTTACTATCGCTTATTCAGCTAGGATGCCATATGTCTAACAGAAGGAAACTTTAGACAACTGACTTAGCTTTGTTAAACACATGGTATATTAAGTTAGCAGACCATAATTGTGTGTAATAACGAATGTCAAATGTGATGTTATAAGCGTTTGTCAAAAAATAGTATATCAAATAGAGTTAGGGAAGTGAGAGGCACGCGAATGAAAAGGGTACAGAATGTTTTAATGGGGCACATTTAACAAAATAAAGGTTGGTTGACATTAATAATGATATGGCATCTAGGAGTAATGAACCCCGCACCTGAAAGGGGAAGAATGTGAAGGTGTGCAAAGTGTATAAACACCAGATTGTTGTCCGCGCACTGTGTAGTGCGCAACATATGAAGAAAACTGAAACATGTCTATAGATATATGACTCGAAAAACACAGACATTGTCTGTTCAGTTTTGTGTATAACGTTTGTAATGCATCTTTGTTCACTAATGGCGACAGTAGAGCAGAAGTATACGTACAGCAAGAACATAGTGGAAATGGAAATGTCGTGTGGCTAGGGCCGGCCGTCGGGTAGACCGTTCGCCTGGTGCAGGTCTTTCGATTTGACGCCCCTTCGGTGACCTGCGCGTCGATGGGGATGAAATAATGATGATTAGGACAACACAACACCCAGTCCCTGAGCGGAGAAAATCTCCGACCCAGCCGGGAATCGAACCCGGGCCCTTAGGATTGACAGTCTGTCACGCTGACCACTCAGCTACCGGGGCGGACAAGAACATAGTAAAATACGCAGGCAATTGTAAACAAGAAAATTTGATAGCGAGAACCTATATTTATTTTTATAACACTCTCTGTTAACACCTTAATTTCTCTCACTTGACCCTCTGATCGTCATTTGAATATACGTGTAAAGCTCTATGAGGCAGCCTAGTCTACCCCGAATTCACATTCTGGAAGACTACACAAAGAGATTACGACAACTTCGTTACCTTTAGTTTAAGAGCCCCTCACACTATACAACTCTCTGTTATATCTTCGTGTGGTTTGGTCTGGTTACTTATATTCTTATTAACTACTCTTCATGCTTCAAAACCTTATTCTGCATGTCGCACTGATGGGGGCCACAAGCACTGGAACTGTAAACCATATTACGTCGCATTGGTATCGTGTCTGTTTCTCCTGCAGCTACTGAACAGAGGTTGAAGTCAGATTTGTGCCTCTTATTACCGACAACATATGACCACTGCAGTTCATACCAGTACTTAGTTTCATGAACAGGTATTGAAGCTAACACTCCGTATGATCGTATATCGTGTACTGGACACTTGAGGTAGCATGTCGAATGCACATGGGAAACCATGTAAGACTGAATCGACTGTTAACATATGTTTTTAGCTTGTGTTTCAGACGAGTGGTATGTTCCGTGTCCTTGTAATTTTACAACGGAAGTTTACTTTCCACAGCAGTATCATTCCGTTGTATGTCACATTTATTTTAGGATATTGTAACCACTGCTAGTTTGTATTAATGGATTATAACAAAGTGAATTCCTTACCTAGTCCCACGTGTAAAAATGAGAGAGCTGTCTGGGAGAGTGACTGATTCTGCGATGTATAACAAGTAGTACAGATGTTTGCTCACCTCTGCACGGCAGTCCTTCCGAGTATCGTCCTTACTATTCTCTTCTTTCTTGATGCGAGGGGCAGGTCCGGGAGTCGGTTGACAGGGAAAGATCTCGAAGATGGACGGATATTCTGGCTCCCTTCTCTCTCTGAAGCGTCCGTACTCCATAAACTGTGGGTTTTTTGTTTTTGCTATTACTGACTCATGTAGTATTGCATATATCTAACACATAGGAATACTCTAGGACATTCGACTTACCACATTTGAATGGATTTTGTATCACAGAGGCAATTCGTAAGTGTAAAGTCTGGAGAATGTGTTACATCTACATCTACATCTACATGACTACTCTGCAATTCACATTTAAGTGCTTGGCAGAGGGTTCATCGAACCACAATCATACTATCTCTCTACCATTCCACTCCCGAACAGCGCGCGGGAAAAACGAATATCTAAACCTTTCTGTTCGAGCTCTGATTTCTCTTATTTTATTTAGATGATCATTCCTACTTATGTAGGTTGGGCTCAACAATATATTTTCGCATTCGGAAGCGAAAGTTGGTGACTGAAATTTCGTAAATAGATCTCGCCGCGACGAAAAACGTCTTTGCTGTAGTGACTTCCATCCCAATTCGCGTATCATATCTGCCACACTCTCTCCCCTACTACGTGATAATACAAAACGAGCTGCCCTTTTTTGCACCCTTCCGATGTCCTCCGTCAATCCCACCTGGTAGGGATCCCACACCGCGCAGCAATATTCTAACAGAGGACGAACGAGTGTAGTGTAAGCTGTCTCTTTAGTGGACTTGTTGCATCTTCTAAGTGTCCTGCCAATGAAACGCAACCTTCGGCTCCCCTTACCCACAATATTATCTATGTGGTCTTTCCAACTGAAGTTGTTCGTAATTTTAACACCCAGGTACTTAGTTGAATTGACAGCCTCGAGAATTGTACTATTTATCGAGTAATCGAATTCCAACGGATTTCTTTTGGAACTCATGTGTATCACCTCACACTTTTCGTTATTTAGCGTCAACTGCCACCTGCCACACCATACAGCAATCTTTTCTAAATCGCTTTGCAACTGATACTGGTCTTCGGATGACCTTACTAGACGGTAAATTACAGCATCATCTGCGAACAACCTAAGAGAACTGCTCAGATAGTCACCTAGGTCATTTATATAGATCAGGAACAGCAGAGGTCCCAGGACGCTTCCCTGGGGAACACCTGATATCACTTCAGTTTTACTCGATGATTTGCCGTCTATTACTACGAACTGCGACCCTCCTGACAGGAAATCACGAGTCCAGTCGAACAACTGAGACGATATCCCATAGGCCCGCAGCTTGATTAGAAGTCGCTTGTGAGGAACGGTGTCAAAAGCTTTCCGGAAATCTAGAAATATGGAATCAACTTGCGATCCCCTTTCGAGAGCGGCCATTACTTCGTGCGAATAAAGAGCTAGCTGCGTTGCACAAGAACGATGTTTTCTGAAACCACGCTGATTACGTATCAATATATCGTTCCCTTCGAGGTGATTCATAATGTTTGAATACAGTATATTCTCCAAAACCCTATTGCAAACCGACGTCAATGATATAGGTCTGTAGTTAGATGGATTACTCCTACTACCCTTCTTAAACACTGGTGCGACCTGCGCAATTTTCCAGTCTGTAGGTACAGATCTATCGGTGAGCGAGCGCTTTTATATGAGTGCTAAGTAGGGAGCTATTGCATCAGCGTAATCTGAAAAGAACCTAATCGGTATACAATCTGGACCTGAAGACTTGCCCGTATCAAGCGATTTGAGTTGCTTCGCAACCCCTAAGGTATCTACTTCTAAGAAACACATGCTAGCAGCTGTTCGTGTTTCAAATTCTGGAATATTCCATTCATCTTCCCTGGTCAAGGAATTTCGGAAAACTGCGTTCAATAACTCTGCTTTAGCGGCACAGTCGTCGGTAACAGTACCATCGGGACTGCGCAGCGAAGGTATTGACTGCGTCTTGCCGCTTGTGTTATAGGGAGTGGTTATATATTAAGAAACCAAATAAACTAGGAAATGAGAGGTACAAGAGTTAAAGGGTGAGGCAAGCCTTTAATGGAACATGCTCAACAGGATTGGACGCAGGTTAATGGGACTGCTGCTAAGAAATCCTGAACTAGTTAACGGCCAATTGAAACCAAAATTTTTGTGTAGGTGCTAACTGTACAAGACATTAAGTAGATTTTGCCAATGCAGTGTGGTAAACATATTGGTATAAAAAGGTTAGCCCATTAAGAAGAATGAAACCAGTCAAGAGACTCATGTTCCTTAAACGTAATTGATTAACTTAGGCCCAGGGTGGGTATAACTTCTACAATGATGTTTTGTTTACCAATTACAGCAGTACATGTGTATGCATGGTTTCGAACTCTAAGTACATAGTAAATTTTGCATGCAAATATAAACATGAAACTTGGAAACGAAAATACAAAGTTATGATAATAATACTACCCTAAATAATCTGCTGAATTAAATTAATTAATGTAATACCTTGTTAATATCACATAAATTAGGTGTCCTGATAAATTATTAGATGGAATAAATTTAGCCACATATAATAACTCAGAATCATCGCACGGTGTAATAGTTTCTGAAATTGTATAGTTGCTCTAAAGTTATTATATCTTTTTTTCTTTAATGATTCACACCCATTATATCACTCCCTATGTACATCGTTATTCTTTTTAATTATTGTTTTATTATAGTACAATTGTTTCGTTTAGGTACATGCCTAAGTAAACATACTTGACCTACCGTTGCAGAATATCTCTCTAGGGCCTAAATGGTTTCCAGTTTTTTGGTAACATCTAAGTTTCATTGGCAATTGTTCTTGTATGTTTATAGATCCAGAACCTCCGCCTTGATGCAGCAAAGGCCGTATTTCTCCAATGAATAATGTAGCAGTGTTATCAAATGGAAAACCAAGCAAGTGTTCGTAAGCGGCAATGCTTTCAATTAAATTTTCCCTACTAATAAATGCAAGGAGCGTTCTAATGCAAACCAGACCAACATTAAGCCATCAGATCGGACCCAGGGGCCATCATTCGGTAATACTTTCGATTTCCACAGCGTTTTCAATAATCAGTGTTCTACCATGCACCAATGGTATTCTTTAAGGGAGCAATCTTAACTGTCACTTGTGCTACGGCTCCTTACCAGCACTTATGCTGACGCATTGACGATGATACTATGGTTATAGCACAAGACTATTTGGGGATACGTATTGACTGACAAAGTCAGTGTTCTTTTTGTGACAAAATATCATGTCTATTGCCTTTGAGTAGAGCATGACAATTCCGAAACGTGACTCTTTTGCACGGTTTACGCTTTTGATGTTGAAACTGGTAACTCAGAATGCTTGTCAGAGACATAGGTAAGGCTTTCATCAGGGGAATAAGCCGACAAACTTTTTATTGTACTGGTTCGCTATCTTCAGACGTCGTGGGTCGAGATTTCCAACACACTATGTGATACGTGTAGCTAGGAAAGAGCATATCGTCTAAAACATTTCCTGTCTGTCTCCATTCTTGAATCACACTTCGGTCGTTAAGCTGAGCTCAAACAGTGATAAAATAACTACTACTGCAAGCAACGCCTTCAGCAGATTTCAGGGTCGTCAATGAGGTCTGGCTTAACCTGAGACAGAAAGTAATTCACCCAATGTCCCATTCGTTCATTAAAGAATTCACCCTCGAAGGAGCTTACTGCTGTCGTGAGCCGAAAAACAAAATTCCACAATTCTGGTTGCAGTTTGCCATCCGACACTAACGCGATCATATTATGGTGCCTTTACTTAGATTCAGTTTCTGATTACGCGTAATAGGTGTAGGATGCCGTTTGGTCCCCACAATATCTTGACAATAAAATGTACTGTGAAACATTCGCCACCTCTGGTCCTCTCTAATGAAGCGCAGCAATTTTTTTCACGATTTTTCCTATACAGTTCGCTACGTTTTCATACAATCTGTGCAAATAAACAATCTGCTTACAGGATCACACTTGTCTCAACGGGTCACTTGGGCTATTATTATTAAGGTAATCGGAATTATCCTCCATAACGGTTTCGAGAGAAAGAATATAGGGGATTTGTAACCAAGCATATGGAATCGCAGAAGCATTCTCCTTCCTTTTACGATCATCGTTCGTCTAGCTGTCACTTTCTTGGACGCATTATTCGTTGGGCGTTGTGTACTCGCAAGTATCTGTCCATCTCCTCGTGCCCTTCACTCTGTCTGTCTCCTCCCACCACTCTCTCCATGTTTCTACTTCTCACTAGTCTCTCCTTCCGCCGGCCGCTGTGGCAGAGAGGTTCTAGGCGCTTCAGTCTGGAACCGCGCGATTGCTGCGGTCGCAGGGTTCGAATCGTGCCTCGGGCATGGATATGTGTGATGTCCTTAGGCTAGTTAGGTTTAAGTTGTTCTAGGTACTAGGGGACTGATGACCTCAGACGTGAAGTCCCATAGTGCTCAGAGCCATTTGAACCATTCTCTCCTTCCATCTGCTCATCCTTTCTCTGTGCTCCCCCTCTATCTATGCACTCCTTTCCCTTATGGCGCTCTCCTGCTCCCCCCTCTACTGCCACTTCCTCGTACCCCCTCCCTCTTATTACTTCATCCCATCCTTCCCTCCCCCCTTTTGTTTGACCGTCTCCTCCTCTTCCCCTGTCAATCCATTTCTGGCTCCCCCTCTGTCCATCCTCTTCTCCCCTTTCTCCGCCCTTCTCTTCTCTCCCTGTCATAGTCATTCTCTTCCTCTTTCCTTTCGCTGTCCATCTCCTCCTCTCCTCTCCTCTCTCTCTGTCCATTTCCTCCTCCACCACTTGTCTGTCACCTCCTCTCACTATCTGTTTCGATCTCCTCCATTTCCCTCACTGTATATCCACATCCTCCTGTCCCCTTTTCTGTCCGTGTTATAACTCCCACAAGTATAGGAGGCTTGTGATTCTCATCTCACAATATGTTTTTCCCAGATCGTAACGAATATGTGTACCAAATATGTTAAACATATGGGATGAGATTTTTGCAGTGTCTTTGACAGTGTATGGACATGGCAACTATGTTTCACATATACTTAAAATACAGAGTCCGCCAGAAAAATGTATACACTCTTTGTCAGGCCCTATCGAGATATCGATAATATCGTTCGATTTGAGTTACGAGTGTGTTGTAGTAGGATCTTTGGCTCAACAGCTGCTAGTACTTTGGTCTTGGAATTGAGAAAACAAGATGGCCGGAGCACGCTTGACATTCTAGCAACGAAAATGTATAGTGAAGTGATTTTTCAGGTTTGATGATGCCGTTGAAGTGCAACATCAGTGCAGGCGTGAGTTCGAAGAGGGAACCGCCCACCCGCCTAACAATTAAATGCATCATTGACAATTTTGAATTGCATCGAACGATTTGTGATATTCATAAAGGAAGATCAGGAAGACAGCGTACAGCTACAAGTGCTGCATCGTCGACACTCGTGTTGGAAATTATTTTGTGAATTCTACTCAGAAGTCTGCTACGCAATGTGCACGTGAAGTAAGGGATAGCAGTACAAGTGTACGAAGAATCCTGAAAGCTGCAAAGTTGAAAGTTTACGTTCCACGATTACTGAACGCGATTTACGATGACGATCCTGGTCGCCGAATGCAATTTTGCGAATTGTATCAGCAAATCGTAACGGATGACGAACAATTTGTGACGAAGGTAGTGTGGAGTGAGGGGACGCAATTTAAACTTAATGGAACTGAGAATCTGCATGACAGTGTGTGCTGGAAAGCGGAAAATGCGCATGTTTTATGTGGATAAACCGCTCAATCTACCAGGGGTCCATTTGTGGTGTGGACTATCAACCAGGGGCTTAGCAGAACTCTCTTTCTTTGATGCTACTGTCACTGGAGAAATGCACCTGGAAATTTTACACGCATGAATTTTGGCAGGTATATGTGCTCTATATGGTGCTGATGAAGAAGTCTTCTACCAACAGGACGGGGCGCCACAACACTACCACCTAGGCACACGAGCTTTCCTGGATAATAATTTCCCGGGGCATTGGATTAGACGAAGAGGGCCCATTGAGTTCCCTACACGGTCGCCAGGTCTAACACCTATCGGCTTTTACTTGTGGGGAACTGTGAAAGATAACGTCTATCGACGTAAGCCACGCTTGCTGGAGGAACTTCGCCAGGACATTACAGCGACATGTGCAGCGATGTAGTTGCGGCGACCGCTCGTCGTTCTGTTATGTGTATAGCCGCCAACGGTAACATTTTGGACAATTTAAGTAAAAATGTGCGAAACTGTAGGTTGTAAAACATGTGTGATAACTATTAAATATAAAATAACACGTAAGTAATACTTTTTGTTCCTTAAAGCGTGTATAAATTTTTCTTGCGGACTCCGTATTTAACGTGTATTTGTAGATATACTTTACCTGTATCTCTAACGAAGTTCGTCCTGCAGGTTCATTTCCACAGAGCTCACTATTTATGACATCAGATCTCCTGAATTATATATGACGTACAAATAAATAGTTTTCTAAGTACGCTCTACGGGATTTGTGGATATGTCTGTGACAAGTGTTGCGAATGCAGTTCATAGTAAAGATCCAATAGATTAATAAGTCATGCATGATGTGTCCGTTTTTCACGCTTCTTTGTCTTTCATATCATGTCTCCTCAGTTATATGTGGTACAACGATGGTAGACTCTGTGGTATTGTGAATACAGCCTGCAAAGAGGTGTCTCATATACAGTAGTACAGAAGTAAAAATTAAAACTTGATGCTGTTCGAACAGCGAAAATGTAGAAACGGCAGACTAATTTCCTTTCTTCATTTCCTGGAGTTGCCAACGAGAGAAATTTGAAAGACACTGAGTGCTCTCATTCTCAGGTCAAATACTGAAAGCATGGAGTACGGTTAATCCACGTGTTATGGGTTACACTGCTGTTTTTCTGTGTGTGCCAGAATGTGTCCCAGGCGGTATATGAGAGAGGAGTGACGAGGAGAGAGACAGTCGGAGAGGGAAAGGCGGAGGTGGACATCGAGACATGGCAGAGGGGACGGACAGAGTGAAGGGAAGAAGAGATGGAAGTGAGATAAGAGAGACAGGCGCACTGGACAGGAGATATTGTGAGAAAAAGATGAAGAGAGAGAAAGGGGGAGGAGTACATGAACATAGTGTGGGAGGAGGAAGTGAACGGAGCAAGACCGGGCTAGTAGATGGCCAGAGAGAGGTGGAAAGAGGATATGGGCAGAGAGAAGTGGTAGACGTAGACAGACAGAGATAAGGGGCGTTCGGGAAGTGTGCATGAGGAAGATGGTGACGCAGTGGTCAATTGGAGAGGGAGAGTGTGTGAGTTAGCAGATGGAAGACAGGAAACAGAAAACGTGTGTATTTCTTCCTTTCTAATAGTAAACTGGGAGAAATAAATTCTCCGGCGCCTCCGTGTACTCAGCCAATAAATATATAAGAAACGGCAGTTGGCTCTCTAAACTAATATCGCACTAAAGTAAGCAAATAATAATTCGCACAGGTCAAATATGTTGATCTTTAAAAGTTAATTTTAAGAGATCAATGAAAGTAGATAAACGGGTGGATATAGAACGAAAAGATTATAATAGATTTACGTGGCGCAGTGTGACCAGAAATTTTGATGAGTTAATATAACTCCATTCTTGCCAAAAGAAAATTGTGTACTTCAATCTTTAAAAGGCATATGAAGTGGACAAGTGTGGGTGTATCTAAAGAATACAATAAAATAAGCGGACAATAACCTGTGATGGGTATAACAGGTTCACAGTCATTAGAATATTACCGAAGGAAGCAATATGAAAAAGTAGAGAGTCTGATGACCTAAAAATATCATGGAGTTATGGTATTGCGGATGTGACGGTTTTATATTTAGTTCTTACCACAGCAGAAGTCACATACACTGATCAGACAGAACATTATGACCACAGACCTACTGTACATATAAACACGTCCAGGCAATAGCGGCGTCACACGGCAAGAAATGACTGCTAGTCTGACACACGCTTGGGCGTGTACTACCAGTGACAAGGTTTTTCTTTTGTAGAATGGGGAAGGCGCGCGGTCTATCTACATTGGGCTGAGGTCAGATTGCGATGGCCCAGAAGCTCGGCATGACCGTGCCGGGAACTGCACGACTTACCGAGTTTTCGTGAAGTGCTGTGATGAATGACTTCAAGATGCAGCGAAACCAAGGTAAAACCATGTCCTCACGTCGTGAGGTTGGGCGGCAACACCTCATTACAGAAGTCAGACTGCAAAACCGGGACAGGTGGCGAACTGTGACGAAACTAAGATCAGACTTTAAGGCTGCGCACAGTACAAGTGTATTTGAGTACACAGAGCACCGAACACTCCTAACGAATGGCCTCCACAACCGTCGACTCATCCGTGTGCCAATGTTAGCACCTGACGTCGGCAACTACGACTGAAATGGGCACGTGACCATCGACACAGGAGTCGGCACAGTGGCAGAGCATTTCACGGTCTGATGAATTCCAATACCTTCTTCATAATGCCGATGGGAGGGCGCCAGTCCATTGTCTTCCAGGTTAACAGCGCCTTGACACCTGTACTGCGGGATGGAGACAAGATGGCGGCGGCTCCATTATGCTCTGGAGAACATTCACGTGAGCATCCGTGGGTCCAGTCTAGCTTGTGCAAGGCACCTTAACGGCAGGGAGTACACTGTTTGGAGACCAAGTAAATCCCATTATGGCGATTACGTTTCCTGACAGCTGTGGGATTTCCAGCAAGATAATGCACCATGTCACGAGACCAGGAGTGTGGTGGAGTGGTTTCACGAACACCCCAACCCGCCAGATCTGTACCCTACCGAACACACGTGGGATGTGACCGAACGTGGCTTCAGAGCTTATCGCTCCCCTTCCCGGAATTTACGGGAATCGTGTGACTCGTGTGTGCAGATGAACTCCAGCGACCTATCAAGGTGTCACAGCTTCCTTGCCACGACGTGACAGCGCTGTTATCCGTGCCAAAGGTAGACATACCGGCTATTAGGTGGGTCGTCATATATTCTGTCTGATCAGTGTATGTGTAAAGCCCGTATGAAGCAAAGTTCATGGGCAACTGAAGCCAAATATATTCAAAACAAAATCCTTTTAAAACATATGTTTATGATGATACTGCTGTATAAAATAATAATGAAAGAGAACAGACATTGTATGATTTTCAGTTATTAATAATACACCCAATATTTGATTTATACGGATTTATTTCATTGTTAGTATTTGTCCTGTTATAAGACAAATATTTCGACTATATAATACTACGCTCCACATTTAAATATATGTTCATTAGCTTTGAAAATATAGTTGCTTCATAAAGACGTAAAATTATCTTAAGGTGAGATCTGAAACTCTTCATGGGAAGTGATCGTGGATGGATGAGGGCAATGAGATTTGGACAGTGAACCACCATCGATAAACGAGAGCGTCTCCTTGAGTGTGAAGTGCATAAAATAAAACACTGCACTTGGAAAGTCAATGTGATAATGTCAGCCTTCTCATAGATTTTACATTAACTTTGAAAGCGTCAAGATATCAAATAAAGTCTAACAACAGTTCTCCAGAATTAGACGTAGACACCGAAAATGAGTGTATGTTTGTAAGGTCTGATTTAAGATTTAATATAAACCAGAAAACTAAAACAAATAGTTGGAATATTGAAAAAAAACTGGGAAGTTAAAAGAACAGAGCATGCTACTAGAGTAAGCATTGTTACTAATTTCAGTAATGCTTTAACATCACTGTGCCGTTTTTGATACGTCTTGGAGTTGCTCACCATGTTCAGATCCATTATTCCAGCATCAAGGTCTTTCTTCCACTCTTTTCTACTTGTGTAGCGCTCCACATAAGGTGTAGCTTCCTTCGTTTTCTACGTTTTCTTCCTGCAGGGAAGACACGAACAGTACAACATGCTGCGTAGCACCTAAGAAGCCAAAACAAAATCACTATACGCGTAAACCAGTGCCTATACATTAAGACAACCATGACGCCGCCTCAAACGTGGACTACACAGCAATCAGAAAGTTGAGGTTTTTTTTGTGCACTTGCTCTGACAAGGATTTGATCCTTGCCTCTTGGAATAATGTCTTGAAACTGTAAAATCTGCGTTACTAGACGTATTTATTCCAAGCGTTGAGAAATAATGAACTGTATACTTCGATCAATGCTTCACGTTCAGTGGGACTGTGGTGAAGTGCAATATCGAACAGTGCGGGTATGCATGTGTTTTCGAATTAGTTTTACATTCATCAAGTGAGCAGTTATGAGATACAATGGAGGCTCACTCAAAATCCTCCTGCTTCATTTATCACAGGCGAACTGGAATTCCATATTATCAAACCGTAACACAGTGTCAGTGTTCAGGACGTCCACGACGAATGGCAGCTGCAGTTAACTCCCAGATAATATCTGGAGTATCATATTAACAAGTTAGGTGTATTTCCTAATCCGAGCAGAGTTAGACACGAGAGACGAAAGAATTTTAAGCATAACTTCCAATCATAATTTTCATGGTCCTTCAGTGGCATATTCGGTCAGCCGTAGACAACAGAGATAACCTGCTACAAGAAATCCATCTAAAAAATGTGTGTGCTGCTTCGATTTCCGAAACGTGATCCAAACTCGATAGGCATATCACCTGTAGAAGGTACTTTGTTATTAGGTCAGGCAGACTCGACTCTAAAGGGGGTGCGGCTGTCCTGCTGCGGCAGGAATTACTTTCTCGGATATACACATTAGTTCCCCTACCGCAGGACTGCAGATATCGGTAGCACGAATTAAATTACGTTCTGTATTATCCACCCCGTTAGCCGGTTTTTAATACCCGAGAACTGAGATAGGTGAAGTAAGAGTGGAAAGCACTGTTACTCCAACTCGAGCAACCGCTGGTGCTCTACGGGAATTTCAGCGCTCACACCTCTATTTAGGGAAATTTGTGTACAAGAGACCCAGGACAGAGCTCACCTGATGTAATGGAAGGCAGTCACCACACAGTCCTCAACGACGGCTCTCCTGTCCTGGAGTCTCTCACGTAAATCTTGCCACCAAAAGTGAATATTTATACTCGGTAGATATTGCATATTGCATCAAAAATCAGGATAAGGTAACTTTTCCTGTTATTTGGACGATGGAAGCGACAACAAGAGACGTGGAATTCTTTCCTAAAAGTCATTGGAGCATAAATAACAAAAACTGGTACTATTTCAAAAAGTAATAATACAGTTGCTGAAGTAAGTTTACCAGAGACCGGCTCAATGTAAGTATCTTACTACACATTCTTTAGAGTATTAAAGGCGAAAGAATTCTAGTATCAAAAGTGACATTTAACTTAATTACATATTAAGAACACCGTGGTACGGTGGAATACGGAATACTCACCAGTGACTGCCGAACGTCGTCTAGAATATAAGAAGGTTAAAATCATCTCATCTGTGGAAGATTACCCGTGAAACTGGGATGTAAATGCTCGAACTAACATGTTTTAAAAATTGTGAAAACCTCTCAACTGGATAAATTCTCCCCAGCAGACATCGCATATGATCATTTCCTAAGACCCCCGTTTCAGATGAAAGAGATAAATTATATACGGAAGTCTTCTACGAATTCAGTCCTTGGAATGTGTTATGCTCACTGTCCTCTGCTCTCTCTCGTGACAAATCGTCCCTTCACGACTTTTCTACGAACCTTATCGACATCTGAATGAGAGTCTGCTACCTCCCTGAACAGTTCAAATAATGGTTGCAGTTCCCTAATCTAAATCGGTGGCTGGAAGTCCTACTTCCTACATACCTATCCCGTTGTCGGCTTGTCGGCGTTTACTAAAAGAGCTCTTGAAAGACTTATTTTGTTTTGTGTTCATATCTTTCCAAAGCGCAGTACCAAGTGTGTAAGAATAAAAAAAATTACTCATACAAACTCAAGAGGACTCCCTAAACACTCAGATCAGCGCACTACTCTGTTTTTAATACACACACGAGATATGAAAAACATCATTACACCAGATGTTAAATCTCTCCAGTATGCAAATGATTTATCGCTTTTCTTCTACACTTAAAGACCAAATCTCTATACCTAATGTCAAGCAGAACCATTTACACCTTCAATGACTGTATGACTGCCAACGACCTAACAGTTTCTACAGTTGTCATCAGCCCACTTTGTAACCACGAAAAGAAGCAACATTAACGAAATCAGACCTGCAGCTGGAACTTGACGGTGTGACCACTGTAAGTCTGTCTTCGTCCGCTGCATCATCGATTAGAATGATCGTTGTACCATACCGTTGCGAAAGGTGCACTTCATCAGTTTATTTGTAGAATTCGGGTGCAGGCTTGTGGGCCTTGGAGAACTGCGATCAACTTACAAGAATGTCTTACTAGGAGAAGTTGTTGAAGCCCTGCTGCAAGACGACGTCAGTACTTGGAGAGATATTTTAAAAGCCAAGTAGGGCAGCAGCCCAATACAGATTAATCATGCTCCTGTGACAAATGAGGGTGTCTTCTGCACACAAGGTCTGCGTTGGAAATGAGGAGTGTTTGCCCTCTGCCAGTGAAAGCACTAGGCTCAGTGCTCAGTATCTACAGTTAGGTTCAAACAGATAAATCCATAGACCAACTTAGAAATCAATTCCGGTATCAGACGTAATATCACGGTAATCACTATTTACAGTACGATGAAAAATTACTTTGGCACAATGAGTTCCAGTTTCATTGCCTACTTTAAACTTTACTGACGCACTTTGTTCACTTTTATATTGATTGCTTTTAATTTCATGAGACTTCAGCAGAAAGTTGCGTATTACTTCTCCCGCAGCTGAAGTATTCCTAAGAACTTCGTCTGCCGCCACCTTGTTCATATTTTACTGCAGAAGCGGCTGCGATTCGAAAGGCTCTGACATTAGGTATTTATGTGAGGCTTCAGAAACTGCTGTAGTCTAGCAATCAAAAAGCGTGTTCCATTCTATTCAGACTAGAGCGTAACAGTAAGATGAATATTCAGGTATTTGAAATTTTACTATAAGCATTGAGAAATAAACGAAAAGGCATGAGAATTTCATTCCAACGGGCCCCAGATCGTGTATTACTGGCTTAGGAGACTTAGTCTCATAGCTGGCGACGAATTCCAATGATTCTGGATGTGCGATGAACGTCGTTCTACTATCCTCAGATTTCCAGCTGTGGGCGACACTGCGATCCAGCCAGTAATTAGAAGGTTCTTCTGTCTTCGAGACTTTCAGCCTAGCAGGAAGCTGAAAACTATCATGGCACTTATTCCTATGAACCATAAGTTCATCCTAACCACTTACATTTGGTAGGTGTCAGGGATATCCGTTTCTACGAGTGTCAGAACACACAAGAAAGAAGGAGACGCAAGTGACCATCTGTTTACCTACAAGTACTTGGAAATACATCAAATCTCTTTAGTGCAAAACCTTGTGAAATTGAAGATTCCCATTCCAACAAGTGCTCATGTTTTGTTATATCATAGTAATCCTCCAATATCCTCCCCACTCCTTCTGATGCCTTTGCGCTACATACTAATTTTATTTTCTTCTAGCTCAGAAAAGTAAGTAAATTAGCTGTCCTCGATTGTGGCTTGTACTTCACACCACGTGCTTTCTGTTCATAGCGTACTTTCGTTTCTGCAAGCTCCCAGTAGGTTGACTGAAGAAACATGTTTAGCGCAGCGTTAGCATGTTTTTAATAAATAGAGGTAATTTATGTACTTTTGGACTGCATTGAATATAGAAAATGCTTCAAAATGTTAATAAACCCTGCGCTATAGAGAAAGAGATCATTTATTTCCTCAAAGCAACACAGCGATGCTGTTTATAGGTGTAGCGCTATGTCTCCATTCGGCACATTCGCAGCAGAGAATACTAGACGTAGAAGAGAGCGAAGAAGAGAAGGCGGAATATGATCACAAAGATTACGCATTTCCAGTGAGGCAACGCACCAGAACACCAAAGCCTATGCCAACGGAACATTAAGGATGTTTCATATAGTACATCTACCTGAGATGTCGAATAAAACTTGTAAAAGTTGATTCTGATTGCGCTGCCTGGTTTTAAGGATACCTGTCTGAAGTCAGGCATAGAGATTTGGCCTTTAAGTGTAGAAAAATGCATAAATCATCTGCATACTGGAGAGTGTTAACCTCTGGTGTAATGATGTTCTTCATATCACATTTGTGTTGTGCACTAAATGTAAAATACGTTTTCGTTTCAGAGAAAGAGAAAGAAGGAACTATTTTTTCACTTCCATAATAAATAGAGTCAACGACCTTGCCGCAGTGAAGACACCGGTTCCAGTCAGGTCACCGAACTCAAGCGCTGTCTGGCTGGGCTAGCACTTCGATGGGCGACCATGCGGTCTGCCGTGCGCTGTTGGCAAGCGGGGTGCGTTCAGCCCTTGTGAGGCAAACTAAAGAGCTACTTGTTTGAGAAGTAGCGGCTCCGGTCTTGTAAACTGACACACGGCCGGGAGAGCGGTGTGCTCACCCCATGCCCCTCCATACTCGCATCCAGTAACGCCTGTGGGCTTAGGATGACACGACGGCCGGTCGGTACCGTTGGGCCTTCATAGCCTGTTCGGATGAAGAGAGAGAGAGAGAGAGAGAGAGAGACAGAGAGAGAGGGAGAGACACAGGGTCTTGCAAAAATAAGTGACACATGTCGGCCCATGCTTGTGCAACAAGTGTGACGCATTGTCAGAAGACAGTACATGCTCTGGGTATCTTGCAGACACAGTTCTCCTGTAATACAGATAATAAGTGAGAGTGAAATCACGCGACAGCTGGACACGTACTCCAAGTTTGAATTACGCAGGACAGTGCGATCATTGTGGGCATAATTTCTGACACACAGGTTAGCCGTGAATTCTGACGCTGTATGGACTACATTCAATATCGCGTTCAGCAACAGTGAAATTCTGCCAAAAGTTTGACCAAAGCCGGACAGATGAGGGTCATGCTGATTGCCAATGGAGGCCATCGACTTGTACGTCTACCATCGACGGCAATGTGGAGGTATCGAGGAACTGATTCACACCAGTCACAAATTTTCCGACGATGAAGACATTTACACAGCTGTTCTACAATGGCTGCGTGGACAGGAGCGGGTTTCTATAGTCGGGAAAGTGAGCGACTGTTAAAACATTTCGTGTCTTGCTTACAGAGCTTTGATGACTGTGTTGCAAAAGATTGTCATGTATTTGTGTCTGTTTGAAGTTTAATGCAGCAATCAATATAATATACTTGGCGTGCATATCAACGTGCAACGTTCTTTTTGAAGGCGCTGGAGTGAACAATTTTATGATAGTATTTTATGTCATAATAATTAACTAACATTTTGCGGTACTTACGTAAAAAGTTTTTATATATTTCAGTTGTCAGATTACAAATAAAATATCTAAAGACCGTGAAAATATGTCATTATTAGGATGTAAAACGAGTTTGATGAATGATGTAGCATATATGAGTCTACTTGCCCTAATACTTTAATGATTCATAAGAATTTTTGTAAAATTTGTTATTTCAGTTCTATTCGGTCCCAGAACATTTAATTGACAACCAATAAAAAATTTTTGTTCGCAAAACCCAAGCTCAGAACCGAGGAGAATAAATAAAGCTCATGTTTGAAATTTTAGGCTTTCCCGGAGTAATCAGAATCGAAAGTCTCTCAGAGGCCTGTATATTACGAAGACCTGCAACCTTGGCATCAGTTTTCAACAGGACTCAGCAGCAGGGGTTCTGATAAGGATGGGGAACATCTGGATCGCCGAAATACTGAATGAAATTGATTTTATAATGCGGCAGCCAACCTTCGGTGCAATTCATGAATGCCCTTATTTGCTTTACACGAAATAATAGTGTGGTTGTACAAAATATGGCTTGTTACTTATAAGTGAATACTCTTGTTAATCTCTGTGTGTATGCATTTCATTCTCTCTTGAATACTACTTCATGTTTTCTGACTACGTTTGATATGTGAAGATTCCTTAGCTCTACGTACTGAACATATGTGAAACAGCAAATTAATTTAAAACCATTGTATACATTATTTGTACTATGTTTTCTCTGCATATATGAGTTGACATTTGGACCACGCAGTTTGCAGTATGGCTCAGTAAACCTAAGCGAAATAATGTAGTAATAATAATATTAATAAAAATGCAACAAAGTAAAGGCTGTGTGTGTGTGTGTGTGTGTATGTGTGTGTGTGTGTGTGTGTGTGTGTGTGTGAGTGTGTGTTCGCTGTCCTACATAAGCCTTCTTCGTATAACTCCATACTTTACTTCCTCTGCTCCCCAGTTGATTAAAGTCGACTTGAGAGCTAATATGAGAGGACTAACAAGAATGTCGTTAGATTAACGACCCCAAGAGGGAATGGAAACCGTTACATCAAATGTATCTAATGCCTAGCAGCGTCTATCAGCCCACATCTGATGTCTTAATGAGATACAAAGTATTCTTTGGGTTATGGCCTAGAAAGAAGAGAAGGCCGTGTTGGCGAAGTGGTTAACGCGCTGGAGTTTGATACATCTCGAGGTGCTGAGATCCTCATTCAACGTTTTCGCCTCAATTTTATTCATTTTCTCAGTCCACTTCGAGCAGGCGCCGGAATGCTTCACCTGAAAAGGTTATGATCCGTTTATTGGTACAACTTTGTCCGATCCGAACGTCGACGAGACGTCAAAAGCAAATTTTCGTTTCTACGTATCTAGTACATCACAAAGTAGGATAAAATTTGAGCGTGGTTTTAGAAATTCCTTTAATCAGTTGGCAACGTTTTGGATCCTTAATCGATAGCTTGGATATAGAATCAAGTTTGCATCATCTTAATTCCTCCGTTCAGCCTACTAAAAACATTCACTGTTTTATTTAGAGTTGAAAAGCAAAGAATAAAGGTAATGCCTCATAGGGTAAAACTGGTTATCATCGATATCCATCCAAATTTCCTGAGTTCATGTTGTCTCCCTGAGGTACTAGACGTACCCTAGCAGCAGTAACCCTAATCAGTTTCTTTCACTGAATAATTCAATTACGAATCCATCGTCATCAAATATTTGAGACTCAAAAAATAAGTTCTAGTTGCGTTTACTGTATGTCCTTATCCGTGTTACACCAGTTCTCAATTTGCTCCCGTCGCAGAATGAGGAAATTCTGTGGTCTTTCAGCTCTTTTTGTGTAGGCATAGATCTTGTAATTTATATGCACATCACACTTAAGCACGTTTACATAATCATATGTCATTTACGCCTTTCTTGTTATTGATATATCACTGCATCCAAGTTAGGACACTGAAGGTTGTAAACTCGGCAACACGCAAATAGAAGTTAGAAAATCTAAATTGTGTCGTTATTGCTCATACTTACTCCCAAACCTCCAGATATCAGAGACTCAGATCGGCAGCAAACGTTATGTGTCAATAGAGTACCAACCAAAACACCGATTTAGTTCGTGCTGGGTGCTGTCGTCCAATATAACATTCATAAACGATAATCAAAAGGAACACCGGCACAATCGAGTATAGGAGAAGCGTATATGTGATAAAACGGTACAGAGAGCTGTGGTAGGTGAGTGGGTAAAGCGTCAGCTTCTCGTCTTAAACTTCCCGAGTTCGAAGCCCACTGAGGGCGATTTAAAAAAAAAAAAAAAACAGTTTACGCGTGAAATTGTTATAAGGGATAACATATTCCTGACATGTAAAAGGACGTTTCGGTGTTTGTAGCAATGTTATTTTTGCTGGCCACCATATGCCGTTATCCAGGAACAAAGGAAAGCGTAGGGGGTGCAACGAACATAGTTTATTTATTTTCCTTTTCTCTCATTAATACCACCGAGAATAGCAGTTTGATACTCTATCGACACACAACGTCGTAGTAGGCCTCCAATCCTTCTAATGGCTTTTCACCACCTCGTACTACGGCAAGTGTTAACCATGAATTGCCTGGAACAGTTTCTGTGGTTGTACATGAAAAGTTAATCTTGCATCCAACAAATGTGA